>NC_080412.1:45170937-45776250 GCF_030265065.1 Corythoichthys intestinalis
TATATTAATAGCAAATTCTGTTATGTGGCCTCTCACAGATAGATGAGCTGGCTCAAGGCAACCACCACTTATTTGCATTTGTGTATGGCTCTGTGACATGGAAGTGTAGTCTCCAGAGGAAGTTCTCGTTAACGGCTATTTCCATAGTAATTTATCTAAATGAAAAGCCTGAAGAGGAATACACTAGTTTAATGTATAATACACTGTTACAGTTTTTCATGTTTTAAGAGTCATCAAAGGGGGAAAATGAAGGAGATACAATAACAGGAAAATCCCTAGGCAGTGTGTGATCATGTTTCAGTCCCATGGATGGCGACAGACGTCCAATCCATTGGACGTCCGTCGCAGTCAGTAGCAGCTAGTCGACTATTCTGTTGTGTAGGGATGTCCCGATCCGATCACGTGATCGGGGCGATCAGGCCATTTTTCGGAGGATCGGAATCGGGTGAAATTAAAAATGATATATTTATGTTTTTCTGCTCCATGCTCGTACAGCCTCTTACTCTCCCTCAAGTCCCAGACCTTACAAAAAAGCGAAAAATTGCACCCCCCCCCCACCCCCCCAAAAATGCACTTTTTGGCATGTTTAGGCTGTGCCAAGAGTCCTGATGGGTTTTTGGAACGTTTCCTGGCGCTCCCTCGCCCAAAATTGTTTTTTGATCATTTTTGAAATTTTACTAAAAAAGCAAAAAAAATTGACCCCCCCCCCAAATGCACCTTTTTTTTAATGTTTCCCGCCGCTCCCTGGCCCAAAAGTGTTTTTTGATCATTTTTGAAATTTTACAAAAAAAGCAAAAAAAATTGACCCCCCCCCCCAAATGCACCTTTTTTTAATGTTTCCCGCCGCTCCCTGGCCCAAAAGTGTTTTTTGATCATTTTTGAAATTTTGAAAAAATGTGTAAGCCCACAAAAAAACGTACATACCCCCCCAAAAAATAGCTGTGCCAAGAGTCCTGACGGGTTTTTGGAACGTTTCCTGGGGCTCCCTCGCCCAAAATTGTTTTTTGATCATTTTTGAAATTTTATAAAAAAAGCCCCTAATTGTCCCCCCCCCCCCCGCCAAAATGCACTTTTTTTTAATGTTTCCCGCCACTCCCTGGCCCAAAATTGGTTTTTGATCATTTTTTAAATTTTACAAAAAAGCCAAAAATTGTTTTTTCTTAGTTACATGGTAAACATTCTTCCCCAACACATGTAACGGGAGAGCAGAACCCGCAATGTCGATTCCCTCAGTCAGCAAGGGAAAACAAAGAGAGAATAACAAAACAAAAACGAAAAATAATATATATATGTGTGTGTGTGTGTGTGTGTGTGCGTGTGTGTGTAAATATATACATATACACATACACATACAGTGGGGCAAATAAGTATTTAGTCCACCACCAATTGTGCAAGTTCTCCTACTTGAAAAGATTAGAGGGGCCTGTAATTGTCAACATGGGTAAACCTCAACCATGAGAGACAGAATGGGGGGGGGGGGGGGGGGGGGGGCAGAAAATGACATTGTTTGATTTTTAAAGAATTTATTTCCAAATTAGAGTGGAAAAAAGAGGTCTACCTTCTTCTAACAAGGCTCCACTCGTCACCTCCATTAATAGCACCTGTTTAAACTCATTATCGGTATAAAAGACTCCTGTCCACAACCTCATTCATTCACACTCCAAGCAAGTTCTCCCACTTGAAAATATTAGCGAGGCCTGTAATTGTCAATATGGGTAAACCTCAACCATGAGAGACAGAATGTGAAAAACAAAAAAACAGAAAATCACATTGTTTGATTTTTAAAGAATTTATTTGCAAATCATGGTGGAAAATAAGTATTTGGTCAATACCAAAAGTTCATCTCAATACTTTGTTATGTACCTTTTGTTGGCAATAACGGAGGCCAAACGTTTTCTGTAACTTCACAAGCTTTTCACACACTGTTGCTGGTATTTTGGCCCATTCCTCCGTGCAGATCTCCTCTAGAGCAGTGATGTTTTGGGACTGTGGTTGGGCAACACGGACTTTCAACTCCCTCCACAGATTTTCTATGGGGTTGAGATCTGGAGACTGGCTAGGCCACTCCAGGATCTTGAAATGCTTCTTACGAAGCCACTCCTTTGTTGCCCTGGCTGTGTGTTTGGGATCATTGTCATGCTGAAAGACCTAGCCACGTCTCATCTTCAATGCCCTTGCTGATGTAATTTCACTCAAAATCTCTCGATACATGGCCCCATTTATTCTTTCCTTTACACAGATCAGTCGCCCTGGTCCCTTTGCAGAAAAACAGCCCCGAAGCATGATGTTTCCACACCCATACTTCACAGTGGGTATGGTGTTCTTTGGATGCAATTCGGTATTCTTCCTCCTCCAAACACGAGAACCTGTGTTTCTACCAAAAAGTTCTATTTTGGTTTCATCTGACCATAACACATTCTCCCAGTCCTCTTCTGGATCAATCCAAATACTCTCTAGCAAACCACAGACGGCCCTGGACGTGTACTGGCTTAAGCAGGGGGACACGTCTGGCAGTGCAGGATTTGAGTCCCTGGCGGCGCATTGTGTTATTGATTGTAGCCTTTGTTACTGTGGTCCCAGCTCTCTGTAGGTCATTCACTAGGTCCCCCCGTGTGGTTCTGGGATTTTTGCTCACCCTTCTTTTTATCATTTTGACGCCACGGGGTGAGATCTTGCATGGAGCCCCAGATCGAGGGAAATTATCAGTGGTCTTGTATGTCTTCCATTTTCTAATAATTGCTTCCACAGTTGATTTCTTTACACCAAGTGTTTTACCTATTGCAGATTCAGTCTTCCCAGCCTGATGCAGGTCTACAATTTTGTCTCTGGTGTCCTTCGACAGCTCTTTGGTCTTGGCCATAGTGGAGTTTGGAGTGTGACTGACTGAGATTGTGGACAGGTCTTTTATACCGATAATGAGTTAAAACAGGTGCCATTAATACAGGTAATATATTACAAATATTGAGCCCAAACCTACACCCTTGCCTAAGACTAATAAGTAATATCGTCCAAAAGACTGAGAGGAAAACTAAAAGGGCTGCCAGAAAGAGCGCTGGTTTTGACTGATTGGAAAAACATTTAACATTTGCAGTCTTGCCGATCAGATATCACTGCGTCTACTTTGAACACGCAATTGGCGGTTTAGTCACTTGTTGACAGTGTGTTTCTATGAATGCCTTTGCACTTTTGTGGCACACTTACATAAGGTGTGAAATGAACACTAGTGATCCAGTTAAACATCCCGCAGGCGTCATTTCAAACCACACTGTTCCATTCAAAGACTGCAGTTTGCAAAAACTGCAGTGGATTTTTACATCCCATCACATTATTCTTGTGTTCAGGAAAAAAAAAACATATTATCTTGGTTAAAGATACAGTATTAACACTTTAGCTGCCGTTGACGGTGATAGCCGTCCAATCCATTTGGACTTCCAATTGGACATCGATCAACATTTGTGTTTTTAATATCGATTTACATACAGCGGTATGAAATTACAGGGTTGTGACAAAATATCGAAATGGTGATCCCAACAGGTCCCAAAAGGTTATCGATATGCTCCTGCCAAGAATCGAGATATCGTTTTGAAAAGGTGTCAATGTCTAAAAAAAAATTAAAATGAACTAACAAGTTGCAACCAAAATCGTCCACCATAATAGTGTCTCAGTTAACGCTATTGCTGCATTGACGGTGCTCGACGCCCGATCCATTTAGACTGGGAACGTTCCTTCATTCGAAACCAGAGCATTCACAGTCATTCTGTCCGATTTTCAGGGCATTTACAGGTCACTTGCTGTTCATTTTAGGCCATTTACAGGTCATTTTCTGTTGAGTTTGAGTCACTGCCTATTCATTTGGGTGATTCATAGCTCATTTCCTGTTCAGTAACTCAAAATAAACAGGAAGAGACCCATAAAACACCCCCAAATCAACAGGAAGTAACTGAAAATGAACAGGTAAATGACCTTAAATGGCCCAAAATGACCTCATTGCCTGGCATTGGCTGCCACTACCAGCCACAGACGTCCAATCCATTTGAAGTAGGAGGGATGGCAGCGAATGAACGTTCGTTCATTCGCTGCCATCCCTCCCACTTCAAATGGATTGGACGGCTACTAATGATAAACTCATTCCAATTCACAGCAGAAGCTTGTTTTTTATTAGTTTTTTGTAGAATATTCTAGAATGATTTCCTGACCAATGTATCGATAATCGTTTTATCGTCAGATCATTGTTATCGTGAGCTTTGTATCGCAAATCGTATCGTATCGTGAGGTACCAAGAGGTTCCCACTTCTATATGAAAAAGTATCTGAACCTTTTGGAATTGGTCACATTTCTGCACAAAATCACCATCAAATGTGATCTGATCTTTGTCAAAATCACACATATGAAAAAAACAGTGTCTACTTTAAACTAAAACCACCCAAACATTTATAAGTTTTCATATTTTAATGAGGAAAGTATGCAAACAACGTCAGAAAGGGGAAAATGAGTAAGTGAATCATCACATTTAATATTTTGTGGCCCCCCCTTTGGCAGCAATAACTTCAACCAGACGCTTCCTGTCGCTGCAAATCAGTCTGGCACATTGATCAGGACTCCTCTTGGCCCATTATTCTGCTGTAGTTCAGTCAGATTCCTGGGATGTCTAGCATGAATCGCTGTCTTTAGGTCATGCCACAGCATCTCAATGGGGATCAAGTCTGGACTTTGACTTAAACGTGTATTTTGTTCTTCTGAAACCATTCTGAAGTTGATTTACTTCTGTGTTTTGTATCATTGTGTTGTTGCAGTATCCATCCTCTTTTTAGCTTCTGAAAAACAGGCCTCAAGTTTTCCTGCAAAACATCCTAAAAAACTTTCAAATTCATTCTTTCATTAATGATTGCAAGTTGTCCAGGCCCTGAGGTAGCAAAACAGCCCCAAATCACGATGCTCCCTGAACTATGCTTGAGGTGTTGATGTTGGTGCAATGTTCCATTTTTCCTCCACACATGACGTTGTGTGTTACTCCCAAACAATTTAACTGTGGTTTCATCAGTCCATGAAATATTTTGCCAAAACTTCTGTGGAGTGTCCAAGTGCCTTTTTGGGAACATTAAACGAGCAACAATGTTTTTTTAGACAGCAGTGGCTTCTTCCGTGGAGTCCTCCCGTGAACACCGTTCTTTGCCATAGTTTTACATATAGTTGATGGTTGCACAGAGATATTGGACTGTGCCAGTGATTTCTGTCAGTCTTTAGCAGACACTCTAGGGTTCTTTTTTACCTCTCTGAGTATTCTGCGCTGAACTCTTGGCTTCATCTTTGGTGGACAGCGACTTGTTGGGAGAGAAGCAAGAGTGCCAAACTCTCTCCATTTGTAGACAACTTCTCTGACTGTCGATTGATAAACATCCAGACTTTTAGAGATGGTTTTGTCTCCTTTCCCAGCTTTATACAAATCAACAATCCTTGATCGCAGGTCTCCAGACAGCTCTTTTGACAGAGCCATGATGCACATCAGACAATGCTTCTCATCAAGACATTTCTTACCAGGTGTGTGTTTTAAAGTGGGCAGGGCAGCTTTCAACACTCATCAGTGATTGGGCACACACCTGACTTACATTGTTTGGTAAAAATTGGTTTCAATTGCTTTTTAAGTCTCCTTAAGCAGAGGGTTCACTCACTTATTTTTCCCCCTTCTGTCATTGTTTGCATTCTATCCTCATTAAAATATGAAAACCTATAAATGTTTGGGTGGTTTTAGTTAAAGCACTGTTTTTTACATCTGTGTGATTTTGACCAAAATCAGATCACATTTGATGGTGATTTTATGAAGAAATGTCAGATGTCACAAATGTCACGGTTCAGATACTTTTTCATACCACTGTGTGTCATATTCACTGCTGGCACTAGAGGGCAATGCAAACACTTTCAAAACAAACCATTACAACGCCAGTTTAATGAAACGAGTGCTCGAAGCAGCAAAATTTGGTTCAAAGCTATTTTTCCTGAATGGAAAAAAAAAAAACAGAAAAAACTTAATGGATATTTTTTATACAAAAATTTTAAATAGTAAATGGTGCTATACTTGTATAGCGCTTTTCCACCTTTCAAGACAGAGCCATAATGCACATCAGACAATGCTTCTCATCAAGACGTTTCTTATCAGGTGTGTGTTTTATAGTGGGCAGGGCAGCTTTTAACACTCATCAGTGATTGGGCACACACCTGACTTAAATTGTTTGGTAAAAATTGGTTTCAATTGCTTTTTAAGTGTCCTTAGGCTTAGGGTTGACTTACTTATTTTTCCCCCTTCTTCATTAAAATATGAAAACCTATAACTGTTTGGGTGGTTTTAGAGAAAACAAACACTGTTTTTTCATCTGTGTGATTTTGACAAAGATCAGACCACATTTGATGGTGATTTTATGCAGAAATGTGAGAAATTCCAATAGGTTCAGATACTTTTTCATTCCACTGTACTGTTAACTCTGATTACTACATGCAAATGTATCTGGGCTCATAGTGAAAGGGTAATATTAGAGTAGTGTTTTGGGTGACTGTCCTCAGTGCACTGATGATTTACAGTAATAATACACCATTTATGTGTTCCTCTGAGATGCAGTTGGTAGAACAGTCGAGCATCAATTCCTGACGGTGTAAAGTGAAGCCTCACATATCAACCTGCATTCTTTAACCGTATTGAGGTTAAAACCACGCCTCGCTAGGTTACATGAGCATCAGGTTACAAAGGTTTTTCAAGGTTTCAACTAGCAACTTGAATTAGCGCAAGAGGTCAGCATCGTCAAGTTCCAAAATTCAAGAGCAAAGGTGTGGATTTGAACTCCCTCAATGTAAGAACTGCTACTTTGAGTGTCCCCTCGGGTTTTGTTCTGACCTTTATTGCAGCGACAACACCTTTTTGCTCAAGGGATGCCGCTCTTTTTGGGCTGTCAACATAGTCATGCTCAATGGAAATGTTCGGTTCGGGCTGATGTTGGCAAAGCGCTGTGAAATTAAGAATATTTTCGCACAATGAGAGCTTTTTTTGCGTCGATACGCAGTTACAGGACTATGACTGTGTTGTCAAATTGAGCTTTATTGAGCCGGGCGGTATACTGAAAATTTACTGTTACCGAAATTCTTCACGATGACCGACGTAATTTTGACCATGTCGGTAAATTCGGTAATTTAATAATACAAGAAAATATAGTCTTTTCATCCCGCTTTCACTCTGTGTTGTTCGGTTATGTTCATTCCCCTTTAAGAAAGCAGTCAGTGTGCTTATGTCTGACGTCACGTGGTCATCAGGAACTCAAACAAACAGAAGCCCGGTAGGCTAACGCTAGCGGCTATCGCTACAAGCAAACGTGATGGAGTCGGGCTTCAGGGAGCTTCGCCAAACTTTCACCCGACATTAAGTAGGCTCTTAGCGGCCTCCAAACGGGCTTTTACCAGTTTTCCTCCCTGGTTCTCACGATTTCAGGAGAGGATGCTTTCTACTGGTAGCCAGGCCACAGGCTAACGCTAGCGGCTAACGCTATAAAATGAACGTGATGGAGTCGGATAGCGGCTTTAACCTTGTCAAAACGGCTGAACTTAATGAGTGGATTGACCACGGACTGCATCTAGCGATTAGTACAGTGGGGCAAATAAGTATTTAGTCAACCACTAATTGTGCAAGTTCTCCCACTTGAAAATATTAGAGAGGCCTGTAATTGTCAACATGGGTAAACCTCAACCATGAAAGACAGAATGTGGAACAAAAAAATAGAAAATAACATTGTTTGATTTTTAAAGAATTTATTTGCAAATCATGGTGGAAATTAAGTATTTGGTCAATACCAAAAGTTCATCTCAATACTTTGTTATGTACCCTTTGTTGGCAATAACGGATGCCAAACGTTTTCTGTAACTCTTCACAAGCTTTTCACACACTGTTGCTGGTATTTTGGCCTATTCCTCCATGCAGATCTCCTCTAGAGCAGTGATGTTTTGGGGCTGTCGTTGGGCAACACGGACTTTCAACTCCCTCCTCACCCCGTGGCGTCAAAATGATAACAAGAACGGGGAGCAAAAATCCCAGAACCACATAGGGGGACCTAGTTAATGACTTACAGAGAGCTGGGACCACAGTAACAAAGGCTACTATCAGTAACACAATGCGCTGCCAGGGACTCAAATCCTGCACTGCCAGACGTGTCCCCCTGCTGACGAAAGTACACGCCCAGGCCCGTCTGTGGTTCGCTAGAGAGCATTTGGATGATCCAGAAGAGGAGTGGGAGAATGTGTTATGGTCAGATGAAACAAAAAATAGAACTTTTTGGTCGAAACAGAGGTTCTCGTGTTTGGAGGAAAAAGAATACTGAATTGCACCATACCCACTGTGAAGCATGGGGGGTGGAAACATCATGCTTTGGGGCTGTTTTTCTGCAAAGGGACCAGGACGACTGATCTGTGTAAAGGAAAGAATGAATGGGGCCATGTATCGAGAGATTTTGAGTGCAAATCTCCTTCCATCAGCAAGGGCATTGAAGATGAGACGTGGCTGGGCCTTTCAGCATGACAATGATCCCAAACACGCAGCCAGGGCAACAAAGGACTGGCTTCGTAAGAAGCCTTTCAAGGTCCTGGAGTGGCCTAGCCAGTCTCCAGGTCTCAACCCCATAGAAAATCCGGGGAGGGAGTTGAAAGTCCGTGTCGCCCAACCACAGCCCCAAAACATCACTGCTCTAGAGGAGATCTGCATGGAGGAATGGGCCAAAATGCTAGCAACAGTGTGTGAAAAGCTTGTAAAGAGTGACAGAAAACATTTGGCATGTATGTTGGCTGTATGTTGCATTATTTTGTATCTGTGTGTGTGTGTGTGATTTCTTTGATATCTTTTATGAGGGTAAAGCATTCAGCATAAATTATAATGCAACAGTGAAGCCTATAATATGACCGTTTAATGGCCACAGCTATTTTTCTGTATCTGCTTGCTTCATTCTGTGTCATTACTGCCATGATCAAATCTTAAATGTTTCATTGGCAAAAGAGCAATATAGCTTTAATGTGTGTGTGTTGCATGTGTGTGTGCATTTATTAAAAAATGCTCTGGGGGAAAAAAAACTGAAGAAGTAAACACTGGTGTTGAGCATTTATGTTACAGCAACCATTAACAATAAGTTGTCTGTTTGACGTTTTTTGTTCAAACTAAGTCAATTGTGTTACAATGACATGTTTGCACAGTCGTCGTATTGATTTTTATAATGTTGTTCAACTGGACAAGTCTTACAAGCTGTTAAATATTCATTCTTGAATTCTTATGGTTTACAAGATTTTTTTATATACTTCATGTTTAGACTGCTTGAACAAATGTTTAAATATGTTAAATTAATCTGGTAAATAAATCAACGACAAACAGTTCATTTGTATTTCACGCATTGATTCAGTTTTTCAAATTATGTAACAGTCCACTTGGGCGAATTTATCGTCATTTATCGTTAACGAGGTAAATCTGCTCAGTTGACCGTGATACATACTTTAGGCCATATCGCCCAGTCCTAGTGTCTAATTTCCCTCCAGACAGTCAATAAACTGAGTCTACAGAGCAGACAAGAATAAACCGAGCATGTTTGCCTTATAAGGATTACAGTTGTCTAAACATGCTGCTTACAGATAAAATCATTCAACAGCACAGTTGAGGTGTACTTACTACTGCTCAACCTTTGGAGCATAGCATCTGAATAAACCAATGCACTCAAACAAATCCAAACTAGAGAGTGTGCACATTCAAAAGTCAGCGTTGGAGAAAGCACAGATTGATGCAGAGTGGGACAAATGCATTATCAAATGAATCAACAATTATTTTGATAGACACATTGTTTAGATACAAACAAAAACAAAGGGGAAAAAAACAGTAAATATGCTTCTTTTTAAGTATTTAAACTAAGGCAGTCAAACGATTAAAATTTTTAATCAAGTTAATTACAGCTTAAAAATTAATTAATCGTAATTAATCGCAATTCAAACCATCTATAAAATATGCCATATTTTTCTGTAAATTATTGTTGGAATGGAAAGATAAGACAAGATGGATATATATATACATTCAACATACGGTACATAAGTACTGTATTTGTTTATTATAACAATAAATCAACAAGATGGCATTAACATTATTAACATTCTGTTAAAGCGATCCATGGATAGAAAGACTTGTAGTTCTTAAAAGAAAAATGTTAGTACAAGTTATAGAAAATTTATATTAAAACCCCTCTTAATGTTTTCGTTTTAATAAAATTTGTAAAATTTTCAATCAAACAATAAACTTGTAGCCCGCCATTGTTGATGTCAATAATTACTTACACAAAGCTCATGGGTACTGAAGCCTATAAAATCAGTCGCACCCAAGCGCCAGCAGAGGGTGGCAAAACTCCATCAAACACAATTAACAAGTGAGCGTTTCACTGTACCGTCATTTAAATGTGTCTGAGCGGGGCATCTGCGTTAATTGCGTCAAATATTTTAACGTGATTCATTTAAAAAATTAACGCCCGTTAACGCGATAATTTTGACAGCCCTAATTTAAACATTTTTTTACAATGATCCCTCGCTACTTCATGTTTCAAACTTCCCACCCTCCGTCAATTGCGGATTTTTTCAATTTAAAAAAAAGTAAATACAGTATTTTATTTAAAAATGTTAAGCTATATTCATGTAAGCATGAAGAAATCATTGTTTTCTTTTATATATCTTACTCATATCATACCGTAATTATAACATTTGCATTGCTTTAAAAAAAAAATTTTATGAAAAATATACATAAGTTTTTTGTTTATTTTTTTTTGATTTAGGAAAAAAAGCTTTGAATCAAATTTGGCTGCTTCGAGGATTCGTTTAATTAAAGTGGCGTTGTAATGTTTTGTTTGTTTCTTTTTTAGTGTTTGCATTGCTTTCTAGTGCCAGCAGTGAATATGACACACAGTGGAATGAAAAAGTATCTGAACCGTTTGGATTTTCTGACATTTCTTCATAAAATTAACCATCAGATGTGATTTGATCTTTGTCAAAATCACACAGATGAAAAAAACTGTCTGTTTGAACTAAAACCACCCAGTTATAGGTTTTCATACTTTAATGAGGATAGAATGCAAACAATGACAGAAGGGGGAAAATAAGTAAGTGAACCCTCTGTCTAAGGAGACTTAAAAAGCAATTGAAACCAATTTTTACCAAAAGATTTAAGTCAGGTGTGTGCCCAATCACTGATGATTGTTGAAAGCTGCCCTGCCCACTATAAAACACACACCTGTTAAGAAATGTCTTGATGAGAAGCATTGTCTGATGTGCATCATGGCTCGGTCAAAGGAGCTGTCTGAAGACCTGCGATCAAGGATTGTTGATTTGTATAAAGCTGGGAAATGATACAAAACCATCTCTAAAAGTCTGGATGTTCATCAATCGACAGTCAGAGAAGTTGTGTACAAATGGCGAGAGTTTGGACCTGTTGCTTCCGTCCACCAAAGATGATGCCAAGAGTTCAGTGCAGAATACTCAGAGAGGTAAAAAAGAACCCTAAAGTGTCTGCTGAAGACATACAGAAATCACTGACACAGTCCAAAAAATCTCTGTGCACCCATCAACTATATGTACAACTAATGTCAAGAATGGTGTTCATGGGAGGACTCCACAGAGGAAGCCACTGCTGTCTAAACAAAAAAAAAATTACTCGTTTAATGTTTGCAAAAAGGCACTTGGACACTCCACAGACGTTTTGGCAAAATATTTTGTGGACTGATGAAACCAAAGTTGGATTGTTTGGGAGTAACACACAACGTCATGTGTGGAGGAAAAAGAACAGCTCACTAACATCAACACCTGATCCCCACCGTGAAGCATGGTGGAGGGAGCATCATGGTTTGAGGCTGTTTTGCTTCCTCAGGGCCTGGACAACTTGCAATCATTAATGGAAGAATGAATTCAAAATTTTATCAGGATGTGTGGGAAAACCTCTCTCAGAGAGTTGAAGCTAAAAAGAGGATGGATGCTGCAACAAGACAGCGATCCAAAACACAGAAGGAAATGAACTTCACAATTGTTTCAGAAGAACAAAATACACGTTCTGAAGTGGCCAAGTCAAAGTCCAGACTTGAACCCCATTGAAATAATGTGGCATGACCTAAAGACAGCGACATACATCCCAGGAATATGACTCAACTCCAGCTGTTTTGTAGAGAAGAATGGGCCAAGATTAGTCCTGATCGATTTGCCAGACTGATCTGCAGCTACAGGAAGCATCTGGTTGAAGTTATTGCTGCCAAAGGAGGGGGGGGGGGCATAAAATATTAAATGTGATGGTTCACGTACTTATCCCCCCCCCCCCCTCTGTCATTGTTTGCATACCATCCTTATTCAAACATGAAAACCTATAAATGTTCAAGTGGTTTTAGTAAAACCAGACAGCTTTTTCTCTGTGTGATTTTGACAAAGATCAGATCATATTTAATGGTAATTTTATGCATAGATGTGAGAAATTCCAAAAGGTTCAGATACTTTTTCATACCACTGTATGTTGTCAAATATCTGCATTTTTTTTGGGGGGTGGGGGGCACAATGCTACAGTTCTATAGTTATACACTGTAACATTCATATGGCAACTTTTCTCAACGCACTAAAATGTATAAAATGTTGAGTGACATACCAAAAAACAAAAACAAACATGATGTTCTTGTTTTTATGAGCATGTACTGTAATGTGATGATAATTATGAATACATAACTTCTTTGGCAGAGGTACTTGAAGGTGTTTTGTAATTAAATACCTTTCCATCTGTGTCAATTAAAAAAAAAATGCCACGCCTCCCAGTCCAAATCAATATGAATTTTCCACATTACATATATTTAAATGTGAAAGTGTACAGTAATTTTATGAACACTCATTAGATCAAGGGTGTAAAACTCATTTTTGTTCGAGGGCCACATTTATGGCAATTAGATCTCATGTTGGCCGATTTTTGGCTATATAAGCCGACTCGCTGGCTGCCATTGACGGCGCTCGACATCCAATCCATTTTGAATGGGAGGGGCGAATGACCGTACGTCAATGACCCTAGAAGATGATCATTCGCAGCCAGTCCTTCCAGCATAAGTAAATTGGACATCTATCGTTGTCAACGTCAGGCAATGAGTTCATTTTGTGTGACTTCCAGGTCATTTTAAGATAGTTACGGGTAACTTCTTGTCAATTTGGATTTTTTCCTGTTGTTTTTTAGGGCATTTCCAGGTTACCGTAATTTTCGGACTATTTTGAATCCTACGGCATAAATGTTAAATGTTGATTTATTTGTGTTAATCGGTAACACTTTATTTGACAGCGGCGTCTTAAGACTGACATAACACCGTCAAAATAACATCTGACATAAGCATTCATTAACACTCGTGGCAGTGTTATGTCATAATTATGATGCTCTTATGAATGTTTTATGGCGCCACTGTCAAATAAAGTGTTACCAAATAGCATAACTAGCAATTAATGAAACAACTGGAAGGGTAACTGAAGAAATAATTAGCACAGAACCTTAATTTTGATTGTTATGTACATCTGTAGCGCTGCGATGCATGCTAGGAGGCATGTTGGGCGACAACAGTGTTGATAGCAGGTGGCAGCAGAGGTTGACTGTCTACCCCAAGGGAGCAGTGATGGCCCAATGAAGCTTCTTGGAGCAATGAAGCTTTGCAGCCAATTTGTTCAAAGCTTCACAGTGGTTCATTTGGTCTTATGGCAGTCTTATGGTGCCACTGTCAAATAAAATGTTACTAAATACCATAATTAGCAATAAATGAAACAACTGAAACAGTAACTGAAGAAATAATTAGCACAGAACAAGAATTTTGATTGTTATTTACATCTGCAGCGTCACAATGCATGCTAGGAGGCATATAGGACGACAACAGTGTTGACAGCAGGTGGCAGTAGAAGTTGACTGGGAGCAGTGATGGCCAAATGAAGCTTCTTGAAAAAATTAAGCTTCGCAGCCAATTGGTTCAAAGCTTCATAAATGTTCATTTGGTCTTATGACAGTCTTTTGATGCTACTGTCAAATAAAGTGTTACCAAATACTTTAACTAGAACTTTAACAACTGGAAGTGTAACTGAAGAAATACTTTACACAGAACATGAATTTTGATTGTTGTTTACATCTGCAGCACTGCAGTGCATGCTAGGAAGCATGTCGGACAACAACAGTGTTGACAGCAGGTGGCAGCAGAGGTTGACTGTCTACCCCAAGGGAGCAGTGATCGCCAAATGAAGCCCATTGGTTCAAAGCTTCATGGTGGTTCATTTGGTCTTATGACAGTCTTAGGGTGCCACTGTCAAATAAAACGTTACTAAATACCATAATGAGCAATTAATGAAACAACTGGAACAGTAACTGAAGAAACAATTAGCACACATGATAAATTTTGATTGTTATTTACATCTGTAGGGCTGCAATGCATGCTAGGAAGCATGTTGGACGCCAACAATGTGGACAGCAGGTGAAAGCAGAGGTTGACTGTCTACCCCAAGGGAGCATTGATGGCCAAATGAAGCTTCTTGAAGCAATGATATTGATTCATTTGGTCTTATTATGCGGCGGTCTAACCCTAGGTGTTACCGGATAATATCTTTTGGTGTAAATATCCCATAATACAGTGACAGCAGCTGCGGCTTATAGCCCGGTGTGGCTTATCTATGAAAAAATGCCGTTTTCGTGTCCGAAAAGTACAGTACTTCTTGATTAGGTGTATCTTCCTATTTGGTTTTGAGGCATTTTTAGGTCACTTCCTTGCAGAGGTTGCGCTAGACATCTTCGTTGTCTGTCATTTTGACTGACAGGGTCATAAAAATCCGGTCATAATCTATTTTTACCCGTCACTTAAATTTTTAAAATGATAATGATAACATAATCAATAGTATATACTTTTCATTCATTTTTAATTAGGGCCCGAGCACTAGACGTGCGAAGGCCCTATTGTTTTGCAAAGGATTATTATTATTATTATTATTATTATTATTATTATTATTATTATTATTATTATTCTTCTTTTTTCAGGGCAAATGAAAATGGCCAATTTGGAGGCCTGAACATGCACGAAAAGTCACCAAAATTTGCACATACGTGCGGCTTTGCGTAAATTTCGATAATCTTGTGTCGTTTTGAAAAAATGTCAAAAAATGGCTCAGTGGCGCCCCCTTGACCCTTAAAATTTTCAAAAAGGCCTCTCCTCTCAGGTTTTCAACGTAGAGCAATGAAATTTGGGGAGTAGATACCTTATGCCTAACTGTTCAAAAAAGCCTCTTGCACCCATATTCCAAATCCAACAGGAAATCGGATATTTTGGATCAAATGTGAAATTTTTATCGGTTCACAGTTGGAGTTTACATTTGGAGGCCTGAACATGCACGAAAACTCACCAAAATTTGCACATACATGCAACTTTGCGTAAATTTTGATAATCTACAAAAAAATTTAACAAAATGGCTCAGTGGCGCCCCCTTGAAATTTTCAAAAAGGCCTTTCCTATTTGGTTTTTTCAACGTAGAACGATGAAATTTGGCGAGTCGATACATTGTGCAAAACTGCTCCAAAAAGTCTCTTGCACCCATATTCCAAACCCAACAGGAAGCCGGAAATTTTGGATCAAATGTGAAATTTTATCGATTTACATTTGAGACCTTGTCGCTGAAGAAAATAGTTGGATCGTCTTCAAAATTGGTCAGACTATTCAGGAGACATATGAGATCTTAAGTTTTCAAAATGGTGAGTTTTCACTCAAGGGTCTGACCTGGGCGTGGTCCCAAAGTCGGCCATTTTTGGGCAAAATACCAAATTCAGAAAATGATTAAAAACTCCGTGATACAACGTTCAATCTTTTTCATTTCTAGCATGTATATGAGATATCCCAGCCTGAACACGACTGCATTGAAATATTACCCATTAGGCCTGGCGCCCCCTAGTGGGAACAGGAAATGGCCTTCTTTACGAGACAGGCTGCTCCTCCAAGGGAAAAAAATCTATTGACCTCAAACCTGTTTCAGGGGAGCCTCAAGACATGTGTTCAGGTCCCTGATGAAAAATATTGAGGTTTCGTTGAAGCGGAGAGGTCCAAACTGGAAGTGAAAATGACCGTCAACAATTTGTCTCGCCAAAAATTTTGAACAGTCATAACTCGGCAGATATGCAACATATCTGCGCCAAACTTTCCGTGTTTGTTGAGAGTCATACCCTGAAGGTTCTTGTAGGGGTCATTTGCATCAACTCTACAGTGCCAACTAGTGGCGACAGAAAGAAGTTTTAAAAAAGGCCTTTCCTATTGGGTTTTTTCAACATAGAGCAAGGAAATTTGGGGAGTAGATACCTTATGCAAAACTGCTCCAAAAAGTCTCTTGCACCCATATTCCAAATCCAACAGGAAATCGGGTATTTTGGATCGAATGTGAAATTTTCATGGGTTCACAGTAAGAGTTTACATTTGGAGGCTTGAATATGCATAAAAACTCACCAAAATTTGCACATACATGCGGCTTTGGATAACGTTCGATAATCTTGCAACGTTACGAAACAATTTAACAAAATGGCTCAGTGGCGCCCCCTTGAAATTTTCAAAAAGGCCTCTCCATTTAGGTTTTTCAAACATAGAGTGATGAAATTTGGAGAGTCAAAACTTTGTGCAAAACTGCTCCAAAAAGTCTCTTGCACACACATTCCAAATCCTACAGGAAATCGGGTATTTTGGATTGAATGTGAACTTTTTATCGATTTACAGTGTGCACATTTTACACCTTGGCACCTAGGGAATTAGTTTGATCATTCTCAAAATTGGTGAGACTGTTCATGAGGCATATGAAATCTTAAGTTATAAAAATGGTGTGTTTTCATTCACGGGCCTGACCTGGGCGGGGCGCCAAATTCTTCCATTTTTTCGCCAAAACACCGAATTCGGAAAATGACTGATAACTCCCTCATACAATGTTCAATCTATTTTAAATCTGCCATGTGTGTGAGGTATACCAGCCTGAGCAGGACTGGATAGAAAATTTACCATTTGTGCCTGGCGCCTCCTAGTGGGAACAGGAAATGCCCTTTTTTACGGGACACACTCCTCCTCTAAAGGGAAAAAATCAATCTACCTCAAACCTGCATAAGGGAAACCTTAAGACCTGTCTTCAGGTGCCTGATGACAAAAATTGAAGTTTTGTTGAAGCGGAGGGGTCCAAACAGTAAAGTGAAAATGACTGTCAACAATTTTTCTCTCCAAAAACTTTGAACAGTCATAACTCGGCAGATATACAAGATATCTGCGCCAAACTTCCCGTGCTTGTTGAGAGTCATACCCTGAAGGGCCTTGTAGGGGTCACTTGCATCAACCCTACAGCGCCAACTAGTGGCGATAGAAAGTCACTCGTTTTTCCAAAACATGTCCAGTTCTTTTCATGTTGGTCATTGTAGTTTCAAGACCTATTAAAATACTTTTTTACGGCCCATGTCCACGTGTCTCTGTCTGTTGCCGTGACGACCCTTTGTTCGCCATTTAAAGGAAAATTTTTTTTTCAGAGACTCAGGGAGCTTATAGAGCCACAATAGTTGGCACACTTGGTCGAATTGGCCCAGTTAGAAGATTAATTTTGGTTTTGAATAAGGGCTTGGCTGCACAGCTCAGTAGTGGCTCCTTTTTTGTAGTACTCTCTCCAATAGGGGTTTTTATCTCTTGGGTGTGGGAATGTAAATAGGCGACTTTCGAGCATGTTAGGTTCTAATGAGATGATTAGAGAGGAGGATCTCCCACCACCCTGACCTGCACACAGTCCGAGTTGCGTGACGTCCGAGTTGCGCTAGATTGCGAGGGCCCGTTCAGTCCTGCTTGCAGGCCTAGTTAATATTGTAACGCTTGCTTGGCGGCGAAAGATTAGACACGGAAGTCGTGGTATTTTTCTCCCTCTTTTTACCCTGCTTACCGCCAACAACACCAACAAAACAACAACTCCGCCCCCAAAGAAAAAGAGGCAACTATATAGACCCCAATCACCAACGTCACACAATGATCTTAATTGTGGTTGTCAGCCCAAAATCTTCTAAATATATTTTAAATGCATCTTACCAGATATAAAATGACTACTACATAATCTGTGGTGATCGTTTGGTGCCCAGATTTCTTGTCGAATTACAGCAGTCCATCTCGCTCTCCTCTTCGGGTCTCTCAGAATACGGTAGAACTTCAAGTCTCTCCGTCTATCTTCTCTGTTACTGCAACCAACCGCCACACACGCCTTCACCATTTTGATTATTAATGTTAACGAGCAGAAAAACACGCCGTAATAGGAGGCATGTACGTAGCGGTAATGTGTAAACACGACGAGCTGACACACAATATGGCGGCTCCATTCAGGGGGGCGCAGTTGTGACGTCATGTGATTGGGGTCTATACACAGGCGGCAATCTAGTCCACCAATTGGATGACGCGCTGGCACACCGGGTGCACCAATAAGAACCTCGCGTTGATGTGTCAATCACGGTGCCGCCGCCAGACCCCGGTGACGCTACAATAGACCCTACCCACCGACGTCAAAAAATCACGTGCTCGCTGTATGGTTCCGCCCCCTTATCCGTCATTTTGTGTCTGTATTATCAATGGTCTCAATTGATCGAGCAATTTATAATGCATTTCGTGGAAGACCTGGTGCTTTCGGATGCCGTAAACTCACTTGATGCGTTGCATAAAAGGCGTTATGTGGAAAAGCTTCAGTTTATCCATTCGCCAGATCCATATTTGATGCCTAAATCGATGTTTTTCGACCCGCTGTCTTCGCCGTATTTGCCTGACATCTGCTAGCTACCCTGATATTTACAACTATCTTGTCCACACAAAATCAGCCTATTCTCACGAAAGTTTGAAAAACTTTAAGAGCTTGGAGGCTTACAAATACTTCGTTGCTGGTTGGGTGAAACAGGTCCTCGTCCACGAAAATTCGGCAGGAATCTATCTTGTGCTTGGAAAGGTGAGTTACGAAATTTTCAATTCAAAATCTTTTGTTCTTGCTAACATCCACTGTCAAGTCTAATGTATTTCATGTCATTTGTCAATGGAGCTAGGGCTTTGAATGTTTATATGGTTTAGCGATAGCACTCTCACTACATACATACGTGTATGTTGTCGGCGATTAGCCTAGCAATGATCTTAATTGTGGTTGTCAGCCCAAAACCCTCTAAATATATATTAAATGCATCTTACCAGATATAAAATGACTACTACATAGTCTGTGGTGATTTTTGGTGCCCAGTTTTCACGTCGAATTGCAGCCGTCCATTTCGCTCTCCTCTTTGGATCCCTCGGAATACGGTAAAACTTCAAGTCTCTCCTTCCATCTTCTCTGTTAGTGCAACCAACAGCCACACACGCCTTCACCATTTTGATTATTAATGTTAAGGAGCAGAAAAACACGCCGTAAATAGAAGGAATGTACGTAGCCGTAACAGGTAAACACGATGTGTTGACGGACAATTGGGCGGCACCAGTCAGGAGGGCGGAGTTGTGACGTCACGTGGGTAGGGTCTATATTCTGATAGAATAGCCAACGACGTCAGGCATTAAGAGAGACAATAGCTAATTAATATGCTCACTCGCCACCCTGTGGTCTGGGGTGTGAATTGCAACCTGTCAAAATGACGGACGGACTTCAGTTTTTTACGTCACCGTTTTAAAAAACTGGTCAACGACGGAAAATATTCGGTTAACGCGACCCCTGCTTCCTTGTTAAGTCATTGGCTTTTATTAACAGTACCATTTTGACAGAGAGGGGGCAAATGAATGAATGTAACCGCGGACATGAAAGTGAGCCAAGTGCAGTTGTGCGTGCACTCGATTACACAATTCAGTGTCAAAATAAAAGCATGTGATTTGGTACGTAAAACATGAATGAGCTACAATGTGCCTGTCAGGGAAGAACAAGCCCGCGGTCCGGATTGGACCCCCTGCAGCCAATCAAATCTACGGGTGTACAATGGACACCCCTGCGGGTGTACCTAATGAAGTGTCTAATGCTATAGGTTGTGACTTGTACTGCGTGTAATACCTTCCAAAGGGAGCAGGAAGCATTACGGATTAGGTTACACTGGGATGGCCAAAGATTGCACCGAGCGACACCCGCGACGCCAAACATAAAGTACAGAACATACAATCAATAAATGATGTTATTGATGGGTCGGAATCATCTCCTGTAGAGCAACCTGTGTTAAGCCCAGCCATTGAAGACAGAACAGATTGGGTAACATAAACCCAACACAAGTCCATCTGACAATTCTGTGATCTTTTTTTTCTTCCCTTTCTCCTCACAGCCATTCATCATCCTGTTTTTTTTCCTGGCGGGGTGCGTCACAGTGACTAATATCACCTCTGTGCTTTGCCATGCATGTCATCAGGTGGGAAGACGGCGGTGGGGGCGGAACGGGTTATATCAACCTGATAACCAGGGCACTTCATGTCTGCTTACACACTCCCCAGACCAAAATATTAGGTACACTAAGGCGAGGTTCATACCACAGGTCTTAAAGTGCGTATGACACGAGAGAAAAAAAAAGTCTTAAATACGATTATTATGTGAATTAGAATCAAATTTTGAGATGATTCGACTATATAAAACAATTTAGCAAAGCGAAAATGACGAGAAATTAGTCTTTTAATCTGCCGGTTAGCCACGCCTACCATTATAGGCCTCTAGCGTCCCCAACAGGTGGATGACGTCAGCGGGAGAGTGGGCTCATCGGTTTTACTATTCAGCTCATTGAGGGGGAATTATTCACAACGAGGAAAACGCGACGAAGGGAGCTGCAAAATGTCATTGTTTCAGTCTCTCTACTCCAATATTTTTACCGGATATTCTTTTTATCCAAGTATTTTCCACAATAGCTAAATAAATGGCTTGAGAAGGACCAGTCAGCCCGTTGAGGGGGAATTATTCAGAACGGGGAAAACGTGATGAAGAGAGCCGCAAAATGTCATTGTTTCAGTGTCTCTACTCCAATATTTTTACAGGATATTATTTTTTTTTAGAGCTGAAACGAATACTCGAGCAACTCCAGTAACTCGAGTTTAAAAACTGATCCAAGTAATTTTATTCACCTTGAGTAATCGTTTATTTTGACAGCTCTAAGCATCACGTTTTGCTCGGACTACTTTTAATGCGGGACAACGCGCTGATATCACGTGCGGAGAGGAAGAACGGGGAAAAAAAACTTACTGCAGCCGACAGCCGCTACAAACGACACCGACGTTGCTAAATACTAGCCCGCACGATGCTACGTTGGTAGGAGGTAGCGTCTGATGCGTCTCATAGAGATCACATGTACGTTGAACTAGATGCAAAATGACAGACTCGGTCGCATCTGGGCGGCGTTAGTAAACAGCCGCCATCTTAAAGCAGTAGAGCGCTAAGCGCTAATAAAGAGCGCTAAACGCTAATAAATAAGATTAACGTTACTGTCACTATTAGCTCACGTAACGTTAGCCCTGCGGAGGGCTAGGTTTCTATTAATTATGACCACTTTCGATGCTTGGCTAACGTTTCTTACATACAGGCTTTAACATAACATAGCATTGTGAAGTGATGAGGGTGTAAAATAAAAACTTAATAATGCTAACTATCAATTTTAGCTCAGTAGTCATTGCTGGATAAAACACCAAGTAGCACTGGTCCCTAATGTGCTCCAATACAGCCTGTATCATACATTTATTTTGAACACTGCAAAAACTCAAAATCCTATCAGGACTTACAGTTTAGACTAACTTAACTAGAACTTAAAAATGGCTTGACACAAATAGAAATTCAATTGAAACACGTGGGAAAAAAATCCTAACTTTTAAGATAATGTGTGTTATCCAGCGTAACAGCATTTTTAGGTAAGATGATATATATATATATATATATATGTTTTTTTTTTTTTTTTTTTTTAATAAGATCTAAAAGTTTTTTGAGTAAAAGCAGTAAATTAGTCTTTTTTTTTTTTTTTTTTAATTCTAGCTACATCTGAGATGCAATTGTTGGCTGTTTTCAACAATATACATCGAAAATAAAGACATTGATTGACTGAAAATGGTTCAAGATTAGATGAAATGTCTTGTTTTCTCATGTATATTTATAATTGCTCTTCACCTAAAAATATATTTGTTTTATCCGATTAATCGATAGAATTTTCAGTCGATTACTCAATTACTAAAACATTCGATAGCTGCAGTTTTTTTCCCCAATAGCTAAATAAATGGCATGGACATGATAAATAAGAGTCTTGTGTTAAATGGAATACGAAATAATAAAAATTAGGGCTGTCAAAATTATCGCGTTAACGGGCGGTAATTAATTTTTTAAAATTAGTCACGTTAAAATATTTGACGCAATTAACGCACATGCCCCACTCAAACAGATTAAAATGAAAGTGTCATGTCAATTTTTTACTTGTTTTTTTGTGTTTTGTCGCCCACTCAAACAGATTAAAATGAAAGTGTCATGTCAATTTTTTGCTTGTTTTTTTTTGGGTTTTGTCGCCCTCTACTGGCGCTTGGGTGCGACTGACTTTATGGGTTTCAGCACCATCCATGAGCATTGTGTAATTATTGACATCAACAATGGCGAGCTACTAGTTTATTTTTTGTTTGAAAATGTTATAAATTTTATTCAAACGAAAACATTAAGAGGGGTTTTAATTTAAAATTTCCATAACTTGTACTATCTTTTAAGAACTACAAGTCTTTCTATCCATGGATCGCTTTAACAGAATGTGAATAATGTTAATGCCATCTTGTTGATTTATTGTTATAATAAACAAATACAGTCCTTATGTACAGTATGTTGAATGTATATATCCGTCTTGTGTCTTATCTTTCCATTCCAACAAGAATTTACAGAAAAATATCGCATATTTTATAGATGGTTTGAATTGTGATTAATTACGATTAATTAATTTTTAAGCCGTGATTAACTCAATTAAAAATTTTAATCGTTAGACAGCCTTAATAAAAATCCATTTATTCAAGACGACATAGCAAAATTACTCCATAATGGTCAAAACTGTCGACTTCACCTTTACTGTCGCACCTCCCGAACGATATTTTATGCCACCTAAATCGGGCTTATGTCATTTCCCTTCCCCGGCTTCGATTCGAGTCGATTCGCTTCCCTCGATTCGAGTGATGTTTCAAAGTCTTCAAAGCGGAAAATCCCACATAACTAGCCCGGATCGTTTCACATGACGACCGGGTTGTCGATTGTCTTCGCCAATCGGCAAACCGCCCAGCGGAGAACAATTTACAGCTAGTTCCTCGCTACTACGGACAGGGGAGCTCGCCGGGGAAGCAGCTGAACAATGACCGCTGCCAATCAATGACAATGACATGCCAATCCATGATCAAACGTAAGTAGTCCTTTATTTAAAGACGGTTTGTAGTGTTTACTTTGTAATCTCTGTATTTTTAACTCAAAGTTGCAATTTGGCTGAGGGGACAAGGAGCAAGTCAATAAATTCTCCTATCCCGGTTTTGTCCTATATTTAAAATTTATATGGATTGATAGAACGCATGCACACACATAATAAGCCTTACGTGTGCGCGTCAGTTTGCCCCGTCTCGGCCATGTAGGCAGTACTGAAATATTTCTTATTTGGTGCACAGAAAGAAAACCGAGCATTATCAGACTTATCCCGTTCTTCATTTTATTTTTTTATGACTGTGGTCAAGCCCGCCTCCTGCGTAAAGGCCGAGTTCAAGCTAGGCGCTAACGCTAATGCACAACTATCGCTCTTTGCTATTGTAATTGCTGAATGAATTCCGAGTTGGTAGACTTGACAGTTCAGACCGCCGCCAAAGTCTGGAAAAATGTGGCCCAGATCGGTTTGAAACCACATACGGAAGTGACCCAGATCGGCTTTGAAATGGTCCTCTTCTATGCAACTTATCCCGTCCAGACCATCAAGTCTGAAGGGCCTGACTCGAGTCGGACAAACATGAAAAAATCGGATTTGTGCATTAAACCTGCGGTCTGAACCAATCCTTACACACGTTGCATTGTTGTCTTGAGCCAAGGCGCACGGTTTATTTTGGAAAAATCTCATGGCACACAAAACGCAAAATAATAACGGTGGTTTTAAAATGTAGTTAACTCGATGAGAAATGTGTGCTTGTTTAATTTAAAAAAAAAAAAAACAATTATTCTGTTTTGTGAACGGCGATAGGTGCAAACTCATGCAGGCTATTTGCACCATTTTAATGTAGAGTTGGCCAGATAAGCCAGTCTGACTTTGGCCAGCTACAAGATACAAGGGTTGGACAAAATAATGGAAACACCTAACATTTTGGCATCAAAATCATTGAACATAAATGTTTAAGAATGGCATGAAGTTGAGCATTTTGTATACAATCCCCTGACCTCAACGATATTGAGCATTTATGGTCAGTTTTAGAGATTCAATTAGGACGTCGATTTCCACCGCCATCGTCTCGAAAAAGGTTAGAGTGTATTCTAACTGAAGAATGGCTTAAAATTCCTTTGGAAACAATCCACAAGTTGTATGAATAAATACCTCGGAAAATTGAGGCTGTAATTGCCACAAAAAGGGGACCTACACCATATTAAATTACTTTTTGTTAGGGCTGTCAAACGATTAAAATTTTTAATCGAGTTAATTACAGTTTAAAAATGAATTAATCGCAATTCAAACCATCTATAAAATATGCCATATTTTTCTATAAATTATTGTTGGAATGGAAAGATAAGACACAAGACGGATATATACATTCAACATACTGTCCATGAGTACTGTATTTGTTTACTATAACAATAAATCAACAAGATGGCATTAACATTATTAACATTCTCTTAAAGCGATCCATGGATCGAAAGACTTGCAGTTCTTAAAAGATAAATGTTAGTACAAGTTATAGAAATTTTATATTAAAACCCCTCTGAATGTTTTCGTTTCATTAAAATTTGTAAAAATTTCAATCAAAAAATAAACCAGAAGCTCGCCATTGTTGATGGCAATAATTACACCATGCTCACTCATGGTGTAACACATAAAATCAGTTGGACTCAAGCGCCAGCAGAGGGCGCCAAACACCAAAAAACAAATAACAAGCGAACATTAAACTGTACTGTCATTTTAATCTGTTTGAGCGGGGCATGTGGGTTAATTGCGTCAAATATTTTAACGTGATTAATTTTAAAAAACTAATTACCGCCCGTTAACGCGATAATTTTGACTGCCCTACTTTTTGTTGATTTTTTAAGGTGTTTCCATTTTAATGACCAACCCTAATACAGTGGGGCAAATTTAGTCAACCACCAATTGTGCAAATTCTCCCACTTAAAAAGATTAGAGAGGCCTGTAATTGTCAACATGTGTAAAGCTCAACCATGAGAGGCAGAATGTGGGAAAAAAAACCCTGAAAATCACATTGTTTGATTTTTAAAGAATTCATTTCCAAATGAGAGTGGAAAATAAATATTTGGTCAATACCAAAAGTTCATCTCAATACTTTTGTTATGTATCCTTTGTTGGCAATAACAGAGGCCAAACGTTACTTTTCACAAGCTTTTCACACACTGTTGCTGGTATTTTGGATCATTCCTCCATGCAGATCTCCTCTAGAGCAGTGATGATTTGGGGCTGTCGTTGGGCAACACGGACTTTCAACTCCTTCCACAGATCTTCTATTGGGCTAAGATCTGGAGACTGGCTAGGCCACTCCAGGACCTTGAAAGGCTTCTTACGAAGCCACTCCTTTGTTGCCCTGTTTGGGATCATTGTCATGCTGAAAGACCCAGCCACGTCTCGTCTTCAATGCCCTTGCTGATGGAAGGAGATGTTCACGCAAAATCTCTCGATACATGGCCCCATTCATTTTTTCCTTTACACAGATCAGTTGTCCTGGTCCCTTTGCAGACAAACAACCCCAAAGCATGATGTTTCCACCCCCATGCTTCACAGTGGGTATGTGTTCTTCGGATGCAATACAGTATTCTTTCTCCTCCAAACACGAGACTACTAGTAGTCTTTGTTACTGTGGTCCCAGCTCTCTGTAGGTCATTCATTAGGTCCCCCCGTGTGGTTCTGGGATTTTTGCTCTCAGGTTCTTGTTATCATTTTGACGCCACGGGGTGAGATCTTGCATGGAGCCCCAGATCGAGGGAGATGATCAGTGGTCTTGTATGTCTTCCATTTTCGAATAATTGCTCCCACAGTTGATTTCTTTACACCAAGCGTTTTACCTATTGCAGATTCAGTCTTCCCAGCCTGGTGCAGCTCTACAATTTTGTCTCTGTTGTCCTTCGACAGCTCTTTGGTCTTGGCCATAGTGGAGTTTGGAATGTGACTGACTGAGGTTGTGGACAGGTGTATTTTATATCGATAATGAGTTAAAACAGGTGCCATTAATACAGGTAACGAGTGGAGCCTCGTTAGACCTCTTTGACAGCCAGAAATCTTGCTTGTTTGGAGGTGACCAAATACTTATTTTCCACTCTAATTTGGAAATAAATTCTTTAAAAATCACACAATGTGATTTTCTGTTTGTTTTTCCCACATTCTTTCTCTCATGGTTAAGGTTTACCCATGTTGACAATTACAGGCCTCTGTAATCTTTTCAAGTAGGAGAACTTGCACTTGGTGGTTGACTAAATACTTATTTGCCCCACTGTATAATATCAGAGAAACGGATATTTATTTAAGCTCTGGTTTTCTCATTTTTCTGTCTCTTCCCTGGTGGGAAACACTATTAGAGTGCACTGTTCTATATGTGCGATGACGTCCCCCGTACGTAAATAAACATATGGTAGTGTCAATCAAAACTAAGCACATATCTTAACAAAACGGAGGGTGTTTCCTGTAAGAAATGATTAACTTCAAGTCTTGGAAGCACAGCCGCTTCCACTTGAATTTGACAGATCGCGCTGAATATTCCCGATTAAAATACTAATAAAAAATCCACATACCTTTCAAAGAAAGGACATCCGGAAGAAAACAATCATCGCCAATTCGCTCCTGGTCTTTTAATCCCCAGCAAAGTAAAAGAGTGCGCAGTCTTCTCGCATGCGTTCGATTGCATAACGAGTTAATAAGGGACATTAATAGGGAGAGGAAGAGGGAAAAAAACGCCGGCCGATGAGCGCGCTTGCGGCGACCCCGACGTGCGAAAGGAATTTCCGATAGAAAAAGCGCGTCGGTCGGATCCTCGCGAGCTGGCCTTGTAAACAGCGGTGAGGCGAGGCGAGGCGAGGCGAGTCGCACTCGCGCTGGGAGCGAGGGAGAAAGTAGGTCAGCTGGTAGCTCCAATAGTCGACAACAGCAAGAAGCTGGAGGCACCGCGAGGGAGCGAAAGAGCGAGCGAGCGAGGGAGCGAGAGAGAGGAGGGGACAGCTTGTAATCTTTAACACGTGCTTTGATGCTCAATGACATTTGTTGACACTGTGCATTTTGGTGGCACTTTTTTTGAACGCTGCAAAACAAAGTCACACGCTGCCTGTAAGACAGCCGATTAGCCCGTCTGACCCTGACTTTATAAACCTTTTATTTTCATCTGAGGAGAAAGAGGGAGGGTTGAGTAGGGGAGGGGGGGACAGTACTTTAATCCTCTAAGCATAACAAGAAGCTGTATTGGTGTCGGTTCCTATGCTGACTTTTTTTTTTTTTTTTACAACTTCCTGGTTGCCAAATGTGGGTCAACACAGTAATGCATGACGAATGGTAAGAGCGGCCTCTTAATGTTTTGGTTGCTCCAGCTGAATGGAAACCGGCCCAAAAAAGTGTAAATAGAGGTGGGGGAGAAAGGTTTTGGGAGGCATAGAAGCAAACTGCTAATAGGTTTTCCATTTCTTATGTTTTAGGAGTATTTCTCAACTTTTGAAGGTGTTTGATGAAACCTGTTGCATACGTTGAAATCATAGCAGGGTACCCGCGGGTTATTAAAAGTATTAAAAAAGCATTGAATTGAGTTTTCCATTATTAAAGGTATTAAAAGTATCAAATTAGCTGTCGTAAGTCTGGAATTTTTTCACCGTGGTTTTAATTTTGAAGAACATCTCAGTGCAACCTAAATTATATCCGTGACGAAGTTTTTTTTTGTTTTTTTTTTCGAAGATGACGCGTAGAATTTTTACGATGCACTGCACTACAAATCATAATGCACCTCGTGCGTGCGCGCTGTTAGCATCATTAGCATCAATATCACAACAGCAGGCAATCGCACAGTATTGTGTGCCAACGTAAGGAACTGCTCAGATGCCTTAGTTGTTATGTTCGACGAAAGCCTCAACAAGACAACCAAGTCCAAACAGTTGGACCAGCATGTGAGGTATTGGATTGGCGACCATTTTTCGGCACAACACCATCATCACCCTCAGATACACAACAATGTTGACACTATTATTGGAACGAGTGCGGGGTAACGTTGATCTGAATAACATGGCATGGTGATAGGCAAATTATAATGTAGGTGATAGTAAAACACCTCCTGGTATATTTAAATGTTTTTCTTGATTAAATAAGAGTATGGATTTTCTCTATCTGATTAAAAGAAATGTCTTCAATAGCTAACAAAGGATTAATATGTGTTTTGTATACTTCTTGTAATGTGATTAGAAAAAAACAATTACCAAGGGAAATGGTCATGTGTAGCTTTTTTATTTTGTGGTAATTAATGGTAAACTACTGCTATTTAGTGGATGTTTTTTAAACTTTCACAGCCAATTGCAAGATTTTCCCAAGCACTTTACAGTCAAGGTGACCAACTTGACAATCACCAACCTACCACCTTGACTAGGTCCTCTTAAAAGGGAAACCTGTTGTATTACAAATGTAATTTCTGAAGTTGCTTTACAAAAATAGTGTAAAATCCATTTTATCCTGGGAAAAAAAATCTGAAAGACCTTATATTTAAATGTGTTTTAATTGTTCTTCAGTAAATGTGCATTCTTTTGTCAAACACACTTAGTAATTGAGGTTAAATTTGATGTTCAGGGCTTTATTTTTTTAATATGATTCAATATTATCTAAATAATGGGTGCGAGAAAAGTATTAATTTTCAGTCGAAATGGCATTAAAAAAGGTCTTAAAAGTCTTGAATTTAGATTTATCAATCCAGGGGGGACCCTGCATAGGCGGAGTTTAACTTGTTGGGCCAGGGGGCCCAACAAGTTGATGACCCTAAAACGCAGTGTCAGCAATAAAATTAACTTACAAGAATATTTATAAAAGTAAGTTTAAAATGTGCATTGCCCCCTCCACCGCACCCCATCATTCTTGAGGTGAATTCAAAATCAGGCTGCTTAGGACAGCTATACTTTTCGCATTGTCATAAATTGAATATGGTACGCCCGCCGGTGTCGTGCCAATGTAGTTACCCCAGTCAAAAATTGTATCCCCTGGGCAGAGCCATATGGAGGTAGATTTGTATCTTCATAATTCGATTAAAAAAATGTGTTGGAATGCAAAAATGAATTTGAATCTTTTTTTTAAAAATGCATTTGAAAGCCAATTTTCTTTAATTTTTTTTAAAAAAAATATTTATATATATATTATTTAATAAGTTGCTTCAAACAAAAAATATTTCAAACGAAAAAACCACTTCAAGAAAAATTGCAATCATAGAAAAAACATTTTTGAACGCGAAAAAATATTTGGGACTCAAATATTTGCATTTGAACACTAAATTTTAAAAATTTTCTTTGATTTTAGCAATCCTTTTTGTGTTTAGGCCATATCATGGGTAGGGCATTTGTGTCTAAATCATTCAATCCCCCAAAAAGTTGCTTCAATCAAAAAAATATTTTCAGACAAAGAAAATAATTTGAAAAATAAAATTGCCCTCCCCTATTTTTACTTTTATTATTTTTTTAAATAATATGCAACGCAAATGACCGTCTAAGGTGCTAGTCACATGATCTGTTGGAAAAATAATTTTGACCCATTATAATTTTTTTTTTTTGGTTCATGTATTTTTTGTTGTTTGCTTTATTGCTTTACAACTTTTATATATATGTAGGAAAGTCAATTACATGCATTGACACTTTTCGGCCACCGGGGGGGGGGGGGGGGCTGGCCCCCCTGGGCCCCCCTTGAACTCCGCTTATGGTTGAATTCAAAATGTACCATAAGGTAGGGTGACCAAACATTCTCTTTTGCCCGGACAAGTCCACTTTTCACGTCCTCTCCGTAGCGTCCGGCCGGGTTTTACAAATTCATGAAATGATTTTTTTTTTTTTGTTGTTTGTTTATCAGATAAAGGATAATGGATCATGCTCTTTACATGACCACTTGAATAATCTGGTGACTCCAGGAATCGAGTTATGATCGGTTTATTAGTGTGCACAACCAAACAAAAAAACACTCCAAAACGCTGTGTTGGAAATGATGTGACTTGCAAATTCATTGCACAATGAAAATTAAATAGAATGTTACGAGACATACCGGTAGTGGTTTTATGCAACGACTATGTTGATACCGAAAATTTTCCATTAGTAAGAAGCCGTAGTCATTTTCGAGAGGTTCAGAGGCCAAGAGCGACATCTACTGGTGAAACTAATTAGAAGAAAGAAAAAAAAATCTTAAAGCTATGTAGATTTCCCCTTTCATATTCATTGTTTCCACATTATGTCCAGAATGTTTATATAGTGCCCTATCAGTCCATGTCTATAAAGGTATAATATTAAAGTTTTCATGTATCTGTGTTTTAAATATGGTCCTGCATAATACTATAATTAATTTAGAAAATGTTTGTACCATGGTTCAAAACAATATTTCACGTATAATCCCTGAATGTTTTGTCTTGTATTGGTGGATGGGGGGGGGGGGGGGGGGGCACCACAAAGCATTTATGCCTAGGGCACCAAAATAGCTAGCGCCGGCCCTGATCACACACGCATATAGGACAATTTTGAAATTTGGCCAAATTGGGGGTCTCAGAGCGGAACTTCATGTCACCTGAGTGTTTTCCGCCATATGCATTTATAGGATTAAGAGAAAACCCTGACATAACCCTTTTAAATACACTTATTAGTATCATATATACACAAAAAATATATACTGTATGTTAATAATTGGGGGTGGGTGGACAGTACCTTGCGTTTATTTACTTTACACCATCAGTTTTGGTCCACATTAACAGCAATAAATGGGGGATCGGTAAATATAAAAGGATTTGACACGATATCCAAATTTGATTGGAATTAATGCTTTTTCGTTTTCATGAACTCGAGAAAGGATTCTTCCAGGATCAGTTCTACGATGTCCTAATTGTTATTTCTTATCTTTGTAAAACTAGCTCTTTTCCTCCTTTTTATTCAACATCTGAATAGAAATGACTTATTCCATTCAATTGCCATTTAATTCAAAATAAACCACTACAAGCAAAAATGCTCACAGAAAGCTTTATAAAAAATCCAAGCACCTGTTGAGAAGAGATCACAGTCTGGACCAAAGCGGCAGGCTAACATTGGCGCATCAGCAGGGGGTTGCGTTCAAAAATAGTCCCCGCTCTTTATCCAAAAAAGTGTCAAGACGGTACTCAACCAGAGCAAAACATAAGAGAGCTCCCTCCTCATCTCACACGCGCGACTTAGAATCAGTAAATGCTAAATTATAAAACGGAATGTAGAATATTCTTGCAATTATCGGCTCACGTAGAAATCCCATTATTTACAATGACAAAATTTGCTGTCTTTTAGTACAAGGGGAATCAGAAAATATTTTCCCTTTTTGTTTTTTGAAAAAATATTTTAAAAATAAAATATTAACTCCTGTTCCTTTTTCATTTGAAATATAAAGAAGTAAATACATAAAAAAAGAGAATGCCGTAATTTTCGGACAATAAGGCACACCTGACTTGACCCACCAAATTTGACACAAAAACGGCATTTGTTCATAGATAAACTATAAACTAGGGCTGTCAAAATTATCGCGTTAACGGGCGGTAATTAATTTTTTAAAATTAACCATGTTAAAATATTTGACGCATTTAACGCACATGCCCTGCTCAAACAGATTAAAATGACAGCACAGTGTCATGTCTAGAGCTGTCCCGACTAGTCGACATTGTCGACGTCATCGATGACGTAAATCCGTCGACGAGCACAACATGCCGTCGATGGTTAATGAAGGGTTAAAAAAATATATGCGTGGAAAGTTCAGAATGTCGGGCGCTTGGTATGCAAGCGGGGAAATCGGCACAAAGCCAGAAAAGCGCACCAGAGAGTCCAAAACATTGACTTATTTTTAAAGAAAGAAAGGAGGGTACACTATAGTGCCCTGTCTCTTCAATGCCAAGCTTGGCTGCACGTCGGCCGTGAATGATAACGACAGGAGATTGTAAGTCCATCTAACTAACTAAGGACATGTTTATTGAAGTTGCTAAGCCTGTCGCGATATGCAATGATTCCATTTATCGCATGGTAAATAAAAATGAGGGCGGTCATTTTCACGGCTGCGTTTTATCGCGGCGCGCGCGTGCATGCGTACATTTGTGCGTGCGTGCTGATGGCATATGAAACTCCAGTTCTTTTCTGTCATCAACACGCTGTAGAATTAAAGTTCAGACATACAAAATAAGAAAACACATCTATATTAAACACTATATACGTTAGCATTGCTACATTGAAGTGAATGGGAAAAAAGACGACTTACTTTAGCCGGCTATAAAACAGGCAGCCTTGTCCAAAACTTGAAGTTAAAAGGTGACACTTCAAACATGAAAAATCGCTGGTTAACAGCATTTGCAAAAGGACAAAAAATCTATTACTGACACCACATGCAATGACAAAAAGTGATTTTTTTGTGGACTGTAAAGCATAAATTAGCGGTTTAGCGAGCGTACTTCCGGTGAACATTTCAAAATAAAAGCATGTCATGTTCGTCATATAAATAACGATTTCTGGAGTTAATCCCACATACTTCAGATTCTACACTAAGAATACCTTTAAAATGACACCCTTTATGAAAAATCTGGCAATGAATAATTATTATAATAGTATTATATATTGTACTACAGTATACTATAATATTAATGCTAGGTATTTTTTTAAGAATTGTTTTGAATCATGTTGAAAACGTGAAGTCAGTGTTCTGAATCTGTTTACATTCCATTCTTTTGCACAAGTTAATTCTATCAGCATTTGAACTCATTGTTTGTGATTTATTATTATTTATCTGTTTATTTGTACTTTAATAAAGAATTCAAGTGTTCCAAAATGTTTTTAAGAATTGATAAGCGTCAACAACAATTTCATTCCTAAATTAGTAAAAAAAAATGTTTTTGTGAATTGATAAGCGTCTCAAAAATTTCATTGCTAAATTAGTTAAAAAAAAAATAATAATAATAATTTTAAAAAATTAAAAGATTAGTCGACTAATCGTAAAAATAGTCGGCTGATTAATCGGGAGAAAATTAGTCGTTTGGGACAGCCCTAGTCATGTCCACTTGTTACTTGTGTTTTTTGGGGTTTTGTCCCCCTCTGCTGGCGCTAGGGTGCGACTGATTTTATGGGTTTCAGCACCATGAGAATTGTGTAATTATTGACATCAACAGTGGCGAGCTACTAGTTTATTTTTTGGTTGAAAATTTTACAAATTTTATTAAAACAAAAACATTAAGAGGGGTTTTAATATAACATTTCTATAACCTTGCCTCAACTTCCCATTCATTTTCTAGTTGATTTTTTGTTGTTGTTCATTTGGAATCCTCTACCTTGTGCAAGTATTTGAGTCGATTTATTACTTTTGCTACCTTGTTGGCTCTCTGTCTCCCACTTTGATTTACCATCGGGTTTGTTCTCGTGATCTAGTGGTCACAGACCCTTTTTGTTATCCCTCTTTTTCACAATTGCGTGTTCTGTCTGTATTCAATAAACCATTTGAACGCCTCTCTTGTTGTGTGCTTTAGAGTCCAACCCTTTTTCCCGCATTCGCGGACCGTTACATGAAGTCAACCATGTCTCGAAATGGTTAATTGACTACAAAACAGATGACTGCCACCGTAGCTAACGCTTACCACTTAAAACTGCTATGCTTCAAAGAAAATCAACTACTGTATCTGGAAAAACCCGTAAGTAGTAGTAACAACAGATATAAACAAAAGGAAGGCTTTCACCTAAACAAGGGCGTTGACAACGGTGCTGGATAGAGCATGAGTCAAATCTCCCATCCAGTCAGCGATAAAAAATGTTCATAGTAATGACACTTATATTGTATTGCATTGTAAAATATGATATTAGCAAGCATTCATTCACAGAGGTCCACCCCTGGACTGGTTATCAGCCAATTGCAGGGCAATTCAGACAGTGGCATTGCGAGGGTCGCTTTGGGCTCGAAGAAAGATATCACCGGGGCCTTCACTCTACACACGCACAAAATTTTGGTTTCTGAACACATGAAAGCACAATAAATAAGTTAAAAAATGCATAGGGCCTGATCAAAAGAAATATAAATTTGGCAAACAATATGTATAAAACATTTTAATAGTACAGGTAGCCCCTGGGTTGCGAATGAGTTCCGTTCCTACGCTGGCGACGTAACCCGGATTTCCATGTAAGTCGGAGTTAACCATTTGAGTACCCGAAAATAACTATCCAAAAGTCCAAAAGTTTTGTATTTTATTTAATGACGGACGATACACTGCCCACTAGTGGTAGCATTGGGTCTGGCTAGACTGACGCCTTATGACTGAGGAGCAGACTCTCGTTTGACATGGATAAAGGTTGGTCTGGTTTGGCCCACATAAAGCTGTAAGTTGTTTCAGCTAATATATAAAACACTTCAGTTGCCACATTTACATGGAGCCAAATATTCCAATTACAATCGGAATATTTGTTCAAACTGAATAAATGTGTTCCATATAAACACCTCTTCGGAATGAACAGGCCCAAACCGAATGGAATTTCATTCCGATTCACAGGGGTGGGATATTCCTTTTCCCAAACCGATTAGAAGTAAAATTATATCATGTCAACAGGGAAGCGGAATGGTGTCTGGTTGCGTTCTTTCTGCGCATGCTCCGTACTGACGTGGTGACGTCACTTGGTGACGTAAGTAACGTCACTTGCAACATGGCTTCCGAGCACAGCGCACCTAATTGGGAGTCCGGCGGAAAGATTGTATTTAATTCAAACTTTAAAAGAATTGAATATAATTGCTCGCTTAGACGGGCGTAAAACGAGGAACAGTGAACTATTTAAAAAAGTTCACGAGAGGTTACACGAAGCCGGAATAGACCGGAGCGTTGACCAGATTAGAAACCGGTGGAAAACCGGCTACTACAAGGCAAAAGAGCAAAACAGCAGAAGCGGATACGACCCAACAAACACAACAAGTGGGTTAAAGTTAAAACAGCAGCACTCCGACGATCGATCTCCATGTTTTGCAACGTGACGCTTTGTTTTGATTAATCTGCGCATGTCAGACGGCAGTTGTCAAACGTCCTTGCGGAATAAAGGCAGTCACATGTAAACGCTGGATCGGAATAGATGAAGTGACATGTAAACAGCTGATCTGAAATTTCCATTCGGAATGATTTGAATCGGTATGAATAAAAGTCAGCATGTAAACGTGGCTAGTGACTTGAAGTTCTGCTCTGAGACCCCCAATTTAGCCAACTTCAAAATTGTCCGGTATGCATGTGTGATACATCATTGCAAAGCTTAAAATCTAAATTTTCTATATGCGCCCGGTTCATCTCCAGCTCTTGCTCTGACTCAATTAGAGACTGCTTTTGATTGTTTATTAATATCTCTTCACAATCACAGATTAGTTTGAAATGCTGAAAAAACTAAATACATGGTTTTCTCCACATCCACCATTACTGACAATGAGGCAGTTTACATGGCGACTCTGCAACACAAAGACGCAATGACTGAGTTGCGGACTCGCCTCGCGTGCATATGGTGCCGGCGAAAACGAAAAATTCTGAATCCTGCCTCCAAAGTGAAAGAATCCGATTGAGGGGGGCTTCCTCGGCATGCATATCAAAGGCTCCTGCCGCGCGAGACCGAGCTGTTAACGTCAGCACTCGTACACGTCACATTGGGCGTGCGCCGCGCTGCTACTAAATATTAAAAACAGCAAATATGGCAGAATGTTAGCTTTAATTTACTGTTTTAATAATATTTTTAAATTAAATATGTTGAACGTTTCAATTTTTGTGCCTTTTTGAACAAAAGAAAAATGACATCGCTTCGAATGGGCGGGCATATTTTTTCCAGGGCTGAGGGAGCTTGGTGGGGTCAAAGTGCATCATTATCTGTTGCCCGGTAAATCTGCACTGCCCCCTAGGGCTTGGCATGAATACTACATCGTTTTCATGCGGAATTGCGACATCGTTCGAATGGAAACGAAACCACGTAAATGCACATTTGGAAATTTTTCGTCTTCTTGGAGACCCCATGGGGCCGTTTTCATGGTGACTCTCCAAGAAGACGAAAAATTTCAAATGTGCGTTTACATGGTTTCGTTTCCATTCGAACAATGTCGCAATTCCGCATGAAAACGATGTAGTATTCATGCCAAGCCCTAGGGGGCAGTGCAGATTTACAAGGCAACAGCGAATGATGCACTTTGACCCCACGGGGCTCCTCAGCCCGGAAGAAAACATGCCCGCCCATTCGAAGCAATGGCATTTTCCTTTTGCTCCAAAAGGCACAAAAATGGAAACATTCAACATATTTAAATTTAAAAATATTATTAAAACAGTAAATTAAAGCCGACGTTCCGCCATTTGCAATTTTTAATGTTAAATAGCACCGCTGCGCACGCCCAATGTGACGTGTACGAGTGCTGACGTCCCTTATAAAATTTTGCTCCCAAAGCTTTTGTGGCGCTGAAAAAGCCCTCTTTTACATTCAATTGGACTGTCAATGTTATCCAAAGGTGCTAACTAAACTAGATACATCATAAACATACATGTGCAACACGAAAATGGCGTAAAGTAATACTTAACGACACGGCGAAGTCATTAACAGTGAGAGCACGGGGTGCAGTTGCTGTGTGCAGCTAACATGGTAAGATGTGTTTGAGAACTTTTGTACATGTCTTTACATGATCAAACTTAAGTAAATATTCCTTTCTTTAAAGAAAGTTTGTAGTGTTTACTTTGGAATCGCTGCATTCGCGGCCATTTTTAACGTTACGCGCATGCGCAAAACCGCAAGGTAGTAATTTTTGATGGGTTGGAAAATTTGTCAGAACACCGGCGCGGCAGTAGCCTTTGATATGCATGCGAAGCAAGCTCCCCTCAATCCCCCGCAATCGAATTCTTCCACTTTCGAGGCAGGATTTAGAATTTTTCGTCTTCGCCGACACCATATGCACGCAAGGCAATTCCGCTACTCAGTCATTGCGTCTTTGTGTCGCCATGTAAACTGCCCCAATGACTTACCCGGAATCAAATCCCTAAAAGGTACTCAAATTACTCTCACTGATTCATACAAATACTTAGGAATTTGGATTGACAGTAACTTATCATTCAAAACTCATATTCATCACCTAATCCGTAAATTTAAATTCAAACTTAGCTTCTTGTATAGAATCAAAGGCTGTCTGTCAACTTCTAACCGAAAAACCATTGTATTATCTTCTTTTGTTTCTGTTCTTGATTATGGGGACATCTTGTACTGTTATGCAGCTCCATCAACTCTTCAACAGTGAAACCCGGTTTGTCACAGTGTACTACGTTTCATCACCAATGACAATTTCTGCACTCATCATTGTACCCTGTATCAAAACGTTGGTTGGTCCTCACTACAGTCAAGAAGAAATATCCACATCATGTTATTCACCTATAAGGCTTTATTGTGCAAACTTCCTAACTACCTCACATCTCTCCTGTCATTCAATTTCAGTAACTACAAAACACGATCATCCAACTACTTAACCCTAAACATCCCACTCACACGCACTATTGTTGGCAGAACTGGCTTTAGCTTCTATGCTCCTCTTAAATGGAACGAATTGCAATCTACTCTTAAACTACAGTCAATCATTCATCTTGGTGATCTTAAATCTCTTTTGTCTGATGTTTTTACTGATTACTGTAACTGTTTCCGTTAGTGTATTTTGTGTTGTTTGATATTTGTGAATGTTTTTTGTGCTCAGGCCTCTCTTGTAAAAGTAAAAGCCTCTCTTGTAATCTCAATGAGACTGCCTGATAAAATAAAGATTAAATTAAAAAAAATAAAATAAATGTCTCATCTTAATTAACGCAATTGTCCATTAATAATTTCTTAGGTTTGACCATCTTGTGACAAACACGGAGCGTCATGTGAGTTGAACAATGCAACAGAGAACATGTTGTTTTGACAAAGCTATCTATGGCATCAGATCACCAGTTAATGTTCCCAATTAAGCAAATGAGACTGTAATGCGTTGTGAATTATCATTTCCAGCACGTTTTACCCTCAATCGTATGCAATGGAAATGTAGTCATTAAAGGTGTTAACTAAAGATGTCCCGATTGATCGGGTCCGATCACGTCATTTTCAAAGTATCGGAATCGGCAAAAAAATATCGGACATGCCTTTTTTTAATATATATATACTTTTTAATTAAATCGTTTTCTAATTGTATTTAACGTTACAGACATAATATGTTACACTCATCCAGAGTCTTTAGTTTAGGTTTAAGGTAGGGTTATCAAATTTATCCCGTTAAGGGCAGTAATTAATTAATTAATTTATTTATTTATCACGTTACAATATTTAACGCAATTAACGCATCCACTGCACGACCCACTCACGAATTGTCGCGTTCAATCTGTTATGGCGCCGTTTTACCTATATATAGAGCTAAAAGGCAGCGTAAAATGAGTAAAGGGAATTTTGGCAGCCTTTGGAGCCTTTTTTTAATTGGCTAAAGCCTTACAATCCCACTCCCTATGATTAGTAATATCGTGGGAAGCAATGTGGGGAAGACAGAGAGTCGTTGATCTTTTTCTTAACACCCTATGTTTGTTATTTCCCAACGCAGAGAAGATATATCAATTGGTACCACTACGCACAGTCATGGTTGCACTTCCCATCATGCATTTGGGCATGGCTACAATATTATTTACTGAAAGCTCAACAAATACACTAGATGGCAATATTTAGTCACAATATACAAAGTCACATTTATCCTTTAAGAATTACAAGTCTTTCTATCCGTGGATCCCTCACACAGAAAGAATGTTAATAATGTAAATGCCATCATGAGGATTTATTGTCATAATAAACAAATACAGTACTTATGTACTGTATGTTGAATGTATATATTCGTCCGAGTTTTATTCATTTTTTTCTTAATGCATTGCCAAAATGTATGTGATCAGGAAAAATTATCGGGAATGATTGGAATTGAATCCGGAGCAAAAAAAAAAAAAGCAATCGGATCGGGAAATATTGGGATCGGCAGATACTCAAACTAAAACGATCGGGATCGGATCGGGAGCAAAAAAACATGATCGGAACAACCCTAGTGTTAACATTAGAATGTGTCTAGTAACTAAATAAATGAGTAGTATAGTACAGAAGTGAAACAATTGACTATATTGTTGTTGTAAAGCACTTTGTGGACTTTTCCGTTTTTTTTTGTTAAGGCCTATAAAAATTGATTTGAATTCATTTTAACCCATTTTAAATGAGTTATGCAATATTCACTGTTGCCACTAAAGGGCAGTAAATCCACCCAAATCAATAAAACTGAATGCAAACACTTTCAAAACAAACCAATACAACGCCACTCGAATTAAACGAATACTTGAAGTAGCAAAATTTTGATTCAAAGTTTTTTTTCTAATCGAATTACTCGAGTTAACAGATTAATTTTTGCAGCACTATAATCAGGTTGAAGTAAATAGTCTTCATTGCTACTTCCAACATGCTGAAAAAAATTCCAAGATATATTGTGAAGGAAATTGAAAGAAGTGACATTTATTCGTTTAATCGTTTAAATATAGTCCCGATTAATCTATTATGAAAATAATTGCTAGTTGCAGCCCAGGCACGGCTTAATATTAATTGCTTAAAGGGTTACCACTAGGCATGTGCCGGTTTGAGATTCTGACGGTATGATAACCTCACGGTATCACGGTATTGCAATTACAGCTCTAAAATGAGTTACAAAAAAAAAAACTTTTTTACTTTTTTATGTATTTTTATTTTTCAAAACATATTAGCTAATTGGAATATAGGTGTAAAGTTAAATGAATAAAACAAAAATGAACTATTCCAAATAAAATTAAATTGGCATGCTAATTAGCCACGTTATCTGCCTCGTTAACAAGCTTACGTTACAGTATGTTTTACCACTGCTAGACACACTACACATGCTGGAGTTAACTCTCGTAGCTTGTGGAAAACAGTCATGACAACGTTTACTATCTTATAATTTTGAATAAATTAGGGCTGTCAAACGATTAAAATTTTTAATCGAGTTAATCACAGCCTAAAAATGAATTAATCGTAATTAATCACAATTCAAACCATCTATAAAATATGCCATATTTTTCTGTAAATTATTGTTGGAATGGAAAGATAAGACACTAGACGGATATATACATTCAACATACTGTACATAAGTACTGTATTTGTTTATTATAACAATAAATCAACAAGATGGCATTAACATTAACATTCTGTTAAAGCGATCCATGGATAGAAAGACTTGTAGTTATTAAAAGATAAATGTTAGTACAAGTCATAGAAATTTTATATTAAAACCCCTCTCAATGTTTTCGTTTTGATAAAATTTGTAAAATTTTCAATCAAAAAATAAACCACTAGCTCGCCATTGTTGATGTCAATAATTACATTACATTATGGTGATTAAAACCATAAACTCAGTCGCACCCAAGCGCCAGCAGAGGGAGACAAAAAACACAAGTAACAAGTGGACATGACAGTGTTCTGTCATTTTAATCTGTTTGAGCGGGGCATGTGCGTTAATTGCGTCAAATATTTTCGCGTGATTGATTTAAAAAATTAATTACCGCCCGTTAACGCAATAATTTTGACAGCCCTAGTATAAATGCCAAATCATATTGGAGATATTGCCTTCTCTGGTAGCCACCCCCAACAAACATGATTTACCTAAGCTGCGGCTGTCCTTAATTTTCCTGCACCCGAAGTATTCCCATACCAGCGATTTTGTTTTCTTCGACGGGTAGAAAAGTTCAGGTGTTTCACGTCCTCCAGCCAACGTTCAGCACAGCTGCCTTACTGACACTGAGCAACAACTTGTGGGGGAGGGATGAGCCTTGCATTTTTGGGACATAAAAATAGCTAATACTGTAGGGCAGAGGTGTCCAAACTTTTTGCAAAGGGGGCCAGATTTAGTGTGGTAAAAATGTGGGGGGCCGACCTTGGCTGACATCCTTTACATAGAAAAATATATTTAAACAAATTTTAGCAAGCCATTATGTGTGTCACATTTGCTTTATTCTCTTTTTTAATTAATAATTTCAACAATCTCGCAACTAGCTTTTGTGGCGTTCTCTTTTGACTCTCGTGCTTTTGCGAAATACTGCTGCTGTAAAATTAAACTAGCTTCAAGTTGCTTCAATTTCTCGCTACGTATCTTCCCTGTAATCCTGTCGTACATGTCAGTGTGTCTTGTTTGGTCATATCGCCTCACATTGAACTCTTTAAAAACCTCGACTGTCTCTTTGCAAATGAGGGAGACACAGTTGTTGCTTATTTTAGTGAAGAAGTAGTCTAATTTCCACCTATTCTTGAAGCGTCGACCATCGCAGTCAACGTTCTTTTTTTTGTTGATTGTCGCCATTTTAGAAAATTGTGAGTAAAAGGTCACACGGGGTAATGTTGCTTAGAGTGCTGCTGCCTTTTAGTGGGTAAATGAGGAGCAGCATTTAATGTGTAAGCTATTTCATATGCTGGTAGCAGTACTGCTGACCAATTAAGTCTATGTGTGGGCCAGACGTTATTGATTTTATGAGAGAGGCTGGGGGCCGGATGAAATTTGACCACGGGCCGCATTTGGCCCCCGGGCCGGACTTTGGACATGGCTGCCGTAGGCATATAATACCTTCAAACCGGTAACCGGCACATGCCTATTTACCACTACTGCAACATTGAGGCTGAAATCTATTGTATTTTTCATTTGGAGTTAGCATTTAGTTTAGTTCGTTTAGTGAGGAAATTGCACTTGCAAGAAATTTCAAACATAGTCTGTCAAAGTCATTAGCAGTCATTTATTGTCATCACTATCTGATTGTGTTTTATAGTGAGAGACTCATAGACATCAACAAAAAGCATAAGCCTTTAAGTCAAGACACAATGACAAGTTTCAGTTGGTTTTTTTTGCGTACGTTTCTTTCTCTTTAAAACAGGTATACGTGATACTCAAAAGGTATCCAAGTACTGTGTGCTGTGCTTCCAGATTCCCATACCTGTTGATTTAATCCCCTCTGTATATTCTGAGCCTTGCCCAGCCAGCCAGCCAGCCAGCCAGCCAGCCAGGCCCATCTGCCAATGAGATTTATGATGCTGTTTAGTTGCCCAGTCATCTCAGCTGACTTCCTCCCTAATAAAGGCGTAGCAGTGTTACTCTGAGCGCCTTCCTGGTATATGAATAACCAAGTGACATGAATAACTAGAACGCCACTCACTCAGCCAAGGCCAAGCTTTTGATAAAAGTCAAATAAATGGCTTTGCCATTGGTTCATCCGCACGCTATTTCCTGGTTCATGGAAAATGGGATAATACATTCCGAGTCAAACCTTGAAATAAAACACCTGTATTAAAACAACAAAGTAGAATCTGACGAGCAATGCATCGAGCTGTAGTTTGTTTGCACGCAGCAGCAGTCCATCGACAGTATTTGTTGAACAGAAAGCAAAAATGACAAGAAAATCTATTATAACCGAAGAGTAATGCAGCCATCACGTGGTGTCGAAATTATGGTAAATACCACTAGCTGAGTCGAAAATTGCATTTAAACGTCCTTTCACGTCGAAAGTTTTTTAATTATGATACCCAAGTTTCAGAGAAAATGGCAGACTGCGAACAAGAAGTTGCGAACGGTAAGAAACTGATTTTTTTTTTTTTTAACCTGTCCTGTTCAGCTGTTTGACACTGAGAATGGAAGTCTAAGTGTCTGGTTGGTCTGAACAGTTCTAATTAGAGATGTCCCGATCGATCGGGTTGCCGATCGATCGGGACATCTCTAATTAAAACTGTCGATCACGTCATTTTCAAAGTATCGGTATCGGCAATAAAATATCGGACATGCCTTTTTTAAAAATATATATACATTTTTTTAATTAAATAGTTTTCTTATTGTATTTAACATTACAGACATAATATGTTACACTCATCTAGAGTCTTTAGTTTAGGCTTAAGGTAGGGATATCAAATTTATCCCGTTATCGGCGGTAATTAATTTTTAAAAATTTTTATTTATCACATTAAAATATTTAACGCAATTAACGCATGCACTGCATGACCCACTCACGCATTGTCACGTTCAATCTGTAATGGCGCCGTTTTACCTATATATAGAGCTAAAAGGCAGCGTAAAATGAGTAGAGTGAATTTTGGCAGCCTTTAGTGCCTTTTTTTAATTGCCTAAAGCCTTACAATCCCTCTCCCTACGATTAGAAATATCGTGGGAAGCAATGTGGGGAAGACAGGTAGTCGTTGATCTTTTTCTTAACACTCTATGTTATTTCCCAACGCAGAGAAGATATATCAATTGGTACCACGACGCACAGTCATGGTTGCACTTCCCATCATGCATTTGGGCATGGCTACAGTATCATTTACTGAAAGCTCAACAAATACACTAGATGGCAATATTTAGTCACCATATTAAAAGTCACATTTATCCTGTAAGAATTACAAGTCTTTCTATCCGTGGGTCCCTCTCACAGAAAGAATGTTAATAATGTAAATGCCATCATGAGGATTTATTGTCATAATAAACAAATACAGTACTTATGTACTGTATGATGAATGTATATATTCGTCCGAGTTTTATTCATTTTTTTCTTAATGCATTGCCAAAATGTATATGATCGGGAAAAATTATTGGGAATGATTGGAATGGAATCGGGAGCAACAAAAAAAAAGCAATCGGATCGGGAAATATCGGGATCGGCAGATAAACTATCAAACTAAAACGATCGGGATCAGATCGGGAGCAAAAAAACATGATCGGAACAACCCTAGTTTTAATGGTTTACATTGAGATTATGACGTACTCCCATTGTGATCATTCCACAAACCTCATTTATTATGACAAAGCAGTGAACAGGAAGGGGTTATGGGGGAACAGAAGAAAAGAAAAGAAAAGAAAAACACAAGAAAAGAAAGAAAAACACAAACAACAACAAGAAATACATTGAACGCCTACACTAACTATGTGTTGGTGCTATCGTCAGCTAGATGCATTTCCGGTTGACACCATGTGGGGGGCCTGTTGACCAGGGGAAGAAGGGTAGGGGGGTGGGGGAGTCTATAGGATAAGTGATTGGGAGTGATGAGTGTACATAAATCAGCTCTGTGATCTAGAAACCAGTAATCATGTGAATCCCTTGTGAGTGTAAGCCCATCGGCAACCGACCCTACGCCGCCCCATCGCCAATCCCAACCCAGCCTGCCCAGGGAGAGAGGCGGGGGGTGGGGTCAGCGCAGCCCTTCCGGCCAAGCAAAGGAGCCATCGTCACCCCACCGGGATCCAGGGTGGTCCCCCAGGCCACCCGTGCCCCCATCAGCCGGCCTTCAGGGATGGGAAGAGGGGACGGGACGCACTACTAACCCTACGCCCACCTCCACCCCTGTACTTCCACGTGGCCCACAAGCCGCCGCCCTCCAACCTCCACTGGACGTCACGGGACTCCCAACGGCCCACCAAGCCCAGGACAGGGCAGAGTCCCCCGCCGGAGCAAGCGACATCCAGCTGACACACCGGCGTCCAGCCGGCAACCAGCAATGGAGCGCAGGGCGGATACCCAGGCAGAGTAGAGAGGGGAAGGCGGAAGCAGGAGAACGTCAAGGAGCCGCCGCGGGGCAACACAAGATCGGAGCCCCGACCTCCCCCCACTCCCGCGGCCGGCAGCCCAGACAGAGGGGAGGGCACGCCCCGGGAGCCACGCCATAGAGAAAAAGTGGGGGACCTACCACCCTATTACTGTGGCTGCCAGCCATTACCCAGCACCGTGATGGGATTGTGTGGGGAGGGTAGTGCAATGTATGCATTAAAATAGGAGAGCTTGGCTTGGGGCAGTGGGACTGCTGCGTGGAATTTCTACCCAGCCGCCCGTCCCACCGCCCTTTGTTGTTGTCTTAAAAAAGGTGCGGGAATGGCTGGGCCTGTCGTGAGGAGGTAACCGTGATGTCACCCCCACCCCCCAACAGGTCCCATCCCACAACCTTGGTGTGTGATGCATTAAAATCAAGCGGTAGCTGGGCCGGGACTATATGGCTATATACAGTAACTCCCCCCGGAGGAATGAATGAGTATGTAAGTGCCAGGGTGAAAGATATTTACAGTGCAAAGTGAAAAGTGTGTGAATTAAGAGGCAGGCTCCTTTAGGCGTGGCCCCATCCACCACAAAAAAAAGTTTTTAAAGTAGTTTTTTGAGACAAGCAAATAACGTGATGTACTCATTTATAAAGTTTTTCAAACCAAGTGTTTTATAAAGTGTTGTTACAAAAACTTGTATATCATACAGTGGGGCAAATACGTATTTAGTCAACCACCAATTGTGCAAGTTCTCCTACTTCAAAAGATTAGAGAGGCCTGTAATTTTCAACATGGGTAAACCTCAACAATAAGAGACAGAATGTGGGGAAAAAAATCTGAAAATCACATTGTTTGATTTTTAAAGAATTTATTTCCAAATCAGAGTGGAAAATAAGTATTTGGTCACCTACAAGCAAGCAAGATTTCTGGCTGTCAACTCATTATCGGTATAAAAGACACCTGTCCACAACCTCAGTCAGTCACATTCCAGACTCCACTATGGCCAAGACCAAAGAGCTATCGAAGGACACCAGAGACAAAATTGTAGACCTTCACCAGGCTGGGAAAAATGAATCTGCAATTGGTAAAACGCTTGGTGTAAAGAAATCAACTGTGGAAGCAATTATTAGAAAATGGAAGACATACAAGACCACTGATAATCTCCCTCGATCTGGGGCTCCATGCAAGAGTTCACCCCGTGGCGTCAAAATGATAACAAGAACGGGGAGCAAAAATCCCAGAACCACACGGGGGGCCTAGTGAATGACCTACAGAGAGCTGGGACCACAGTACAAAAGGCTACTATCAGTAACACAGTGCGCCGCCAGGGACTCAAATCTTGCACTGTCAGACATGTCCCCCTGCTGAAGAAAGTACACGTCCAGGCCCGTCTGCGGTTCGCTAGAAAGCATTTGGATGATGTAGAAGAGGACTGGAAGAATGTGTTATGGTCAGATGAAACAAAAATAGAACTTTTTGGTAGAAACACAGGTTCTCGTGTTTGGATGAGAAGGAATACTGAATTGCATCCGAAGAACACCATACCCACTGTGAAGCATGGGGGTGGAAACATCATGCTTTGGGGCTGTTTTTCTGCAAAGAGACCAGGACGACTGATCTGTGTAAAGGAAAGAATGAATGGGGGCATGTATCGAGAGATTTTGAGTGAAAAACTCCTTCCATCAGCAACGGCATTGAAGATGAGACGTGGCTGGGTCTTTCAACATGACAATGATCCCAAACACACAGGCAGGGCAACACAGGAGTGGCTTCGTAAGAAGCATTTCAAGGTCCTGGAGTGGCCTAGCCAGTCTCCAGATCTCAACCCCGTAGAAAATCTGTGGAGGGAGTTGAAAGTCCGTGTTGCCCAACGACAGCCCAAAAACATCACTGCTCTCGAGGAGATCTGCATGGAGGAATGGGCCAAAATACCAGCAACAGTGTGTGACAAGCCTGTGAAGAGTTACAGAAAACATTTGGCCTCCGTTATTGCCAACAAAGGGTACATAACAAAGTATTGAGATGAACTTTTGGTATTGACCAAATACTTATTTTCCACGATGATTTGCAAATAAATTCTTTAAAAATCAAACAATGTTATTTTCTATTTTTTTGTTCCACATTCTGTCTTTTATGGTTGAGGTTTACCCATGTTGACAATTACAGGCCTCGCTAATATTTTCAAGTGGGAGAACTTGCACAATTAGTGGTTGACTAAATACATATTTGCCCCACTGTATATATGCACAAAAACAATGATTTGTACATGTATACATTCATATATCTGAACATTTTTAAATAAAATATTGTATTTATTTCTTTTTTTAATTGAAAAAAATCTGCAAAGGACTGAGGGTGTGAAGTTTGAAGCACGATATAGCAAGGGATCACTGCATGCAGTTGTGGACTTAACATACAGTGGTATGAAAAAGTATCTGAACCTTATGGAATTTTGTCCAATTTTGCGAATTTTGTTTTGAAGATTTTGTCTACCGTTTGTCCGTCTGTCAATCATTGCAGTAGTTAACTTTCCGTGCAATTTCCAAGTTCAGACTTCATTCATGAATTACAAATGGTCTCCAAGCAAGCACAACAAACTGAGAGGCTCATTTATTTAGCCTCAAATTAATGAGAGCACTGCAAAGCGATCACTCAGCGTAAATGAGGCGGAAATAGTTCAGATAAGTTTTTTCCTAACAGCGCCAAGACACTTTTTTTAAAAACCTCAAATATATTTTATTTAGCAGTTTTAGGCAGTGGCGCCACCAGAGGGTGGCCACGGCCACCCCTATAAATTGGTTGGCCACCCCACTGCCCACCCCGCTTGCCAGTATATTGTTAGATTGTTGTAGCATCAGTTATTCATTTCGTCCTAAATGAATGCATTTATTTTGTTTTGTTAAATGTAGGGCTGTCAAATTTTATCGCGTTTACGGGTGGTAATTAATTTTTTAAAATTAATCACGTGAAAATATTTATCGCCATTAGCGCATTCGCAGTACGACTCATTCACGCATTGCCGCAAAAGGGCTACAATGGCGCCGTTTTACTTTTATACAGACATAAGAGGCAGTGTCAAGTGAGTGGAGTAGATACAAGCATTCATTTGGGCCGTGCTTTTAATTGGCCAAAGCTTTGTCATCCCTCCCACAGCAACTTTAAATATTGCGGGAAGCGACGTGGGGAAGAATGGCAGGAGTTGCGCAGGGAAGATATAGCATTTGCAGCCACCACACACAGTCATGGTTGCACCACTTCCCATCATGCGTTTGGGCAGAACAGTTAAGTCGCTACAGTATCATTTACTGAAAGCTCAACAAATACACTAGATGGCAATATTTAGTCACAATATACAAAGTCACATTTATCCTTTAAGAATTACAAGTCTTTCTATCCGTGGATCCCTTTCACAGAAAGAATGTTAATAATGTTAATGCCATCTTGTGGATTTATTGTTATAATAAACAAATACAGTACTTATGTACAGTATGTTGAATGTATATATCCGTCTTGTCTTTTCTTTCCATTCCAACAATAATTTACAGAAAAATATGGTATATTTTAGTTTGAATTGCGATTAATTACGATTAATTAATTTTTAAGCTGTGATTAACTCGATTAAAAATTTTAATCATTTGACAGCTCTAGTTAAATGTACTCCTTATGCCTAATATATACATAACACAATAAAACAGAATTATTGTGGAACTCAAAATGTGGACTGGACAGTTATGGACTATGCACATTAAATCATTAGTAACATTAAATATTACACAATACACCAAAGTATATCAGTAGCCATGTCCTTAAGTCTTTCTGATAGTTTTCCCCTGACCTTTTTACTGCAATAATATAATGAAAACCTGAAATTATGGCTTTTAGTTTTGGCCACCCCAAGAATTTAAGTGGCCCCATCTGGCCACCCATATGAAAAATTTCTGGAGGCGCCACTGGTTTTAGGTTTATTTAGCAACATGTTTCATTGTATTAAAATGCATGCATTTTAAACACATTTGCTGCCATTGACGGCTATAGATGTCCAATCCATTTGAATGGACATCGTACAACCGCTGCCTGCCAGTTCATATGCGATTAGGGATGTGCCGGTATGAGATTTTGACAGTATGATAACCACTAGGGTTGTTCCGATCATGTTTTTTTGCTCCCGATCCGATCCCGATCGTTTTAGCTTGAGTATCTGCCGATCCCGATATTTCCCGCTCCAATTGCTTTTTTTTGCTCCCGATTCAATTCCAATCATTCCCGATAATTTTTCCCGATCATATCCATTTTGGCGATGCATTAAGAACAATATGAATAAAACTCGGACGAATATATACATTCAACATACAGTACATAAGTGCTGTATTTCTTTATTATGACAATAAATCCTCAAGATGGCATTTACATTATTAACATTCTTTCTGTGGGAGGGATCCACGGATAGAAAGACTTGTGACTTTGTATATTGTTACTAAATATTGCCATCTAGTGTATTTGTTGAGCTTTCAGTAAATAATACTGCAGCCACTCAACCCAAATGCATGATGGGAAGTGGAACCATGACTGTGCGTATTGCTACCAGATGATATATCTTCTCTGCGTTGGCAAATAACATAAGGTGTTAAGAAAAAGATCAATTGCTACCTTGCTTCCCCACATTGCTTCCCATGATATTTCTAATCCTAGGGAGAGGGACTATAAGGCTTTAGCCCAGACATGTCCAAAGTCCGGCTCGGGGGCCAAATGTGGCCCGTGGTCAAATTTCATCCGGCCCCCAGCCTCTGACATAAAATCAATATCGTCTGGCCTGCACACAGACTTAATAAATTGGTCAGCAGTACTGCTACCAGCATATGAGATAGCTTACACACTAAATGCTGCTCCACATTTACCCACTAAAAAGCAACATTACTCTAAGCAACATTACCCCGTGTGACCTTTTACTCCCAATTTTCTAAAATGGCGACAATCAACAAAAAAAGAAAGTTGACTGCGACGGCCAACGCTTCAACGAAAGGTGGAAATTGGACTATTTCTTCACTAAAATACACAACAATCGTGTCTTCCTCATTTGTAAAGAGACAGTTGCTGTTTTTAAAGAGTTCAATGTATGGCGATTTTACCAAACAAGACATGATTACATGTACGACAAGATTACAGGGAAGATACGTAGCAAGAAATTGAAGCAACGTGAAGCTAGTTTAGTGTTACAGCAGCAGTGTTTCGCAAGAGCCCGAGAGTCGAAAGCTTAGCCACAAAGGCTCGCTGCGAGATTGTTGAAATCATTCATTAAAAAATAAAAAAATAAAGCAAATGTGACACACATAATGGCTCGCTAAAATTTGCTTAAATATATATTGTTCAACATAAAGGACGTCAGCCAAGGTCGGCCCCCACATGTTTACCCCTTTGCAAAAAGTTTGGACACCCCTGCTTTAGCCTATTAAAAAAAGGCTCCAAAGGCTGCCAAAATTCACTCTACTCATTTTACGCTGCCTTTTATCTCTCTATATAGGCAAAACGGCGCCATTACAGATTGAGCGCGACAATGCGTGAGTGGGTCATGCAACGCATGCATTAATTGCGTTAAATATTTTAACATGATACATTTTCAAAAAAATTCATTACCGCCGTAATCGGGATAAATTTGATAACCCTACCTTAAGCCTAAACTAAAGACTCTGGATGAGTGTAACATATTATGTCTGTAACGTTAAATACAATTAGAAAACAATTTAATTAACATATATATATATTAAAAAAAGGAAAGGCCGATATTTTTTTGCCAATTCCGATACTTTGAAAATGACGTGATCGGACCCGATCCGATCGATCGGGACATCTCTAATAACCACAATTGATGGTTGACTAAATACTCATTTGCCCCACTGTATATATCTATCACTTTTCACTGAGAATGTGAAGGCAGCATCAGGACTAAAACTCCATCTGACTAACTGTCAGCTAAAGGGGCGCTGATATTTGTTCCTCCGCTCAAGCTTGAATGTCAATCTAAAGGCACGTCCAATAGCAATGAAAGATTGACTGGCAGACTTTTTTTTTTTTTTTTTTTTTAAGATTGTGCAAAATTGACTTTTTTCGCCTCCAAATATGGACACCATCGACGGACACGACCAGTCAATCACATCCAGGCAACAAATGAGTCCTAAATGTTTCCTTTGTACAACTTCTTCTTTTCAATGAAAGCATTACACAGAGGACACAAACTGCTTTCAAAGTCCATCCGTCACACTCGATACAGCTGTCAATATTCACTCTTGTTATCGCACGGAGGGAACTTCTTTTTAACCCTTTGCTAACCTAAGACCAACTAATTAGCACACGGGGTCATTCCTTTAAATATGGACTAACACATCAACTACCAATCAGATAATTGTGCAAGCGTTTGTTCACCTATTTGATTGGAACATGGAGCGTGTATTTGTATTTTTGGCACCTTGTTATGGATCGCTAGTATACACGTGCAGTCTGTCTGGTCAACCTCTTAAATGACACGAAATGCAGTCTTGTGAGATTAGAATTTCAGTTAAGTTGACAATGATTACTCATGTCTTGTGAATTGCATATCAATGTAATGATTGTGTACTATGTGTACATACAATGAGCAGGAATTACCTCCTCGGAGAATTAAAGCACATACGACAGGAGAAAAAAAGTCTTAAATAGCATTATTATGTGAATTCAATTCAATTCAATTTTATTTGTATAGCCCTGGATCACAACAACGTTGTCTCAAAGGGCTTTGCAGAGGCAATATGATCAGAATCAGAAACAGCAAATGAAGCAACAAAGATGAATAAACAAATTCAAGTCCTGGCTATCCCATATCCTTAGACCCTCCATGTCTAATGTGAATTAGAATCATATTTTGAGACGATTCGACTATATACAACAATTTAGCAAAGCGCAGATGACGAGAAATTAGTCTTTTAATCTGCCGGTTAGCCAGCCTAGGATTATAGGGCTCTAGCGTCCCCATCAGGTGGATGACGTCAGCGGGAGACCGGGCTCATCGGTTTTACTATTCAGCCCATTGAGGGGGAATTATTCAGAACGAGGAAAACGCGACAAAGAGAGCCGCAAAATGTCATTGTTTCAGTCTCTCTACTCCAGTACTTCTCAAATAGTGGGGCGCGCCCCCGCAGGGTGGCGCAGAGCGATGCCAGGGGTGGCGCATGTGAGCTCTGGGAACATGTTTTTTTTTTTTTCCCGTACTAGAATAAAGTGTACTTGCACATCAACCCAGTGGGTGGCAGTGGCGCTCTCATTTTCAGAGTGCGTGCAGTATTTTTGAACTACCGTAATTTGCGCACTATAAGGCGCACCTGACTATACGCCGCCACCCACCAAATGTGACACAAAAACGGCATTTGTTCATAGATAAGCCGCACTGCACTATAAGCCGTAGCTGTCCTCACTGTATTATGGGATATTTAGACCAAAAGATATCAACTGGTAGCACTTTATTTGACAATCGGCATCATACGACTGTCATAAGACCAAATGAACCACCATTAAGCTTTGAATCAATTGGCTGCAAAGCTTCATTGCTTCAATAAGCTTCATTTGGCCACTACTGCTCCCTTGGGGGAGACATTCAACCTCTGCTGTCAACCCGGTTGCTGTCCAACATGCCTCTTAGCATGTATTGCAGTGCTCCAGATGAAAATAACAATCAAAATTCATGTTATGTGCTAATTATTTATAACTGTTACCGTTCCAGTTGTTTCATTTATTCCTAGTTATGCTATTTGGTGACACACTATTTGACAGTGGTGCCATAAAACTGTCATTACACAATCATAATCATGACATGTCACGAACATTAGTGAATGTTTATAACAGATGTCATTCGTGTTATCCGGCAAATGATCTCACTTTTGAATGGATGCAAAAGATCCGAGCTGGATATAAATGGCGTTATTAACATGTTGAATGACACTTGACACATGTTATAAGCATTGATTAATGCCCATGATGGTGTCATGTCATAATTATGACAGTCTTATGACGCTGCTGTTAAATAAAGTGTTCCCGAATACCATAACTAGCAATTAATGAAACAACTGGAACAGTAACTGAATAAAAAAAATAGCATAGAACATGAATTTTGATTGGTTGTTTACATTGTTGGCACTGCAATGCATGCTAGGAGGCATGTGTTACCTATTAACCCGAATAAATCAACGAATAAGCCGCACTGGACTATAAGCCGCAGGATTCAAAATGAAGGAAAAAAGTAGCGGCTTATAAGAGCACACAGAAAAGAGATATGAAGAAGAGCTGTGCACTGTTTTCAAAAGCCGTTTTCCGACCGGACTCACGCAGCGACCCACTGTCTTCTCCGGTTCTCACGTGTCCGCCCGACAAGTGCCATTTTTGGCTTGGGATCGTCACGACGACCGCCCTCACCTACGGTTCTCCCTCGGCCGCCGAGAATGCACTTTTTTCGGGCCGTTTGCCTTTTGGCTTTGACTTTTAATACAGTGGGAGAAGAGGAAAAAACACAGTTTACTGTGTCTAAAAATGATTATAGCGGACAGCCGGAAGCCAGATCAATTAAGACACCACTTATAGACATTAGACCCCAATCTCATTGATAAGCCGCTTGATTGTTTTTCAGCGAAAACGTGGGGAATATTGCCAACAATCGTCCCGCTTTGTCCGTGTTATGTCAGTAAACCAGTGAGCACTGTTAGCACGCTCAGTGCTAAATAACCCCACACCATTGCAAATGAGGTGATACTGTGAGCAGCGAAAATAAAAACTGTCCTTCTGTCCAAAGACACTCTTACTTTTGTCCAAAGACACTTTTTTTTTTTTTCTACTAGTCGATGTTGTTTTTTTGGTCAATTTTTTGGCATATTGTCCTCATGACTTATTGTTTCTAATCGATTTTTTAAAAATGATCATTCACTGATTGTATTACATTTTATTTTTCAGTATCAAATGGTCAAAAATGTACCTTGAGTGTATTTTCACAATTTGGATGTGACTTTTTTTTTAATTCAGGCAAATTAATGCGCTTTAAGTCTTTTCTGTTACAAACAGAATTCTAAATATTCTAATTTCATTTATATTTCTGTTTTTTCTTTAGTAGAAAAAAGGACATAATGTTAGGCAGAGGCGTACTTGTAATAATAACTTTACAGACAAATGAGACTATTTACAGTGGCGGCAGAGAGTTTGGGGGGGGGGCGCAAAATATTTACGTCTTCCTTGGGGGGGCGTACCAGAAAATAATTGAGAAGCACTGCTCTACTCCAATATTTTTACAGGATATTCTCTTTATCCAAGTATTTTTCCCCAATACTGTCGCTAAATAAATGGCTTGAGAAGGACCAGTCAGCCTGTTGAGGGGGAACTATTCACAACGAGGAAAACGCGACGAAGAGAGCTGCAAAATGTTATTGTTTCTGTCTCTTTACTTCAATATTTTTACAGGATATTCTTTTTATCCAAGTATTTTCCCCAATTGCTAAATAAATGGCAAGGGCCCCTGGATATGTTCGCCTAAGGCCCCAAAATTGCCAAGTCCGCCACTGCCAACAAGGCATGCTGGGAATTCAAGCGTCACTCTATATTTTTTATCTTGATATAAAACGGGTCATATCGTGAATAAAGCCACAGTATCGATATGTCGATGAAGCAAAATGACGCATCATCGTGTGAGAAATCTAAGATTCATTAAGATCTCCCACATTTTCCTGCATTATTCACCTTCGCCTACACGGGGATTAGTTCTGCTCTTTTATGTAGGTCATGCTATTACTATTAGATAATACGATGACATTTCCTGCTCTGAGGAAAACCTGACTACATAATAAAAGCTTTGTGTTGTGTTCTTTACATCCTGTTCCTTCCTCTCGAGTGCTTCGCTTTTACATGAGAAAAGTGGAAAAAGTGAATGCTTTCCGTCGTCACCGAGACTACGGGCCGCGCACATTTTACCTATTGATGATGTCATCGTGACCCTCTGTCGGAGCGCTGACTGTCATTAATTACGCTCGACTCTGGAAGCGCTGTTCCCTCTGTGTTCCCATGGAAACCGTGTGTGGTGTCTACTTCTCCCGACCTGAGCCGCCGTTTCCGATGAGCCACGGAGCTCCATGTGTATCCATTCATGTATGGTTGTCCAAAATTATCGGCCACCCGATAATTATCGGCTGATAAATGCCATTTCAAATATAATATTTAATATACAAGCGTCTGTGCGTGGACTGATCACAGTTTATTTAGCACAGCAGCTGACCTGTAGATGTCTAAATGTCTGGAAGTGAATTGTTTCTTTTTCCCGGTCTTCCATTTGAAGCTCACTCAAAACAAAGCAAAAACAAACAACGACTAAGTGACAAAACTGGAAACTCGAGGTACCACGCTATAAAAAGACAGCATAAGAAAAAGCCCAATTAAGAGACTATTGTTTCATCTTGACATGCTTTTCCACGTACGACAAGAAAAACAGTCGCTTATACAATGATACCTCTACTTACGAATGTCTCTACATGCAGAATTTTCAGGTTAAGACACTCAACGGGAAAATATTGCCTCTTTTTACGAACGAAATTTCAGTGCTGTCAATGCTGTTGTCGTCAAACATGCCTCCTAGCATGCACTGCAGCGCTACAGATGTAAATGACAATCCAAATTCATGTTCTGTGCCAATTATTTCTTCAGTTACTGTTCCAGTTGTTTCATTAATTGCTAGTTATGGTATTTGATAACATTTTATTTGACAGTGGCACCATTAGATTTTCATAAGACCAAGTGAACCACCATTTGGTTCATTCCTTCAAGAAACTTCATTTGGCCATCACTGCTCCCTTGGTGGAGACAGTCAACCTCTGCCGACACCTGCTGTCAACACTGTTATCGTCCAACATGCCTCCTAGCATGCACTGCACAGCTACAGATGTAAATAACAATCCAAATTCATGTTCTGTGCTAATTATTTCTTCAGTTACGGTTCCAGTTGTTTCATTAATCGCTAATTACGGTATTTGGTAATATGTTATTTGACAGTGGCACCATAAGACTGTCATGTGACCAAATGAACCACTGTGAAGCTTTGAACCAATTGAACCAAATTAAGCTTTTTTTTTTGCAGCCAATTGGTTCAAAGCTTTATTGCTTCAAGAAGCTTCATTAAGCCATCATAGCTCCCTTGGGGGAGACAGTCAACCTCTGCTGCCACCTGCTATCAAAACTGTTGTTTTCCAACATGCCTCCTAGCATGCATTACAGGTTAATAACAATCAGAATTCATGATATGTGCTAATTATTTCTTCAGTTACTGTTCCAGTTTATTCATTAATTGCTAGTTATGGTATTTGGTAACATTTTATTTTACAGTGGCACCATAATATTGTCATAAGACCAAATGAACCACCATGAAGCTTTGGACCAATTGGCTGCAAAGCTTCATTCCTTCAAGAAGCTTCATTCGGCCATCACTGCTCCCTTGGGGGAGACAGTCAACCTCTGCTGCCACCTGCTATCAAAACTGTTGTTGTCCAAGATGCCTCTTAGCATGCATTACAGGTAAATAACAATCAGAATTCATGTTCTGTGCTAATTATTTCTTCAGTTACTGTTCCAGTTGTTTCATTAATTGCTAATTATGGTATTTGCTAACATTTTATTTGACAGTGGCACCATAAGATTGTCATCAGACCAAATGAACCACCATGAAGCTTTGAACCGATTGACTGCAAAAGTTCATTGCTTCAAGAAGCTTCAATTGGCCATCACTGCCAAGGGAGTCCCTTGGGGTAGACAGTCAACCTCTGCTGCCACCTGCTGTCAACACTGTTGTCATCCAACATGCCTCCTAGCATTCATTGTAGTGCAACAGATGTAAATAACAATCCAAATTCATGCTCTGTGCTAATTATTTCTTCAGTCACTGTTCCAGTTGATTTATTTGCAATTGCTAATTACGGTATTTGGTAACACTTCATCAAAATTGTGACATGACACTGCCATGAGCATTAATGAAGGCTTATGACAGATGTCATTTTGTGTCATCCGGCAAATTATCTCACTTTTGAATGGATGTAAAAAAATCCGAGCTGGACATAAAGGGAATTAATGACATAATTTCTGACATAACATCTGTCATAAGCATTCATTTATGCCCATGATAGTTTCATGTCATAATTATGACGGTCTAATGGCAGTCTTATGACGCCGCTGTCAAATTAAGTATTGCCTATTAACCCAAATAAATCAACAAATAAGCTGCACTGGACTATAAGCCGCAGGATTCAAAATGAGGGAATAAAGTAGCGGCTTATAGTCCGAATATTACGGTAAACATTTCCTAGACACAGCATAACATTGATAAATGTCCTCCTGTTTTGGATGAGAAAAGCAGATGTCTCGAGCAAATATTCTTTCATCAGATAAATCTGGAAATTTCCTCCAAAAGTATACGATGTGGACAATTTGCAATGAATCATCACATTATTCCAGGCCTGTTATTGTGTGCTGCTGGTCAGGAAAAGACACACAGTGTGTGCGCAAATATGTGGGTCACGATTCTAGGGCACGGGTGGAAAGGGCAACGCCGCTTCATCTTTGTCGCCGCGTCTCCGCTGCTCATTCTGGTTCTGTTTATTGGCTAGGCAAAAAATGAGCGCACTCTTCAAACCAAAATGTATAACCGCCGAATTAATAAACACGACAAGAGCTATTTTAGGATGAATTTACTGGCTGGTAATTGTGAAACCGCAAGCAGCGTCTCTTTCACTCCGGCCGGTGAATTCAATCTGCCTTTTGTAAGCAGGCCACGGAAAAAATGACTTTATGTCTTCATTCCTGTCTCTTGCTCTTGCATTTTCCCCGCTATGAAACGCCGCCTTCCATATTTCTAAGTCCCTTTAATTGAATCTGAGAGGAAAGGGAAGAATAAGTAAGTTTTTCATCTATGTAGGCAAAAAAAGAGCTACTTACTTGCATCGGCGGTGATAGATGTTCAGTTCGTGATGAACGATATGAAATGCCATGAGGATCTCATGTCACCAATATGTACAAGTCTGCGATTTGTCACATTAGCTATGCTTAAAGTGATCTATAGTCGTCCACAAACAAACAAGCTTGGTAGAGGAGAAATGATTCATCATTTTGAATTAGTGGTGAATCTGCATTGTGTATGATCTGAGAAGCCTGTGAAGACGTGGATCATTAACAAAACCACCCATTGGTTAAAATGCACATGCATTGTGTTTTTAAATTCATAGGCTTACATAGCAGAAAGGCAGAAATAATAGTGCGTCATCAGCTCAAATGTCATTCAAACTCATGGATTTAAAACGAAACAAAAATGACCACATGACAACAAACTAAACTAGCAAGTCATGAAACAACGAGAACAGTAACTGAAGAAAACTTTGAACAGTGTACTTTACATTATTATTGACATATTTTTGCTTTGCAGCTAATGGGGTTATAGCTTCATGGTGGTTTATTTGCCGTATGGCGCTAGCAATTTTCCATCGTACAGTATTAGCTATTTTTTATGTCCCCAAAAATGCAGCGAGAATTCCGTGGCTCGGAACAGCAGCGCTTCCCCCTCCTGTTGTTGCTCTGTCCTGTGTCTGTCTGAGCTTTTTCCCCCCTCAAAAAAGACAAAGCCGCTAGTATGGGAGTACTTTGGCTACCGCATAGCAGACAGATCATTAGATCAAATGTCATTCAAACTCATTGTTTTAAAACGATAAAATAAATATGATTAAATAAATAAAAACGATAAATAAAAATGAAGGCGGTAATTTTCACGGCTGCGTTTTATCATCGTGTGCATACATTTGTGCGTTCGCGTACACATGCATTTTGATGGCATATGAGACTCAAGTTCCTTTCAGAGACGTTTATTGGTTATCAACACACCGTAGAATTAAAGTTCAAACATACAAAATAAGAAAACACGTATATTAAACACTGTAAACGTTAGCATTGCTACATTGAGGCTAAAGGGGGAAAAAGACAACCTCCTTTAGCCTGCTATAAAACATTGGCAGTCTTGTCTAAAACGCAAACTTGCAGTTAAAAGGTGACACGTTAAATGTGAAAAATCGCTGGTTAACAGCATTTGCAAATGAAAAAAACGATTACTGACACCACATGCAATGATAAAAAGAGATTTTTTTTTGCTGAGTGTAAAGCAGTTAGCCATTTAGCGAACATACGTCCGGTAAATATTTCAAAATAAAAGCACTTCATGTTCGTCATATAAATAACGATTTCTGGAGTTAATCCCACATACTGTACTTCAGAATTCAGATTCTACACTAAGAATAGCTTTAAAATGACACCCTTTATGAAAAATCTGATTGGTAATGATTATAATACTGTTATACTAGTATATTGTAGTATACGATAATATTAATGCTAGATATTTTTATAAGAATTGTTTTGAATCACGTTGGAAAGGCGAAGTCAGTGTTATGAATCTGTTTAGGTTCCATTATTTTGCACTAGTTAATGCTATCAGCATTTGACCTCATTGTTTATTTGTGATTTATTGTTGTTATTTACGTGTTTATTGGTACTTTAATAAAGAATTTAAGTGTTACAATATGTTTTTGTGGATTAATAAGTAGGGTTGTTCCGATCATGTTTTTTTGCTCCCGATCCGATCCCGATCGTCTTAGTTTGAGTATCTGCCGATCCCGATATTTCCCGATCCGATTGCTTTTTTTTGCTCCCGATTCAATTCCAATCATATCCCGATCATATACATTTTGGCAATGCATTAAGAAAAAAAATGAATAAAACTCGGACGAATATATACATTCAACATACAGTACATAAGTACTGTATTTGTTTATTATGACAATAAATCCTCAAGATGGCATTTACATTATTAACATTCTTTCTGTGAGAGGGATCCACAGATAGAAAGACTTGTGACTTTGTATATTGTGACTAAATATTCCCATCTAGTGTATTTGTTGAGCTTTCATTAAATGATACTGTGGCCATCCCAAATGCATGATGGGAAGTGCACCCATGACTGTGCGTCGTGCTACCAATTCATATATCTTCTCTGCGTTGGGAAATAACTTAAGGTGTTAAGACAAAGATCAATTGCCACCTTGCTTCCCCATTTTGCGCGGCTTTTATCTCTCTAAATAGGTAAAACGGCGTCATTACAGGTTGAGCGCGACAATGAGTGAGAGGGTCGTCCAGCTCATACATTAATTGCGTTATATATTTTAACGTGACACATTTATCAATAAATTAATTGCCACCGTTATCGGGATAAATTTGATAACCCTACTAAGCCTAAACTAAAGACTCTGGATGAGTGTAACATATTATGTCTGTAACGTTAAATACAATTAGAAAACAATTTAATTTAAAAAAAAAATATATATATATATATATATATATATATATATATATATATTAGGGCTGTCAAACAATTAAAATTTTAATCGAGTTAATTACAGCTTAAAAATTAATTAATCATAATTAATTGCAATTCAAACCATCTATAAAATATGCCATATTTTTCTGTAAATTATTGTTGGAATGGAAAGATAAGACACAAGACGGATATATACATTCAACATACGGTACATAAGGACTGTATTTGTTTATTATAACAATAAATCAACAAGATGGCATTAACATGATTAACATTCTGTTAAAGCAAAAAATAAACTAGTAGCCTGCCATTGTTGATGTCAATAATTACTTACACAATGTAATGGGTGCTGAAGCCTATAAAATCAGTCGCACCCAAGCGCCAGCAGAGGGCAGCAAAACGCCATAAAACACAAGTGAGCGTTTCACTGTACTGTCATTTAAATCTGTCTGAGCGGGACATCTGCGTTAATTGCGTCAAATATTTTAACGTGATTAATTTAAAAAATTAATTAACGCCCGTTAACGCGATAATTTTGATAGCCCGAATATACATTTAAAAAAGACATGGCCGATATTTTTTTTGCCGATTCCGATACTTTGAAAATGACGTGATCGGATCCGATCGATCGGCACATCTCTATTAATAAGCGTCATCAAAAATTTCATTACTAAATTAGTCACGAAAAAAATGGGCAAAAATAGTCTGCTGACTAACCGGGAGAAAATTAGTCGTTTCGGACAGCCCTAGTTGTACAGTCTACCGGAACATATTTCCTCCACACCCTTCTCACTTTTTTAACCATGGCCCCATTTTCATGCCTGATTTTAACTGTCAGGCAGCGATTGTATGACGTCCGTTCAAATGGATTAGACATCTATGGCCGTCATTGGCAGCCAATGTGTTCAAAATGCATGCATTTTTATAAACAAAAACATGTCGCTAAATAAACCTCAAACTGCTAAATAAAATATATTTCAGGAATTAAAAAAAAAAAGTGTCTTGGTCCTGTTAGGAAAAAACTTATCTGAACTATTTCTGCCTCATTTACGCTGAGTGATCGCTTTGCAGTGCTCTCATTTATTTGAGGCTAAATAAATGAGCCTCTCAGTTTGTCGTGCTTGCTTGGAGACTATTTGTAATTCATGAATGAAGTCTGAACTTGGAAATTGCACGGAAAGTTAACGACTGCAATGATTGACAGACGGACGCACGGTAGACAAAAGCTTGTCAAATTCATCTTTAATCGCTCCGTGGAACTATGTTGCACATGACTCTCGGGGCTATGAGCGGTATTCGTGTCATCCTCTTTGACCTTGTAACGATGACAGACTAAATGTTCATTTCTGCTTATATAACTCGTAGTACGGACGTCATCGCCCTGGCCGCTGTCGCCCATCTCTTGCGCCAAAGCGCACAGTCATTGTCCTCTGTTCAGGCCTCCGTTCACTGAGCCGTGAAAAAGGAGATTTCATCATTTTTTAAGCGTGGCATCAATTGAGTTGCTTTACTTTAAGATTAGCAGCTGGGCGTGACAGCAGGGCTGCCACAAACGATGACGTATTTTGATAAGGCATGATTGAAATCACATGTTATTTATTGTTCTAGTACTCTGAGCTTTTTAATTTGGGACATTTTGGCGGAAAATTTTGCATTTGGAAGAAAAAAACACGGGCTGAGAAAAGTGTGACTCTGAATATTATTTAACAATGGAACTGTGTCGTTGTTTTCCAAAGTAAAAGCAGATGTTTGCTCATAAGTCTAGAAAAATGCAATTTCTGGATAAAATTTTCTTTTAATTTTTAATTTCGTTTTCATTTTAGTTTTTTTTTTTTAGTTTTATTATCTTCCATTTTTTTTAACGCTCTCACACCGATGACGTCAGCACTCGCACACGTCACTTTGAGCATTCACGGTCGCTGCTAGTGAACATTCAAAACAGCAAACATGGCAGATCGGTGGCTTTAAATTACTCTTTTTATTAGAGATGGACCGATATGAGTTTCCAGGACTGATACTGATTATTAGTAGTTAGAGGGGTCGATAACCGATTTTTGGAGCTGATATTATCAGTAAAAATGTCATAAAAAATTAATAATGCAAACACTGAACTTCATTGAAATTTAAGAAAAAATATTAAAATTAATTAAATTATATTTTAAAAATTAATTAATTAAATTAAAATAAAAAATAGTAGCTCAAGAAGTGCCTAGACTCAGAAACATCTTTTATAAAGTTGAGTAACAGGTTAAATAAATAGATTAAAAAATAGTAAACAATAATAAAAAGCTCTCCGGGAAAGAAAAAAGTTTAACAATGTTACTGTCCCACCGTGCCGCCTTCATAATGTGAAATATTTTTAAACAAGAATAACGTGGAACGCTAGTCTTTTTTAAATGCTTCATTGAGTGAGTCCACTCAAATCCGCTCACTGCTGAGAACAGCTGCGCACACACACTCACACACAATGAGTTTCCACAACCTACTAGTGTTTAACAAGCTAAAAGATGATTGACACCTGCGGCGTCTTTGAAGGTAATGATTCCAAGCTTCTCTGGCAAGATGAAAGCTTCAAAGTCTGACAATCGGCGCTAACTTTAACGAGCAAAACTCGCAGGGCACTGCTGACCAAGAAAAGCAGCGGGAAAGAGAGTGAGACTGTATGAGCATGAAGCAGAAAAACATAAATCTATATTTTTTTAGGGCTGTCAAAATTATCGCGTTAACGGGCGTTAATTCATTTTTTAAATTAATCACGTTAAAATATTTGACGCAATTAACGCAGATTACCCGCTCAGACGGATTTAAATGACGGTACAGTGAAACACCACTTGTTAATTGTGTTTTATGGAATTTTGCCGCCCTCTGCTGGCGCTTGGGTGCGACTGATTTTATAGGCTTCAGCCACCCATGAGCATTGTGTAAGTAATTATTGACATCAACAATGGCGGGCTACTAGTTTATTTTTTAATTGAAAATTTTACAAATGTCATTAAAACGAAAACATTAAGAAGGGTTTTAATATAAATTTTCTATAAATTGTACTAAAATTTTTCTTTTAAGAACTACAAGTCTTTCTATCCATGGATCGCTTTAACAGAATGTTAATAATGTTAATGCCATCTTGTTGATTTATTGTTATAATAAACAAATACAGTCCTTAAGTACAGTATGTTGAATGTATATATCCGTCTTGTGTCTTATCTTTCCATTCCAACAATAATTTACAGAAAAACATGGCATATTTTATAGATGGTTTGAATTGCGATTAATCATGATTAATTAATTTTTAAGCTGTGATTAACTCGATTAAAAATTTTAATCGTTTCACAGCCCTAATTTTTTAAATCAAATTCCTGATTATCACCCGATTCCGACCCTCTGAAAAATGGCGCCTAGTCCCTATCCCTAGTTTTAAAATGACTTTATCACATCGGCCGGTCGGATTTAAAAGAAAAAAGAATTTTAAAAAAGGCCGATACCGGAAAACCTCAGATTTCCAAATATCGGCCCGATAAATCAGCCGGCCGATATATCGGGCCGATTTCTCTAGTTTTTAAAATACATTTGAATTAAAAATATTATATTTTCGTGGTAGAGACAAAAAAATGCATGACCGCCATTGCGTTGAGGTTTGTTTTTTTGTTTTGTTTTGTTTTTGAACGCTTTAATGCCAGCAATATGAAGCAATTATCAGAGAATCCCAAAATTTGAAAAATAAGGTCCTAATGAAACCTTTTTTTCAAATTTGTAAAAAGAAAAGTCTAAATTAATATGTGTAATAAGCGCTCAGATATCTATAACCCTTGCTAAATTCTGTTTGTTTTTCTCAAGGAACCTGCAGGTGCATGCGTTGACTTGCATCCATCATTTTTTTTTTTTTCAAAAAGAAATGTCAAAATTCTGAATTAGTCTCAAAATCATGAAATTTTAGGTGTATCAAATGTGATACATTTGGCAATATAGGGTTAATAGAGAATGTTATAAAATCATTTAAACTTGTAAAGAACAGCAAACGGACAACAAATACGAGAGAAAAATTAAATATACAGAAAACTGTGAATTAAAACTACAAATTAAAACGTGGGGGGTGAAATATAAAAGAAAAATAAATAATAATAAAATTTTAAAATTGCTTGAAGTGGGCGGGTATGTTGAGGTTGTTGTCAAGGAAGTTCGTCATTTGCTGTTGCCTTGTAAAATTGCACTGCCCTCTAGGGCCTGGCACTAATACTACATCGTTTTCACGCGGAATTGCCACAGCGTTCGAATGGAGACAGAAACATATAAATGCAAACCACAAAATTTGTCATATTCTCGGAGCGTCACCATGTAAATGGCCCCTTAGCTGAATGTGATTCTCCTACAGTATGTTCTCTTTAATTCGCTCATATATCTCTTTCACATGTGAATGCGATAGCTGGTTCACACAACTTTTCCCCTTCATTCACAATGACAGGTCACAATAGAGAAATGGGTGGAGCACTCAACTTTGAATCCCAAAGGTCAATAACATAGCTTTTACAATCCCAATTTGCCACTTGACTGTGTGTGACCTATTTATGACTCATATCTTTTGCACAGGGTGTTGGCCGCATATGCCATGACAACATACCTGGTTGTTGTCGAATTAAATACAAAACATCCAGTCTATTTGAAAAGGGGAAGCAGCAAAATGGATTGCCGTCAAAACAGTGCGGAATTTTTTTTATATACGATACCAGCTGTGTCTCAGAGCTGGTAGTGATTTAAAAGCTCTGCTCAAGGACAATATACACTCTTGAATTAAGCTCATGGTCAAGCAGGGTTATTGCGCGCACTCCATTGTGGCCTCCGAGCATCCAAACAACAGCATCATTTACAGTGGTGTCATTTGAATACATCGGTCAACACGGCTGAAGACTGGAAAGTCGACAGTGTGATTATTTTCCTTCCTACCAGAGTGCTAACAATCCAGACGTTTTTTTTTTTTTGTCATTAAAAATGTAGATGTTATTAACCTACTTTCTTGGTCAGGCCTATTGTGACGATATGCACACTCATTTGTCTTAGAAAGCAGGCCCCTCGCTGGAGAATAAATGGCGACACAATCAATGACTGGTTAGTTACTCATTCATTGGCATTGCCCAAAAACAGAAACTAAAATATTTAGTGCTTTTCCCCTTTTTTTGTTTTTTCTTTAAATTTTTTTTTTTTTTTTTTTAAATAAAAGATTTTTGCCAGTCAAATTCAATTGGCTGTCAAAGGCACTGATCATTCACTGCAAGCCCTGCTATTTCAAATGGATTGGACATCAATACAGGTATGACAACAACAACAACAAAAACGTACAACCAAGTTTTTAATGCGTCTCCTCTTGTCTAAACCGTTGGTAACGACCGTAAGCAGAGTTTAAGGGGAGGCCAGGACCCACCTGGTGGCTGAAAAGTTTCATTGCATGTAATTGAGTTTCATATATATATTAGGGCTGTCAAACGATTAAAATTTTTAATCGCGTTAATTACAGCTTAAAAATGAATTAATCGTAATTCATCGCAATTCAAACCATCTATAAAATATGCCAAATTATTTTTGGAATGGAAAGATAAGACACAATATGGATATATACATTCAACATACGGTACATAAGGACTGTATTTGTTCATTATAACAATAAATCAACAAGATGACATTAACATTATTAACATTCCGTTAAAGCGATCCATGGATAGAAAGACTTGTAGCTCGTAAAAGATAAATGTTAGTACAAGTTATAGAAATTTTATATTAAAACCCCTCTTAATGTTTTCGTTTTAATGAAATTTGTAAAATTTTCAATCAAAAAATAAACTAGTAGCCCGCCATTGTTGATGTCAATAATTACTTACACAATGCCTATGGGTGCTGAAGCCTATAAAATCAGTCGCACCCAAGCGCCAGCAAAGGGCGGCAAAACTCCATAAAACACAATTAACAAGTGAGCGTTTCACTGTACCGTCATTTAAATCTGTCTGAGCGGGTAATCTGCGTATATATATATATATATATATATATATATATATATATATATATATATATATATATATATACACAACTCAACTTTTAAATATAAAAGAAAGCAAGAAAACAAACACTAAAAATGAATGAAATGAGCAAAAAAAGATATTTTTATAATGGGCCTAATTTTCATTTCGAACAGATCATGTTACTAGCACTTTTAGAAGGTCATTTGCTTTGCATATCATTTTTTAAAAAATTGAATTTTATTTTTTATAAACGATTTTTTTCTTTGATTGAAACTATTTTTTTATGATTGAAGCAACTTTTTGGGGGATTGAATGATTTAGATACAAATGCCCTACTCATAATATGGCCCAAACATAAAAAGGATTGCTAAAATCAAAGAAAACTTTTTTTAATAAAAAATTAAGTGTTCAAAGGCAACATTTTTGAGTTATATATATATATATATATATATATATAAAATATTTTTTTGCATTCAAAATTTTTTCTGTGATTAAAAATTTTTTTTTTTGATTGAAGCGATTTTTCTTTTGAAAATATATATTTTTTGTATGAAGCAACTTATTTTTTGATTGATTAAAATGACAAAAATATCCTAGCCAAAATGTGGCCCTAATGCAAAACAACATTACTTCAATCGAAAAAGTTGCTTCAATAAAAAAATTGACTTCAATCAAAAAAAAAAAAAAAAAAAATCAAATAAAAATAGCTTTCAAATGCATTTTTTATATTTCAAATTTATTTTTGCATTCAAACACATTTTTTTTGATTGAAGTGACTTTTTTTAATTGAAATTATATATTTTTGATTGAAGCAACTGTTAGGTTTTGTGTTTGGTTTCTCCTAGTGTGACTTGTCCCTGTGATTACCCATTGCTCTCACCTGTGTGTGTTTTCCCAGTGTATCCTGCAATCTGCAGCCACCTGTGTTACTCAGCTGTTCCTCGTCTCGTTATCCCTTGTCTGCGTATATAATGACCCAGTTTCTTGTCACTCTTTTTCACACTTTTTTTTAAAGTGATTTTTCTTTTGAAAATATATATAATTTTTGTATGAAGCAACTTATTTTTTGATTGATTAATAATGACACAAATGTCCTAGCCAAAATATGGCCCATATGCAAAACCACATTACTTCAATCAAAAAAGTTGCTTCAATAAAAAAAAAAAAAAAGACTTCAAAAAAAAAAAAAATCAAATAAAAATAGCTTTTAAATGCATTTTTTTTTTTAATTTCAAATTCATTTTTGCATTCAAACACTTTTTTTTTTTTTTGATTAAAGCAACTTTTTTTTTTTTGATTGAATCATAAAGACACAACTCTACCTCCATATGGCTCCGCCCAGGGGATACAATTTTTGACTGAGGTAATTACATTGGCACGACACCGGCGGGCGTACCATATTCAATGGATGATGATCTTGGCGAAAAGTATTGCCTAAGCAGCCTGATTTAGAATTCCCCTCAAGAATGATGGGAAACAAAAACGCTCATTTTCAACTTATTATTATAAATATTCTTGTAAGTTAATTTTATTGCTGACACTGCGTTTCGGGGTCATCAACATGTTGTGCCCCCCTTCCCCAAAAGTCAAACTCTGCCTATGGTAACGACCCTTTTCCTTTTAGGTTAACAATAGTTTTCCACAGCGAGCCGAGCACGCAACAGAGACTCTTGTTTATGTAGTTGTATAATCTTGGAAAGGTGCTACTCCATATCCAGTTTCAGTGTGGTGTCAAAGTAATACGGTAACTGGAGAATTGACATAAGTCTCTGGGCTTAGACCAGTGCTTCTCAATTATTTTCTGTTACGACCCCCCTAGGAAAACGTAAACGTTTCGCGTCCCCCCCCAACTCTCTGCCGAAACTGTAAATAATATTATTTGTCTATAAAATTATTATCATTATGAGTACACCTCTGCATAACATTGTGACTTTTTTAATATTAAAGAAAAAAAAAAATAATGTAGATCAACTGAAAGTATAACTTTATTAGCATTGTTTTGTTTATACACTGCTGGCCAAAAGTATTGGCACCCCTGCAATTCCATCAGATAATGCTCAATGTCTCCCAGAAAATGATTGCAATTACAAATGCTTTGGTAGTAATACCTTCATTGATTTTGCTTGCAATGACAAAACACAATAGCGAATGGGAAAATAATTAAACCATTATCATTTTCCTCCTGTTCAAAATTTTTCTTCCCCAAGAAAATTGAGATATTAAGCTTTTCTAATGATGTATCACACATCCATATTGGACAATTTTGAAATTTGGCCAAATTGGGGGTCTCAGAGCAGAACTTCAAGTCACCTGAGTGTTTTGAATGAATGAATGAAATGTTTATTGTAGGGCTGTCAAACGATTAAAATTTTAAATCGAGTTAATTACAGCTTAAAAATTAATTAATCGTAATTAATCGCAATTAGAATAATCTATAAAATACCGGTAATTTCCCGAATATAAGGCGCACCCATGTATAATGCGCACCCCAAATTTACTGGTAAAATCTAGGGGAAATTATTGTACCCGTTTAGAACGGGCACCCTAATTTTAGCACCAATAAATAAAAGAATACAAGAAAACAGAGCTCGTGTACAGATACAGAAATGTCATTTTACTGACTGGTGAAACACAGCACAAGCACAGCATATTTGGTAGTTCAAAACATTTTCTGTACAGTATGTATGTACAGTGGGGAGAACAAGTATTTGACACACTGTCAATGGGTTTTGCCATTGGCAGTGTATCAAATACTTGTTCTCCCCACTGTATGTATGTATGTATGTATGTATGTACCGCATGTTGAATGTATATATCCATCTTGTGTTTTATCTTTCCATTCCAACAATAATTTACAGAAAAATATGGCATATTTTATAGATGGTTTGAATTGCGATTAATTACGATTAGTTAATTTTTAAGCTGTGATTAACTCGATTAACAATTTTAATCATTTGACAGCCCAAAATATAATATAATATAATATAATTTAATATAATAACACTATTAATTAAATAGATAATAACCAAATAACCCTCTCTGGGTTCTTCACAGAAAAAAGCCAGGAAATAAATAACACTATTGGAGAAAAAAAAAAAATGTTCAGGGGGCCGGACCAAATGTGGAGGCGGGCCGTATTTTGGGGACCCCTAGTCTACACTAATGAAAAAGTGTCTTCTTTCCCCAGATACTATACAAATCTGATAATAGGACATCAAAAATTGTAGAAATAAGTGAATGGTGTACAAAACGTGGCTGACTAGTGACCAGGTTCCAGCTTGCCATGACCCTGAACAGGATAAGCAGAGTAGAAAATGTCTGATAAGAGCTATGCGTTACTTGAGTCAACCTTTGATCCTTAATAGGCATGACTGAGTCTCTTCAATTGCTGAATCAGTAATTTCCTGAAAGAGCCCCAAATACGTTCATCAACTGGCCTTAAACGACGACGTTTCCGCGCTATTGATGGCGCTACACTACTGTAAATGCATTATTTTGTGAATGTCCAGCTGAAAACGTGGAAAAACACAGGGTGCACTCAGGCTATACAGTAACAGATGCATGAGTATCAGTAACAGCCGTGCAGACGTACGAGCACTCGTGCTGTGAAAACATTAACAGTATTAACAATTCTACTGACGTAAAAACAAGCCGAGCACGTACAGTTTGCATTGTATTTAAAGTAGGGCTGTCAAACGATTACAATTTTTGATCGAGTTAATTACAGCTTAAAAATTAATTAATCGTAATTAATCGCAATTAATCGCAATTCAAACCATCTATAAAATATGCCATATTTTTCTGTAAATTATATATATATTCTGTAAAATGTTGGAATGGAAAGATAAGATGGATATATACATTCAACATACGGTACATAAGGACTGTAGTGGGCATTTCACTCTACTGTCATTTAAATCTGTCTATGCTGTCCTCACTCCGAAGCGTCTATTTTTTCCAAAGCTAGACAGCTAGTGAACGACGCCTTAATAATCAGACTTCTTCCTTTTTCATCTGATTTATTAATAAAATGGCCTCAAACCATTGTCCTCTTTAGACCGTCGTAAAACTACAAAAAAAAAAAATACACAAGCATTGCATTAGCAAGAACGTTAGCTTAGCACGCTATACAGGTTCACTAAACATAAACAAAAAGCGTCTCATACAAAAAATATAACATTTCGCTTACTAGCATAATATGTACATTCTTTACAACAACCATACTTACGGACAAATCTTGTCCAGGCATCATATAAGCACAACATTACAGCGTAGGCGTCAGCCCAAGACGTCGTGCAGCCATATTGAACTGGCAAGAAAAAATAAACCATGTCGCAAAGCGACCACAAGAGTTCGCTGTTAGACAGCACAAAAAGCCTTGCTGTAAAAGTTACCAAAAGGCAGAATACTGTCTGGGAGGGACATGTGCATTAATTGCGTCAAATATTTTAACGTGATTCATTAAAAAAATCAATTACCGCGCGTTAACGCGATAATTTTGACAGCCCTAATTTAAAGTAGATAATGCTCCATTTTAAAGCAACACTTTTTCCTCCATTTGGAGTTTATGTTTGTACTTTTCCTCCCTTTGGAGTGCTTTTTGTTGGAACTTTTGTTCGTGATTGTCCTGACTTATTCCTCCGTTTGGAGCGCTTTATGTTGGTACTTTTACTCATCCCCGCATGCCAGCGGAAGAACTTCTGTTTTCTAAATAAAGGTTTTTTGCCCGAAACTCCACAGCACAGTCCGCCTCGTCGTCTCGGCCTGACAAGTTCATATACAGTAGATAACTTTAGAAAAAAAAATACCATTGTTTAAAAAAAAAAAACATCTTAATAATAAAATAAAAGCATGCATCACAAAACAAAAGTCAACATTAGAAAAAACAAAACACTGGAGACAAAATGACGGACAAAAAGTCGAAATCACGTAAGTCGGTTACGTGGTAGCCTGGGAACCACCTGTATTATGCTACAGTAATATATTCTCAAAAGTCGAAACCCCTGACAAGTGCTAGAAGATTTGTGCAAAAATAAGTACGCTACTGTGTCACTTCTGTTTACATTGGCTACGTTCCAGCACTAACACAGTTCACGTTTGTGACACGTCTGTTTCATGTCAATTCAAAATAAAGTTCAAGGAAAAACCATGTTGCATCATTTTTCATCAAACGTATCTCCACATCTCATTGTCGTGACATAAAATCAATCATATCGGTGTCGCAAATATCGCCCGGCCCTAACGTTAGGATGAATCAACACGACTTGGCCCTTCAGCATGCATCCTTGTGTGGAGCGCCCGGGCTGTGTTTCCTTAAAGAGACAGAGCAGGAGCAGGAGCCCGTTAGCCGCTACTCAGACCTCTGCCATTTGTGCATGCCCAGTCACACTAAGCAGCTCCAGCGATATTCAGACTAGCCCTCCGTTTAAGCTTGCAGGACATGGCCCAGTAACCTACTTTCCCCCCACAACATGCTCTGTAACATCAGAGAGGAGGCTCTGTGCCATCAGTTAACTAACCCTCACCGCAGCATTCTTTGCTTGCTGCCAAGAGATTTGGAAACTCGGACACGGTGAAAACTTAAAACGTTCAAATAGCATTTCTTGCCTACTGATGTACACAAAAGTAAAGACTTTTATTATGTAAATGGTGCTGTTCCTGTTGGAAAAAACTACCAAACAGCTTTGTCTGAAGTTCAACTTTCAGTACACAGCATTATTATGACATCTTAACTCATTAGCTGCCATTGACAGCAATTGACGTCCAAAGCGTTTTGCCCGGGAAGGCTCGGGAGCATAAGCGGATTTTAAGGGGGTGCCAGGGGTGCCACCCCCCCCCCCCCCACTGGTGGCCGAAAAGTGTCATTGCATGTAATTGACTTTCCTATATACCATATTGGCTCGAATATAAGACAGTGTTTTTTGCATTGAAATAAAACTGAAAAAGTGGGGGTCGTCATCTATATATATATATATATATATACAGTGATACCTCAGCTCACGAACGCTTAAGCTCACGAACTTTTCGCCTCAAGAACATTAAATTCGCGAGCATATAGTCTCTGCTGACGAACTAGTTTTCGGCGGACGAACCAATTCACGCGGTCGAAAAGCGCCACGAGAAGCTGACGCACGCTCACGGCGTCCCAGTTCGTCCCCTCACTTTCGTTGAGTGCGGACGTGGTTTGTGTTTGATAGAGATTTTGGACCATATTGAGTGTACTTTTGCTATTATGGGACCGAAAAAGAGTTACCTACAGTCCTTATGGAAGGTGACTCGTGTTACCAATTCGCCCTCGACTGGTAATTGGCGGTGCTTTCAGCTTCCCACCGTAGTGAGAAGTGGACCGGCGAGTCACGTTGGCTCGTTGTCGTCGGTTGTCTTCGGTTCGCCCGATTTCCTCTCCAGAAAGGTGGCGGCGTGCATACAAACACCCAGAGGCGTCGGATGGCTTTTTGTGGGCACTTTTATTAACAACCAAAAGCATGTGGGGGGCACAGCAGTGGAGTTTACGCTAACTGCGCACTTTGCCGGTAACACTCTCCTTCCAAACAGTAACTCCCTCCCTCCCTTCTCCTTCCACTCCATTCCATCAAGCCATCAACTACCATCACAAAGGTAAATAAAACGACTTTATTATACAGTACAGTTTATTTCTTTAATTATAATACAATAGCACATTTATTATACATAAAATAAGGTATATTTTTGTGTTTTAAGGCTTATTTAGTAGAAAATTATGTTTTATGGGGACCTGGGAACGGATTATTCTCATTTTAATGGTTTCTTATGGGAAATAAATGTTCGGAAGACGAACTTTTCGCCTTACACACACTTTCTGGGAACCAATTATGTTCGTGAGCTGAGGTATCACTGTATATATATATATATATATATATATAGGGCTGTCAAAATTATCGCGTTAACGGGCGTTAATTAATTTTTTTTTAATCTAAATGACGGTACAGTCATTGTTAATTGTGTTTTATGGAGTTTTGCCGCCCTCTGCTGGTGCTTGGGTGCGACTGATTTTATAGGCTTCAGCACCCATGAGCAATGTGTAAGTAATTATTGACATCAACAATGGCGGGCTACTCGTTTATTTTTTGATTGAAAATTTTACAAATTTTATTAAAACGAAAACATTAAGAGGGGTTTTATTATAAAATATGTACCTTGTACTAACATTTATCTTTTAAGAACTACAAGTCTTTCTATCCATGGATCGCTTTAACAGAATGTTAATGCCATCTTGTTGATTTATTGTTATAATAAACAAATACAGTCCTTATGTACCATATGTTGAATGTATATATCCATCTTGTGTCTTATCTTTCCATTCAAACAATAATTTACAGAAAAATATGGCATATTTTATAGATGGTTTGAATTGCGATTAATTGCGATTAATTATGATTTATTTTTTAAACTGTAATTAACTCGATTACAAATTTTAATTGTTTGACAGCCCTAATATATATATATATATATATATATATATACGTTGTATATGTTGTACATATGTTGTCTGACAGAAGGCCTCAGGTTTTCCCGCGAATAATGATAAAGTTTTAATTTCATTCTTCCATTAATTATTGCAAGCTGTCCAGGCCCTGAAGCAGAAAAACAGCCCCAAATCATGATGCTCCCTCCACCATGCTTGAGGTGTTGATGTTGGTGAGCTGTTCCATTTTTCCTCCACACATGACATTGTGTGTTACTCCCAAACAATTCAACTTTGGTTTCATCAGTCCACAAAATATTTTGCTAAAACTTCTGTGGAGTGTCCAAGTGCCATTTTGCGAACATTAAACGAGCAACAATGTTTTATTTTGACAGCAGCGGCCTCTCTTGGCATCATCTTTGTGAGAGAAGCAACAGTGCCAAACTCTGCATTTGTAGACAACTTCTGTGACTGGCAATTGATGAACATCCGGACTTTTATAGATGGTTTTGTATCATTTCCCAGCTTTATACAAATCAAAAATCCTTTGATCGCAGGTCTTCAGACAGCTCTTTTGACCGAGCCATGATGCACATCAGACACTGCGTATCATCAAGAAATTTCTTACCAGGTGTGTGTTTTATAGTGGGCAGGGCAGCTTTAAACCACTCATCAGTGATTGGGCACACACCTGACTTAAATGGTTTGCTAAAAATTGGTTTCAATTGCTCTTGAAGTCTCCTTAGGCAGAGGGTGTACTTATTTTCCCCCTTCTGTCATTGTTTGCATGCTATCCTCATTGAAATATGGAAACCTTTAAATGTTTGGGTGGTTTTAGTTTTAGCAGACACTGTTTTTTCCATCTGTGTGATTTTGACAAAGATCAGATCACATTTGATGGTGATTTTATGCAGAAATGTGAGAAATTCCAAATGGTTCAGATACTTTTTCATACCACTGTATGTTGCATAACCACATGTTGCACACACAACAAAGATATAATGCATGTAGTCAATCCATCATTCTCAGTTAAATGCTTAAATGATATGATTTTCCATACCACAGCCGTTAGGAACCCTGAGCGATCCACTAGCTATCCTGAAGTTCTGCACGCATACTGCAGCGATCTAGTTCAACTTGTATGTAGCGACAGAAGTGCAGATAAGCGGCAGAAGGAGATAGCGGCGTCACAGTCATGAGGCTGGCACAAATGTTTAGCAGCGTGATGTAAATGGAGCATATGGCGCGGGCAATAGCCCGCTTGAGTCAGCCGTGCGGCGACCCAGCTCAGCTGTCGCCGCATGTCCTCTTTGTCCGTCTGACGGATCGAGATGGCCGAAGATGTTCGGACAGCTACGCTGGCGACGTATACTGATAGGCAGATCAGTTCAGTTATGTTGCGCTAGATAGACACCTGTTGCCATTAGGGGTGGGAACCGCCGGGTACCTCGTGATTTGATTTGTGGTTCAAGGCTCACGATAACGATGATCTCACGATATGGCGATGCAACAATTATCGGAAGAGGAAATCATTCTAGGATATTCAATAAAACAACTAATAAACAGAAAAAAAACCTGAGTTTATCACTAGTAGACATCCAATCCGTTTGAAGAGGGAGGGTGGCAGCGAATGAACGAATGTTCATTCGCTGCCACCCTCCCTCTTCAAACGGCTTCAAGTCACCTCAGTGTTTTCTGCAGTTGCGCCACCAGGGGGTGGCCGTGGGCACCCCTATAAATTGGTTGGCCACCCCACTGGCCACCCCGCTTGCCAGTATATCGTTAGATTGTTGTAGCATCAGTTATGCATTTCATCCCAAATGAATGCATTTATTTTGTTTTGTCAAATGTAGGGCTGTCAAATTTATCGCGTTAACGGGAGGTAATTAATCTTTTTTAATTAATCACATGAAAATATTTATCGCAATTAACGCATTTGCGGTACGTCTCATTCACGCATTGCCGCAAACAGCCTACAATGGCGCCGTTTTACTTATATACAGAGATAAGAGGCAGTGTCAAGTGAGTGGAGTAGATACAAGCATTCATTGGGGCCGTGCATTTAATTGGCAAAAGCTTTGTCATCTCTCCCACAGCAACTATAAATATTGTGGGAAGCGACGTGGGGAAGAATGACAGGAGTTGATCTTTTTCTTAACACCCTGTAGTGCACCCAACGCAGAGAAGATATAGCAGCATTTGCAGCCACCACACACAGTCATGGTTGCACCACTTCCCATCATGCATTTGGGCAGAACAGTTAAGTCGCTACAGTATCATTTACGGAAAGCTCAACAAATACACTAGATGGCAATATTTAGTCACAATATACAAACTCACATTTATCCTTTAAGAATTACAAGTCTTTCTATCTGTGGATCCCTTTCACAGAAAGAATGTTAATAATGTTAATGCCATCTTGTGGATTTATTGTTATAATAAACAAATACAGTACTTATGTACAGTATGTTGAATGTATATATCCGTCTTGTCTTATCTTGCCATTGCGACAATAATTTACAGAAAAATATGGCATATTTTAGAGATGGTTTGAATTACGATTAATTACGATTAATTCATTTTTAAGCTGTGATTAACTCGATTAAAAATTTTCATCGTTGACAGCCCTAGTTAAATGTGCACCTTATGCCTAATATATACATAACACAATAAAACTGAATTGTTGTGGAACTCAAAATGTTGACTGGACATTTATGGACTATGCGCATTAAATCATTAGTAACATCAAATATTACACAATACACCAAAGTATATCAGTAGCTGTCTCCTCAAGTCTTTCTGATAGTTTTCCCCTAACCTTTTTACTGCAATAATGTAATGAAAACCTGAAATTATGGCTTTTAGTTTTGGCCACCCCAAGATTTTAAGTGGCCCCATCTGGCCACCCCTATGAAAAATTTCTGGAGGCGCCACTGGTTTTCCACCATATATAAATAAATTAAAATGGAACCTTCCTTCAGGTAAAACACTACTGCTTAACTCAACAACAAAAATGAAAGCTCCTTTGGGCTGCTTTAAGGCGACATAAATAAAATAAAAATGAAAATTGGGGTAAACCTCGGTTCACTCCATTTCTCACAGTTTAATTAACGTTAACAGTAGAAAACACATAGAGGACACTTCTCTCTAAGCAGTTTCTTACTTGAGTTTTGCAAGTTAGCAAATTGACACAGTTTAATGTTATGCTAACTTTGATGCAGGTCACACTTTCAGTAGCAAAATTAGTGGTGTGTTCCCCACCTCCTCAACATTGACGTCTTTTGACATTACTTACAGTGGTTGCTGCTACACTGGCCGAAAAAAAATTGTAATATCCCGCATCTTCGAAGGTGGCGGAGGAGGTGGCATGTTGTCAACATGTTGTATTTCTGTCTGGGCTATGAGTGCATGTTTGTGTGTGTGTGTGTGTGTGGGGGGGGGGGGGGGTCATATCCTCAGCATAAGTGAATTTTAAGGGCGGGCCTTGGTGGCTGAAAAGTGTCATTGCATGAAATTGACTTTCCTATATATATATAAAAGTTGTAAAGCAATAAAACTACAACAAAAATGAATGAAATGAACAAAAAAATATATTTTTATAATAGGTCAAAATTATTTTTCGAACAGATCATGTGACTAGCACCTTAGACAGTCATTTGCTTTGCATATAATTTTCAACAACAACAACAAAAATTAGCGGAGGGTAATTTTATTTTTGAAATGATTTTTTTCTTTGATTGAAAATATTTTTTGGGGGGGGACTTAATGATTTAGACACAAATGCCCTACCCATAATATGGGCCAAACACAAAAATGATTGCTTCAAATCAAAGAAAACGTTTTCAATGAAAAATAAGTGTTTAAATGCAAATTGTTCAATCTCAAATATTTTTTCGCATTCGAAAATGTTTTCTATGATTGAAATTTTTCGTTTTTTGATTGAAGTGATTTTCTTTTTGAGAAAAAAAAATATTTTTTTAAGCAACTTATTTTTTGATTGAATAATAAAGACAACATCCTAGCCAAAATGTGGCCCAAACACAAATCAACATTACTTCAATCCCCCCCAAAAAACTTGACTCCAATATAAAAAAAATCAAAGAAAAATAGCTTTCACATGCATTTTTTTGAGTTCTAAATTTATTTTTGCAAACACTTTTCTTTTTTTTTTTTATTGAAGCGACTTTTTTTTTTAATTGAAAATATATATTTTGATTGAAGCAACTTTTTTTGAATGAACAATAAAGACACATATCTACCTCCATATGACTCTGCCCAGGGGATACTATTTTTGACTGGGGTAACTACATTGGCACGACACCACATCAATGGATGACGATCTTGGCGAAAAGTATTGCCTAAGCAGCCTGATTTTGAATTCCCCTCAAGAATGATGGGAAACAAAAAACGCTCATTGTCAACTTATTATTAAAAATATTCTTGTAAGTTAATTTTATTGCTGACACTACGTTTGGGGGTCATCAGCATGTTGTGCCCCCCCCCCCGTCCCAAAAGTCAAACTCCGCTTATGATCATCAGCCAGTCAAACGTGTGTTTGAGGGGGAAAAAATGGACTGGCACATTCAGCAAATGAAAATGGGTAAATGTCAGTCTGAACGTAATGAAGGTAATTTACTTAATAATGGTATAGTCAATTCTATCCTTACAACATATGGAAAGACAATTTAAATTACCTATATAACTGAACACATTATATAATGCAAATAAGGTTGCTTAAAAGTTGGTGGGGACAATTTGAGCATCCTGAAAAGTTGCTAGTGTTATGTCCCTACCGTCCCTATGCAAAGCAACGCCCTTGGGTCAGCTCTACTTTCCCATTAGGAGTCATATTAAATATTTCACCAAAATTTTATTAGCCAGCATTTATAGGTAAACGTTAATAACTTTTCTGTTAGTGTTTTATTTGGTGCACTGACAGTAAACTACACACCCCCGCCATACATTTCTATTTATGAAATAGGTTCATATCATACTCATGTTTTGGATAGCATTTTAATTTCTTAGTCATTAAAACCGGTTTTATTTGTTTGGTGTCAATCTGTGATTCCTGGCAAATACGTCAAGTGCGTTCCTCTTTCAGACAAAATCCCCGTACCAATAAAAGGAGTTAATACAGGCAGTGGAGAACAACTTTTTGCTTTTTTGGCAAATTCGGCCATAAATTTGTATGTAGAAAACAGGCAAGCAAAGAGTAGTGCAGAAACTCAAGTATTACCTGACTGTGTGAAATGCAGGTCAGACGGAAAGAGTCGAAGCGACGACACAAAACAGATGCTCTACATTCCAAATAGACAGGAAAAATGGGCCAAAATGACAAAGTTCCCCAGAGCCGGCGTGCTGACACTGACGTCTCGTGAGTCTTCGTCTTTTGATTTCAATCGCTTACGATCCGACCTGATAAAACCGGTCCACGCAGCTCCCGGCATTAAAGGGCTTCATGTGATTCACTGTGAAGGCAGGCAAGACTGGATGAACATTTGCCTTCCTGCAGCCAGCGGCGGACACTTGAGCGCCCGCCCACTGAACTACATCAAGTTAACTCGTTGACTGCCATTGACGGGGACGAACGTCCAATCCGATAAGACTGCAAGAGGCCAAGGGGGTAGGTTTGCCTAGAGGCGGTAGGGGCATAACCAATGGCGGACTTGGCAATTTTGGCTCCTAAGGCGAACATATCCAGGGGCTCTCTTCATGGGTCAGGGGTTAAAAAGGTGAGAAGGGTGTGGAGGAAATATGTTCCGGTCCACTAGGGCTGTCTTAAACGACAAATTTTCTCCTGATTATTCAGCCACTAGTTTTATGATTAGTCGACTAATCTAATAATTTTCTTTATTTTTACTAATTTAGCAATGAAATTTTTGTTGACGCTCATTAATTCACAAAACCATTTTGGAACACTTAAATTCTTTATTAAAGTACAAATAATCATGTAAATAACAATAATTAATCACAAATAAACAATGAAGTTAAATGCTGATAGCATTTACTAGTGCAAAAGAATGGAAAGTAAACAGATTCAGAACACTGACTTTGCCTTTCATACATTATTCAAAACAATTCTTTGAAAAGAAATTCTAGTACTATTATTATAGTAATATAATAATTATTCATTGCCAATCATATTTGTCATAAAGAGTGTCATTTGAAAGCTATTCTTAGTGTAGAATCTGTATTTTGTAGTATTTACTCAACATATTATATTAATTCTGAAGTATGTGGGATTAACTCCAGAAATCGTTATTTATATGATGAACATGACGTGCTTCTTTTTTTTCAAAGGTAACTTGCTCCAGCTAAAGCTGAGGACCATAGTAAGCATATTAAAGAGCATATGACACGAGAAAAAAAGTCTTAAATGGCATTATTATGTGAATTAGAATCATATTTTGAGACGATTCGACTATATACAACAATTTAGAAAAGCACAGATGACGAGAAATTAGTTTTTTAATCTGCCGGTTAGCCGCGCCTACCATTATAGGGCTTTAGCGTCCCCAACAGGTGGATGACGTCAGCGGTAGACTGGGCTCATCAGTTTTACTATTCAGCCCATTGAGGGGGAATTATTCAGAACGAGGAAAACGCGACGAAGAGAGCCGCAAAATGTCATTGTTTCTGTCTCTTTACTTCAATATTTTTACAGGATATTCTTTTTATCCAAGTATTTTCCCCAATAGCTATATAAATGGCTTGAGAAGGACCAGTCAGCCCATCGAGGGGGAACTATTCACAACGAGGAAAACGCGACGAAGAGAGCGGCAAAATGTCATTGTTTCTGTCTCTTTACTTCAATATTTTTACAGGATAGTCTTTTTATTCAAGTATTTTCCCCAATAGCTATATAAATGGCTTGAGAAGGACCAGTCAGCTCGTCGAGGGGGAACTATTCACAACGAGGAAAACGCGACGAAGAGAGCGGCAAAATGTCATTTTTTCTGTCTCTTTACTTCATTATTTTTACAGGATATTCTTTTTATCCAAGTATTTTCCCCAATTGCTAAATAAATGGCATGTTCATGACATAACAGTCTTGTGCTGAATGGAATATGAAATAATAATGCATTTATTCAGGATGACATGGCAAAATTACTCCATAATGGTCAAAAATGTCGACTTCACCTTTACTGTCGCACCTCCCGAACGATATTTTATGACACCTAAATCGGACATATGTCATTTCCCTTCCCCGGCTTCGGAAAATCTAAACAAACCAGAAGCCGTGACAGCTAGCCGACATGCTAACCCGAACCGAGTGATGTTTCAAAGTCTTCAAAGTGGAAAATCACACATAACTATCCTGGATTATTTGACATGACGACCCGGTTGTCGATTGTCTTAGTGGATCGGCAAACTGCCCGGCGGAGAGCAATTTACAGTTCGTTCCCCGGAGGAGGGTGGCTGGATTTGTTGTGCAGCTAACGTGCTGCTGCTAATTAGCATTAGGAGAGCTTTTTACATGCCTATCAATGATCAAACGTAAGTAGTCCTTCATTTAAAGGAAGTTTGTAGTGTTTACTTTGTAATCGCTGTATTCGTATTTGACATAATACAAAACAAGATGATTACTCACTTCCTCATAAGTCCAACAGTAAATATCCACGGTGAATGGGAACCTTTTGAAACTCCAAAAAGGTGCATACGCCTCTCCCTCATACAGAATGATTTTTCTGCAGCCGTCTGGCTGGCGTGATGCGAAAAATAAACGTATTAATCCGCAAAATCAGCTGAATCCTTCGTCCTCATACACAACAGTACACTGTAGCGTGAAGAGGACGTCTTCTACCGTACACGTCACAGCGCCCTCCTTCTCAATGCAAGACCGAAGCCGGAAGTCACTCATTTTCATGGCGCGGGATTCAAAAAACTAAATAAAAATAGCGATCGCTTCCACACACATCCAAGCGGCCCATATCATTCAGGGGCATAAAATACCGCGTGTATTATGAAATAAACATGCTTTTTCGTGTCACAGGCACTTTAAAGTTATGAAATGCATTAAACACATTTACGCAAAAATATCAAGTGTCGAATAATAACACAAATACTGAACATATGAAAACTTACTTTAAAAATAAATAAATAAATAAAATAAAATACAGGAGCTGAGGACCATTTCAAAAAAAGCACTTTTATTGTTTGGACGGAACAATTACAACAAGTAATTCAATTCAATTGAAATATTTGCACCGACCGAACAAGTTTATCTTATGAATGGGAACGGTGAGCTGGACTGTTCCCATAAAAGCTGCATTGCCACTAACAAGTTAGTGGAAACAAATAAATATCGTGTGACATTGATATTCATTGCAGTATACTGTTGCCTGCATAATAAGGGCTTATTAGCCCTTAGGGTGTCCTAACTACAGCCCCACAGCAAATTATGAAAAGATGGCCCGTACAAGAAGCTTAAATTCAACCTACATTCTGTTGCACTTCTCATCTTTAACACTAGATGGAGCTAGTCACTTAAACAATGCCTCTCCATAATCTCAGGGATAAAAACTTGGCACAATGTAGGAAATTGAAGAATTCCGGCATTTTGGTTTATGTAAATTAACTTATCTAACATATAGTGGTTGTGATTTTCTTGACTATTTTTGTGTGTGTGCGTATGTGTGCTGCCACCGGACATTTTCTTTTGCAATATCCTTATACTGCTGGATAATTTTGTTGCTTGACACCATCAATTCATTTGCTGTCATTGACATTTATAGATATTAAATTCATATGAACTGGGAAGGCTGGCATTGAATGATCGTGTTTCACTCTCATTGACAGTGATAGACGTTAATGAATTTACACTTAACACGTAAGCAAAAAAAAAAAACCCTATCTTTTTACAAGATTCCGATCCTTTAACGAATGTTTGGCCCATGCATCCATTAATATTTCTGAAAGCGGCCTTTGGAAAAAAAAGATTGGACACCCCTGGCTAGTGCTGCAATTATTAATCGATTAACTCGAGTAATTCGATTATAAAAAAAAGCTTTGACTGAAATTTGGCTGCTTTGAGGATTCGTTTACGGTGATGTTGTAATGGTTAGTTTTGAAAGTATTGCATTTAGTTTTATTGATTTGGGTGGATACACTGCCCTCTAGTGGCAATTCATCTAACAACGCTAAATCCAGCTGCTCCCTGTTATTTAATCAGCGTGATGTTGTAATGGTTTGTTTTGAATGTGTTGCATTTAGTTTTATTGATTTGGGTGGATACACTGCCCTCCAGTGGCAACTCGTCTAACATGACTGAATCCAGCTGCTCCCTGTTAAGACCAACATAAGTTATGTTTTTGTTTGAGCAAATATGTTTGTTATGCTTTCGTTATTTCGTTTAGAAGTATATTTAGCAGTATTTTTGAGGGAGCATGTGTTTGAACGATTTGTTAAGCGCATTGTAAAAAAAAAATGTTAGCATTTTATAGCATTTAAGCTAGCGGACTTTTGCTAAGCAAGTTAGCCACTTGTTCTCTTGTTGTACATAGATCCTCATTTATTTTTTTGATATCATTTGAGACCAAGTTATTTTTATTTTTAAATGCTTTCAAAATGTGAATGATTGGCCCATTCATCCCTTAATATTTATGAAAACAGCCTTTGGAAGAAAAAGTTTGGACACCCCTGGCTAGTGCTGCAACGATTAATCGATTAACTCGAGTAATTCCACTAGAAAAAAGCTTCGACTCAAATTTTGCTGCTTCAAGGATTCGTTTAGAGTGATGTTGTAATGGTTAGTTTTGAAAATGTTGCATTCAGTTTTGTTTATTTGGGTGGATACACTGCCCTCTAGTGATAACTCGTCTTACATGGCTGAATCCAACTGTTCCGTTACATTAGCGTGACGTTGTAATGGTTTGTTTTGAAAGTGTTGCATTTAGTTTTATTGATTTGGGTGGATACACTGCCCTCTGGTGGTACTCGTCTAACATACCTAAATCCAGCTGCTCCCTGTTGTTTAATTAGCGTGACGTTGTAATGGTTTGTTTTGAACGTGTTGCATTTAGTTTTATTGATTCGGGTGGATACACTGCCCTCTGGTGGTACTCGTCTAACATAGCTGAATCAAGTTGCTCCCTGTTCTTTAATTAGTGTGACATTGTAATGGTTTGTTTTGAAGGTATTTCATTTAGCTTTATTGATTTGGGTGGATACACTGCCCACTTGTGGCAACTCGTCTAACATGGCTGAATCCAGCTGCTCCCTGTTAAGACCAACATAAGTAATGTTTTTGTTTGAGCTAATATGTTTGTTATGCATTTGTTATTTCGTTTAGAAGTATATTTAGCACTATTTTCGTGGGAATATGTGTTTGAAGTATTTGTTAAGCGCATTGTAAAAAAAAAAAACGTGAGCATTTTATAGCATTTAAGCTAGCGGACTTTTTTTTAAGCAAGTTAGCCATTTGTTCTTTTGTTGTGCATAGGTCCTTTAATTTTTTTTAAAATGTCATTTTCAGTTATTTTAATTCATTTTTTAATGTGTTTTTTGCTCTTGTGAAATGAAAGTGCAATCTTGCGTCGTTTGAAGAAACACTCAGGAATTTTATTTTGTATTTGCATTTAATTCTCTTTTGAAAGTGTTATCTTAGCAAGCCAAAATAAATATTATTGCAAGCAAACACTTAACAAATCTTATTCTTTACTGCAACACATTAAATGTTTGTAATCCTGTTATTTGATTATTTGAACTAACTCATGGATAGATTAATCGATTACCTAAATAATCAATAGCTGCAACCCTACCTCAGGCCTACAGTCACTGAAATCCAAGGGTATTGCCGTTTACCTGGCTGATGAGACTTTTTCCATCAGCTTCCACTCAAGGGCAAATTTGTGGAATCTGTGCAATGTTCTACTATGAAACAGTGGACCATTGAATAGACACATGCACCACCTACAGTACATGTGTATGAACAAGTGCTACATTGTAAAAAAGACTCCGGAATGCACAGAGGATCATGACAAGGTGCGGACTTTGCCTCTCATTGAAATGCAATCTAGAATTAGTTCTAGGAAAAGCAGTACGGTGAGATCTCTACAGCAAGGTTTTTGCTAGCGTCTCAGTGCCAGATACCAACGACTGCTTTCGAGAGGTCTTCGGAGACTTGACATGTCAGAGCGGTTCTGGTGGCACAAAATTGGAGTACATCACACTCAGAAATATGGCTGCTCATTCACAAAATCAGTGCAATTATATAATTTTATCACCATTATGGTTGGTTTTTAACATTTGCTCTTCAAATTCTCAAAAGGGATTGGACGTCTATCCTCGTCAATGGCACTGAAACATTTATTGCCAGCCTTCCCGGGTTTAAGGCACACATTATTTTGTACAGGTAGCATATAGAGAGACTAAAAGTGCAGCAATTAATCAATTAATCGACAACTATTTTGATAACCAGTTAATTGTTTAGGACCTTCACATTAAACTTGTCTAAATCATTGAAATTATAAAATACATATAACTTCTTAGTTGTAAATATGAAATGTATTCATTATATTGTTGATAAGTCAAAGTAGGACATGAAGCAAAATCTTTTACTTTGGAAAACAATTCACATTTTTGCTCATTTTCAAGCAATTTACTGTCTAGACTAGCTTCTTAATAATAACTAAATTGATTAATAAATGAGTTGCCAATGAATTTGATAATTGATACAGTTGAAGACTACAGTTAAGTCAGGAAGCTGTAATCAAATATTTTTGAAGGAAATAATCATCCAATTTGTCTTCATAGTCATTACAACTTTCCTAACCCGTGGGCGTTATTATGTTTTGACTAAATTGTTGTGATTTTGTCCAAAGGATGGCTTTTCCTTTGAAGTGTGATAACTAAGTCATTTATGAATATTTTTTCCACTTTCAACCACTCAAAAATGTTCATTGGCATCAGACCTATCTACGCATATATAGCTTTTATTTTTTCAATGCCCCCTATGACAGTTTTTACACAATGGCAGTTTTCTGAATCAAACTAAACTCTTGTGATTTTGTCCAAAGTATGGCTTTTTCTTTGAAGTGTGATAACTAAGTCATTTATAAATATTTTTTCACTTTCAACCACTCAAAAATGTTCATTGGCATCAGACCTATCTACACTTATAGTTGTGGTCAAAAGTTTACATACACTTGTGAAGAACATAATGTCATGGCTCTCTTGAGTTTCCAGTTATTTCTACAACTCTGATTTTTCTCCGATAGTGATTGGAACAGATACTTCTTTGTCACAAAAAACATTCATGAAGTTTGGTCCTTTTATGACTTTATAATGGGTTAACAGAAAAAGTGATCAAATCTGCTGGGTCAAAAATATACATACATGGATCTGAAAAAGCGAATCATTGACTTGAACAAGTCAGGAAAGTCACTTGGAGCCATTTCAAAGCAGCTGCAGGTCCCAAGAGCAACAGTGCAAAAATTGTTTGTAAGTATAAAGTGCATGGCACTGTTTTGTCACTGCCACGATCAGGAAGAAAAGGCAAGCTATCACCTGCTGCTGAGAGAAAATTGGTCAGGAGGGTGAAGATTCAACCGAGAATCACCAAAAAGCAGATCTGCCAAGAATTAGAAGCTGCTGGAACACAGGTGTCAGCGTCCACAATCAAGCGTGTTTTGCATCTCCATGGACTGAGAGGCTGCCATGCAAGAAGGAAGCCCTTGCTCCAAAAGCGGCACCTTTGCTGCTGATCACATGGACAAAGATAAGACCTTCTGGAGGAAAGTTCTTTGGTCAGACGAGACAAAAACCGAGCTGTTTGGCCACAATGCCCAGCAATATGTTTGGAGGAGAAAAGGTGAGGCCTTTAACCCAAGTACACCATGCCTACCGTCAAGCACGGTGGTGGTAGTATTATGCTGTGGGGCTGTTTTGCTGCCAATGGAACTGGTGCTTTACAGAGAGTAAATGGGATAATGAAGAAGGAGGATTACCTTCAAATTCTTCAAGATAACCTAACATCATCAGCCCGAAGATTGGGTCTTGGGCGCAGTTGGGTGTTCCAACAGGACAATGACCCCAAACACACACCAAAAGTGGTAATGGAATGGCTAAATCAGGCTAGAATTAAGGTTTTCGAATGGCCTTCCCAAAGTCGCATTGAGAACTTGTGAACAATGCTGAAGAAACAAGTCCATGTCAGAGAGCCATCAAATTTAACTGAACTGCACCAGTTCTGTCAAGAGGAGTGGTCAAAGATTCAACCAGAAGCTTGCCAGAAGCTTGTGGATGGCTACCAAAAGTGCCTAATTGAAGTGAAAATGGCCAAGGGACATGTTACCAAATATTAGCGCTGCTGTATGTATATTTTTGACCCAGCAGATTTGATCACTTTTTTCTGTTCACCCATAATAAAGTCATAAAAGAACCAAACTTCATGAATGTTTTTTGTGACAAAGAAGTATCTGTTCCAATCACTATCGGAGAAAAATCAGAGTTGTAGAAATAACTGGAAACTCAAGAGAGCCATGACATTATGTTCTTCACAAGTGTATGTAAACTTTTGACCACAACTATAAGTGTAGATAGGTCTGATGCCAATGAACATTTTTGAGTGGTTGAAAGTGAAAAAATATTTATAAATGACTTAGTTATCACACTTCAAAGAAAAAGCCATACTTTGGACAAAATCACAAGAGTTTAGTTTATTAGGTTTTATTTTCTTTCTTTTTTTTTTTAATGCCCCCTATGGACATTAATAGCAGTAGTATTCTAATAGCAAAACTAACTATGCTGTATACATATATATATATATATATATATATATATATATGTATATATATATATATATATGTATATATAAATAGGGCTGTCAAAATTATCGCATTAACGGGCGGTAATTATTTTTTTTAATTAATCACGTTAAAATATTTGACGCAATTAACACACATGCCCCGCTCAAACAGATTAAAATGACAACGTCATGTCCATTTGTTACTTGTTTTTTTGTGTTTTGTTGCCCTCTGCTGGCACTTGGGTGCGACTGACTTTATGGGTTTCAGCACCATCCATGAGCATTGTGTAATTATTGACATCAACAATGGCAAGCTACTAGTTTATTTTTTGTTTGAATTTTTACAAATTTTATTAAAAAGAGGGGTTTTAATATAAAATTTCTATAACTTGTACTAACATTTTTTAAGAACTACACGTCTTTCTATCCATGGATCGCTTTAACAGAATGTTAATGTTATTGCCATCTTGTTGATTTATTGTTATAATAAACAAATTCAGTCCTTATGTACAGTATGTATATATCCGTCTTGTGTCTTATCTTTCCATTCCAACGATAATTTACAGAAAAATATGGGATATTTTATAGATGGTCTGAATTGCGATTAATTTTTAAGCAGTGATTAACTCGATTAAAAATTTTAATTGTTTAACAGCCCTAATATGAAATAAAAGTCTAATTTCAATATTTCATATGACATCGTTAGAGGCCCAAATAAGTCCATCGGTCGTGACAACAAGCTTTCTTTGCAAGCAAATTCATGTATTGGCTTTTGGCGCCCCCTAGTGACTTTTGGGTGTTAAGCCTCTCAACGCACAAATTCCTCTATTTCCATGTTTTTGACACGCCAAAGAAGTGATTGCATGAGTAATCACGGAAAATGCATTATAACACATCAGGTTTACAGCATATCAAAAAATATGATTTATAATGGGAGTCAATGAGCCAGAACATGGCATTATTACAAGAATTTAGTGTGAATCTCCCCAGCCTGTTTGCAATAAGTTAGAAATTGCAGCATTGCCATTTTGATCCTTACATATTTTTACTATCCTGGGGAAATATTAATTCCCTCGTGTAATTTTTCCAATGCTTGATCTAACCCAGAAAAAAAAAAAAACGTTTAAAAGCCAGAATATGGACAATAACAACGACGGGAACAACTTCAAGGTAAATTGTGAAGGTAATTGAAAAGTGATTTAATCGATTAATCGTTCGACTAATCGATTGCTAGCAAACCTAAGAATATAACGTACTAGCATGGTACAGCATCTTTCTAGCTTTTTGCTTCATATCCAGAAAGTCCTTTGTTTTGATAAAGAGAAAAAAAAGCTACATAACATTTTAGAGGATTACGCACCAAGACACATAAAATAATTCATTTCCCGATATAAAACAAACTTTTTGTAACATTTGGAATATCTTTGATATTGTCCCTTACTCGTCATGTCCTTTAATGAGCAACGGTCAATGTCGCCGGTCGTCACAAGAGGGCGCTCGCACAAAGGGCTGGCTGCCGCTGGCCCGGTGAGCAACTTCAGAGAGGAGGCCACTCACTAACGTTAGCCTCTTTAGCTAGTGGCTAGCTCGGCGGCTAACGAGCGAAGCAAAACAACAGTTTGTCTTCATGCCGCCGGTCCCGTTCGGGCCATGGCGGAAACACGCTGTTCGCAGCTCGAATGCGGTGAGTTCTTCTTTCGTTTCTTCCATACGGAAGCATTTGCACTTTTCCCGGCGTTTTGCATCGGCGTGCCAGTTAGCGAGCTAAGTAACAGAGTGCGAGCCATATCTGATGTAGCATTAGCGCGGCTCAACAGTAACAACACATCCCCGCTCTCTCCTCCCCAGAACTATATTACCTCATCGCCAGGTTTCTGCAATCTGGCCCTTGTCAAAAATCAGCAAAGGTAATTCCAGAGACGCCAACATTTATCATAAACGGTTCGTTCCAATCAAATTGGCTAGCCTAGCGCTAGCAGCTAACGTTGAATCCGTGTGTGCCCGTTGTTAGATTCTGGTCGAGGAGCTGGAGGAGTATGAGGTAGGTTGACACCAACTTTCTGCCTTTTATTTCGTGCGGCATGTCCGATCCTTGCCTCCTATTTGGTAGTTTTATGGGTCATAGTTCAGCTTGGTTTTCCAGAGTTTCGTCAAAGCAAAACGTAAACGAGAACGGAGGCCATTGTTTTCGCGATGTCTCTTAACGACAAGTTTTAATCTTTAGTTGATTCCACAACGATGGACGTGGGACGGAAATAAATATAAACGGACCTTCCAAGATTGGGTGAGTGAGATTTTTATTTATTATTTAATCATATCGAGACATTTTTTTATTCGATAACTGCCTTTGCGTTGATTTAGGAAAAAATGACATGAAACCTTTTGTACAAGTTAAGTTTGGAGCGATGTTTGAATTTGAACATTTATTTTATTATCGGTGTGCTAATCAATCGCCATGGCTTGCTATTGTGTAGGGTAGGAGGAGGAGGAGGGGCTACTCGTGTGAAAGGCCGTGATTGGTTGAACTGAGCTGTCAGTTATGACTTCAGCCAATGAACGTCCGACTTTGAATGTAGAGCCAACAGCAAGAGGAGTAGGGAAGCCGCTCTTGAGCTTCTGCTGTATCTAAGGCTAAAGTCTGCAAGAGGAAGACTAGCAATTATATACAATAAAGCTAAATACTAAACACAATAATTTATACACTGCAATGCTTCAGATTATATACGTATCATTTACTGCACTATACATTATAGCAAAGCTGTATACTCCAGTTGCCCTACCTTAATACCTTAGTGATATCAGGCTGTATGAAATGGATTGAAATGGATATGTATAGATGCGATGAGTATATGTTTTAACTAGTAATGTTTTAGTTCGTAGTCATAATTATGAACTAATTCACTGCCATTGACGAAGGCAGACCTCCAATGCATTTTAACTACAAGCTCGCTGCCAGTTGAAAGTGAGCGAGATCTATAGTAGCCAAAGTAGGGCTGGGCGATATGGCCTTCAGCACTACCTATCACAGTAAATTGAGAAGATTTACCTCGATGATGATAAATGACGATAAATTCGCCCAAGCGGACTGTTGTATAATTCGAACATCTGAATTATTGCATGAAATACAAATGAACAGTTTCTCATTGATTTATTTACCAGCTTTCAATTTAACATATTTAATAATTGTACATGCAGTCTAAACATTAAAGTAGGGCTGCAGCTATCGAATATTTTAGTAATCGAATAATTGACTGAAAATTCTATCGATTAATCGAGTAATCGGATAAAACTTTTTTTCTTTTTTTTAGGTAAAGAGCAATTATAAATATACATGAGAAAAAAAGACATTTAATCCAATATTGAACCATTTTCAGTCAAATCCATTTCTTTATTTTCGATATATATTGTTGAAAACAGCCAACAATTGCATCAAAGTTGCGACTAGAAAAAAAATTAACTGCTTTCACTCAAAAAACTTCTAGATCTTATTAAAAAAAAACATATTTCTTACCTAAAAATGTAATTACGCTTGATAACACACATCACTTGAAAGCTACGTGTTTTTCCCACGTGTTTCAATTTAATTTCCATTTGTGTCGAGCTATTTTTAAGTTCTAGTTAAGTTTTAAGTTAGTCTAAACTGTACGTACTGATAGGATTTTGAGTTTTTGCAGTATTCAAAATAAATGTATGATACCTGCTGTATTGGAGCACATTAGGGACCAGTGCTACTTGGTGTTTTATTCAGCAATGACTACTGAGCTAAAACTGACAGTTAGCTTTATTATGTTTTAATTTTACACCCTCATCTCTCTACAGCGCTGTGTTTTTACAGATTAAATAAAGCCTGTATGTAAGACACGTTAGCAACGCATCGACAGTAGTCATAATCAATAGAAACCTAGCCCTCTGAAGGGCTAACGTTACATGAGCGAGTGACAGTAACATTATATTTATTAACGATGAGAAGTCTACTGCTTAAAGATGGCGGCTGTTTACTAAAGCTGCCCAGACTCGGTCGAGTCTGTTATTTCGCATCTAGTCCTAAATGCATGCGATATCTATGAGACACATCGGACACTACCTGCTACCACACTAGCATCATGCGGGCGTAGTTTTTAGCAACGTCGGTGTGGTTTGTAGCGGCTGTCAGCTGCAGTAAGTTTTTTTTTTTTTTTTTAAATTGGTTTATCCTCTACGCACGTGACGTCAGCGCGTTGTCCCGCATTAAAAGTAGTCCGGGCAAAACGTGATGCTTAGAGCTGGCAAAATTAGACGATTCCTCGAGGTGAATAAAATTACTCGGATCCGTTTTTAAACTCGAGTTACTCGAGTTGCTCGAGTATTCGTTTCAGCTCTACATTAAAGATATAAAAAAAATCTTGTCATCAATAAGCATTCAAGTATGAATATTTATAACACATTGTATGACTTGAACTACAACATAAATATCAATATGGGCACTGTGCAAAAATGTCATTGTAACACAAATGACTTGCAGCAAGAGGGGCTCGAACAGTACACTTCAGGGTATCAGACAACTTTCTGTTAATTGCTGCTGATACATGATTACTCAACACAAGTTTTTACTTGAAGGTTTCAGGTTCTTTTCCCCAGAGCATTTTCTGAAATCCCACGCAAACATGAACCCCCACACACAGACACATTAAGCTATACTGCTCTAACTCTTATGCCAATGAAACATTTAAGATGTTATGATGGCAGTAATGACACAGAATAGAGCAAGCACATACAGAAAAATAGCTGTGGCCATTGAAATGTCATGTTATGGGCTAGACTCTTAGATTATACTTTATGCTTAATGCTGTACCATCATAAAAGCAATCAGAGAAATCACAAACACACAGATATACAAAATAAGGTGATAAACTGATTGCCAGATGCAGTCCGTGCCCAATCCACTCTTTAAGTTCACCCGCTTCAACAAGGTTAGAGCCGCTGTCACAGGTGGTGATGGCGACTTCACGTCCCACGTGGAGAGCATTTTTTATTCAGGGCCTGAGCGACCATTTCACCCATGTGGTCGTCTGAGAAATAGCATGTATCCAGCAGCTCCCACATGTTGTCTATGAAATGAACCGCCAAACTGATGTAGGTGGTTTTTCGTCCTCCTCAAATACAACATTTTTCCAGACCTCCAGCGTCGAGTTCTTTCTTGGCACCAACACCACACTATGAGCGTCGACTAGTACTCTACTCGAAATGCCTGTTGTATGGGTACCGGTATCCGATTCACTATTATCCGACTCTTTATCACGTTCACTTGTAGCGTTAGCCACTAGCGTTAGCGTACCAGGCTTCTGATACCTACTGGTAGCCACGTGACTTCACACGTAAGCACACTGGCTGCTTTCTTAAAGGCGAACAAGCATAGCCAAACAACACATAGTCAAAGCGGGTTGAAAAGACTTTTTTTTCGTTTCATTAAAAAAAAAAAAAAAAAAAAAAAAAAAAAACATAGTCAAAATTACGTCAGTCATAATGAACCATCTCTGTAAACTGCCCGGCTCGAAGTCATTGTCAACGAAACATGGTTATTTACCGCCATGATTTATGGCGACACTGCTTGGTCATTGTATCATTACTCATTTATCATATTTTATGTGTCATACAATCAATAAAAGTCAGTTTTGTGTGTCTTACAGATGATTTTGAATGAGCACATTCCCGCGGACTATATGCTGCGTGTATGCAAGCGAATCGGCCCACTTATAGAGAAGGAGATCCCATCCAGTGTTTCCGGAGTCCAAACACTCCTCGGCTTGGGTAGACAGTCGTTGCTTCGAACTACCAAAAGTAATTATTCATATTTTTTTATCTAGAAAACACACTTGTCAGTGTTTGTCATGTGCATGTTTTGCAAAAACTACATAACGGTTATCAATTGTTTAACTATAGGCTGTAGTCATAAAGTATGCAGCGGCTCAGCTGTTGCTGCCCTCCACAGAGGACGTCCACCAGAACCTCCAGTAAACAATGGATTTTCCACCAATGTTGGTGCGTATTACAAGATCATCTATATTACTTCCACACATTCGTTTAATTTCCACACAGTTAATCATTGGAAGAAATGTGCATTAAAACCAAAAATCATACGCTGAAAGTTGGACTATCAATACTAAGTACAGTGCTGACCAAAAGTATTGGCACCCCTGCAATTCTGTCAGATAATGCTCAATTTCTTCCAGAAAATGATTGCAATTACAAATGCTTTGGTAGTAATATGTTCATTTATTTTGCTTGCAATGAAAAATGGGGAAAATAATTAAATCATTATCATTTTACAAAAATTCCAAAAATGGGCCGGTCAAAAGTATTGGCACCCTCAGCCTAATACTTGGTAGCACAACCTTTAGACAAAATAAATGCGAACAACTGGTATCCATTAATGAGTTTCTTACAATGCTGTCAAGTTCAAAAATAGACCCTTAGGTAGACATTTGTAAAATTACCCAAAAATAAGGAGAGAAGACACTCAGTTTTCTTGGCCAAGGAGAGCAAAAGAGTGACTAGACAGAGGAATGCTAGATTACTCTGTATAGTCACCAAAATTGATCTCAAGAAAAACCCTCCTTAGGCAAGGCAAGGCAAGGCAAGGCAAATTTATTTATATAGCACAATTCAACACAAGGCAATTCAAAGTGCTTTACATCACATGAAGATCATAAAAATCACATTTAAATCAACACAACGTAGAAACGAAGACAAAAGATCGCATTTAATCACAGAATAAAAATAAATAAATAAAATAAAAATAAAACAAAAACTACTACTAATAATAATAATTGAAATCAGCAATGGAGATGAAAACAAGAGGAATAGAAAGCAGGTAGATTGAAATATATAGACAGTTATAGATATGCAGTGCTAAACAAAAGCGTTTTTAGCCCTGATTTAAAAGAGCTAACAGTTTGAGCATACTTCAGACGTTCGGGTAACTTGTTCCAGAGGTGAGGAGCATAATAACTAAATGCTGCCTCACCCTGCTTGGTTCTTGTTCTTGGAACATGCAGAAGACCGGTTCCAGACGACCTTAGGGGTCTAGATGTCTCATAGGACTCTAACAAGTCAAGCATGTATTTTGGTCCAAGGCCATTAAGTGTTTTGTAGACGAGCAGTAGTATTTTATAGTCTATCCTTTGACTTACTGGAAGCCAGTGTAGCAATTTCAAAACTGGTGTAATGTGGTCCAGCTTCCTTGTATTTGTGAGGACTCTGGCTGCAGCATTCTGTACCAGCTGCAACTTCCTGACTGATTTTTTTATCAAGACCTGTAAATATACCGTTGCAATAGTCCAATCTGCTGAAAATGAATGCATGCATAAGTTTTTCCATGTCTTGTTGAGTCAGAAGCCCCTTAATTCTGATTATATTTTTTAGGTGGTAATAAGCGGATTTAGTGACGGACTTTAAATGGCTATCAAATTTTAGGTCTGAGTCAATAATTACGCCAAGGTTTCTGACTTGATTTGTAGCTGTAAGTGACATTGTGCTAAGTTCGCTGCTTATCTTTGACCTTTCCTTTTTTGGCCCAAAAATGATCACCTCTGTCTTCTGCACATTTAACTGGAGAAAATTCCGGCACATCCATTCATTGATTTGATGAATGCATTTGCTCAGGGTGACTAAGGGACTATAATCATGTGGGGACACAGAAATGTACAGTTGTGTGTCATCTGCATAGGCGTGATAGGAGATGTCATACTGTTCCATTATCTGAGCTAACGGAAGCATATAAATGTTAAATAAGAGTTGTCCAAGAATTGACCCTTGAGGGACTCCACATGTGAATTTGGTTCGTTCTGACTGATAGTTTCCGACTGACACAAAGAAATTCCTATCATGTAAATAGGATGTGAACCACTGAAGAATAGTGTCAGTAAGCCCTACCCACTGTTCCAATCCCGCTGAGTAGTATGTTGTGATCAACCGTGTCAAATGCGGCGCTGAGATCCAATAGTAGCAGAACAGATGATTTGCCTGCATCGGTATTCCGACGAATATCATTTAGGACTTTGATAAGCACAGTCTCGGTGCTGTGTTGTGGTCGAAATCCAGACTGAAATGAGTTAAAAAGATTGTTTTGCATCATATAATTCTGGATCTGTTCGAACACAACCCTTTCGATAATTTTCCCCAGGAATGTCAGATTTGATATTGGCCTGTAATTACTAATGGTTGAGGCATCCAGATTAGGTTTTTTTAGGAGAGGTTTTATTACTGCAGTTTTTAAAGTCTGAGGAAACTCTCCTGTTTGGAGAGAAGTATTTATAATTACCTTACTATTTTTATTTAGGGGTTTGTCCTAACACAGAAGGGTGCCGCCCTGAGGGAGGGGGGGAGCAAGCTGGAGACACCCATGTGATTTTGGTTGGCTATGTGTGAGCATGTAGGTGGAACTAACTAAGTACACGTGTGTAAGCAAAGGCACATGTAAAAAAACGGTCAAAATGACCCAGACACTTCAGTTATGCAACGCTGCGGCCATGGAAGATGTCCTCGAATGGAAAATTGTCCTCGAAGGTCTAGACGAAAGTCCAGACACCAGGTGCTGAAGATGTCTCGGAAGGTCTAGTTACGCAATGATGCGGCCATGAAGCAAGGCAGTTGTCATCCCGACCCTCTTTACTCTTTGTAACACTTAAACATTATACTGCAACCTAGTATAGCAAGCAATAATAATTTACTGGTTATATCAATAAGAGAAAAATATGGCAATATGTATTATTTATGGTATATATGAGCACAAGCAAATCAATCGGGCAAATATTTAATCAATCAACCCTCGATAATTACCTCAACTAATGCTCTGCTGGAATTTTAGACCATTCTTCTTTGGCCAACTGCTCCAGGTCTCTGAGATTTAAGGGTGCCATCTCCAAACTGTCATTTTCAGATCTCTCCACAGATATTCGATGGGATTCAGGTCTGGCCACCTTAGAAATCTCCAGTGCTTTCCCTCAAACCATTTTGTAGTGCTTTTTGAAATGTGTTCTGGGTCATTGTCCTGTTGGAAGACCCATGACCTCTGAGGGAGACCCAGCTTTCTCACACTGGGCCCTACATTATGCTGCAAAATTTGTTGGTAGTCTTCAGACTTCATAATGCCATGCACACGGTCAAGCAGTCCAGTGCCTGAGGTAGCAAAGCAACCCCAAAACATCAGGGAACTGTGTTCTTTTCATTGAAGGCCTCATTTTTTCCCCCTGTAAGCGCTATGTCGATGCCTTTTCCCAAAAAGCTCTACTTTTGTCTCATCTGTAGTATAGGTATAGTACAGGTTCACACTGTTGTACCCTTGGACTGTGGGACAACTTGAACTCTTTTGAATGTTAGTCGAGGTTATTTATCCACCATCCGCACAATCTTTCGTTGAAACCTTTCGTCAATTTTTCTCTTCTGTCCACATCTAGGGAGGTTGGCCACAGTGCCATGGGTAGACACAGGAACATTCAGGTCTTTGGAGATGGACTTGTAGCCTTGAGATTGCCCATGCTTCCTCGCAATTTTGCTTCTGAAGTCCTCAGACAGTTCTTTTGTCTTTCTATTCTCCATGCTCAATATGGTACACACAGTGACAGAGGTTGAGTCAACTTTAATCCATTTTAACTATCTGAAAGTGTGATTTAGTTATTGCCACCACCTTTTATGTGCCACAGGTAAGTAACAGGTGTTTTTAATTACACAAATTAGAGAAGCATCACATGATTTTTCAAAGGGTGACAATATTTTTGTCCGGCCCATTTTTGGAGTTTTGTGTTATATGATAACGATTTTAAAAAAAAATTTCATTCTCTTTTTTTGTTTTTTCATTGCAAGCAAAATAAATGAAGATATTACCACCAAAGCAATTGTAATTGCAATCATTTTCTGGGAAAAATTGAGCATTATCTGACAGAATTGCAGGGTTGCCAATAGTTTTGGCCAGCACAGTACCTATGCAACAGTATCTCAAAGCAAAAGCAGATGTAAGCAAATATATAGTTTTATATGTATTCAGTGTTTTTTTTTTCTAATTTCCGTGTTTCAAAGTGTAGCAGCTATTAATTTGCTTTTGTCTCAAGTATCCATCATGGGTGCTCGGCAGACCACTGGCACAGTTCGTTTTGGCCAGGCAGTGCCATCTTCGACCTACCAGCACATGAAGATACACAAGCGTATCCTGGGCCACCTTTCCGCAGTCTACTGTGTAGCATTTGACCGGACCGGCCGACGAATATTTACAGTGAGTCACGGGAAAATTTCCACGAGCTAATGTTTTAAGAAATCAATTTTTTAACCCTCATTTCTTTTAAACACTTATTTATTTTTTTTAGGGTTCAGATGACTGTCTTGTGAAAATCTGGGCCACGGATGACGGCCGGCTCCTCGCGACGCTCCGCGGGCACGCGGCAGAAATATGCGATATGGCCGTCAACTACGAGAACTCTCTCCTAGCCTCGGCTAGCTGCGACAAAATCATCAGAGTGTGGTGCCTTCGGACATGTGCGCCCATAACCGTGCTGCAAGCGCATGCTGCTTCAATCACATCGATTCAGGTGATTGCGCTACACAAAATGTCTGCGTTACAGTCAAGCAACTTTATCTTGGCTTTTCTTTAGTTCTGCCCTTCAGCCAGGGGTGCGACACGCTACCTAGCTTCGACAGGGGCAGATGGCATGGTGTGTTTCTGGAAGTGGCATCCCGTCACCATGAAATTCAAGTAAGTATTAGGGTTCAATTTTGGTTCTGCATTCCGGTGACGGCGGAGCAATAGCGTAGACCCTGTGTCGTCATTGCGCATTCGAAGCAGTGTTGTTTTTGGCAGCCCTTTTAATTTTCGTCTCCGTCTTTTGTTTGTTTTCGTGTAGTTTTAGTCAACGAAAACTCAAATTTCGTCTATCTTTAGATGACAACTCTCAAAATGTTTTCGTCTATAAACTTCTGAACTTTTAATCCATGAATGAATACATAGACGTTTCCAATTTTGAATGAACACTGACAGACGTGCACATAATTGTAGAGTCTACAAGGACATCAAAATCTTCATGATAACACACTCTCAGTAGGAAAACGGCACATTCTTTGCAATTAATTAATTAAACTCATCTGGACGCCGCGAACTGTATGTAAAAAGTTTTCCAAGAGAGAAGACACTCTCCGAGTCACTGCGCTAAATGCTAATGCGAACGCTATGCTTGCTAACACTACAAGTTAGTTTAGTGTGTGATGATCACTCAGCACAGACGTTCAAAGGCTAAAGCAACATGGCATAGCCAAGATAAGAAAACAGAACTTACCAATTGTTTGTGTCCTGATACAAGTGTTTCACAGAAGGAGCCTGGAATGGGCACAGCCATAGACTTCATACTTTTATTTATTTTATGTGTTTGTTTTATCTTTCAAAGTTGACTTATTTTGCTGTGTTTTGCTATGTAAAGCACTTTGGTCTCCTTGGCGGATTTTTAAATGTGCTATACAAATAAAGTTGATTGATTGAGTTGATTGATAATATATTGACATGACACGGGGCGCAGGGCTTATCCGTAGGGGGCGTATTTCAAAAACTTCAAATTCAAATATTTTCAAAACCAAAGCTGCGACCGACCTAAAACCAAAACAGCCTTAGCCATATATGAGTCTCCATGAGCAGCGGCATTACAAAATTCAGTCGTTTCCTTATAAAATCGTGATTATTTTTTTATATAAGCATAACAAAACTTAAAATGGCTATAAAATTCTCAGATTTTACACTACATACACAAAAATAACCAAATGTAGGGATAATCACCTATATTTTCAGGATCAATAGCAATATTTAACATATAAGATTTTGCCCAAAATAGCAACTTTTTTTTTTAACAGCTAATAAATAAGTCAATATTCACATCAGAAACTTAATACTTGAGGAAAACATGCAGAATCAGTTATAAATAATTTATAAATAGATTATTAATATATTCTATATCCACTCACAACTTATTATAGAATAGCCCTTTATTGTCATTATACAGTTGTATAGTTGGTTATATAGTTAGAGTGAATGAGGCTAGCGGCCGCCTGACGTAAACAGAGCTTTTCTGGTGAAAATTATTGTGAATAAATGCTTAAATCTCCGAATTCTTCATAGATATGGACATAAAACAGTCTCGATTCTTGGTTAAAAGCAAAGAAACGGGCAGTTAGCGTTTATTTCACGTAAATATGTCGAAGTGCAATGCTACTCTGTTAGCGAATGAGGCTACAGGCCACCTGGTGTAAAAGGAGCATTTCTGGCAAAAATTCTTGTGAATAAATGCTTAAATCCCCGAATTCTTTATAGATATGGACGTAAAACAGTCTCGATTCTTGGTTAAAAGCAAAGAAACCATGCAGTTAGCGTTTATTTTACGTAAATATGGTGAACTATGATGCCAATGCAGTAGCGGCTGATTTCTCCCATTGATTTTTTTCACGTTTAAAAATGCATGCAAGGTACAAAAAATATCATAATTACCTTGAATCCTCGAACAAATCACTCCTGAGACAATCAGGTGAGGGAAGGTTAGGTTATGTATATAAGATATAAAATGTTACATGCTAAGATGCGTGCTAACTACACATATTTTAAGAAAATATCAAACATTGTGAACTTATGACAGAAACTATGGCGAACTTTCATTTCGCTCTCGTCTCATCGGACAACAACTCGCATCCATCTCGTTATGTTTTAGACACCCAAGACACGTTTTTAGCTCGTCATTGTGACGTCGTCATTGTGAAGAAATTGCTCGTTGACAAAATTTTTTCATTATGGTCATCGTTGACGAAAACCAGACTGATTCCAAGTTTTACCGCAACACAGAAGCATAAATCAGCCTTAACAGACAAGTAACAAACCTAATGCCATTTTGTATTCTGTTGTTGTTTGTAACGGATGTTTGCGTGTGTGCTTGCAATCCACAGTGATCAGCCAGTTAAATTTGTCGAGCGGTCACGTCCTGGAGTGCAGGTTTCTAGTTGCTCATTCAGTGGTGGTAAGTACTCACAGTTTCACCATCGACATGCATTTGTTTTGCAGAAAATGTGTCATTTAATCGTTTTTCATTGATAGGTGGCATGTTCATGGTTACGGGTGGAAGTGATCATATGGTTAGGGTTTACTTCCTCGGTTCTGAAAACCCTATGAAAGTCACTGAGTTGGATGCTCATACGGTGAGAAACGTTATAATTTTAGCTCATTTAGCAGCTTGTTTTGTGAAGCCTCTAACATTTTACTGTTCTCGTTTTGTAGGACAAGGTAGTGGTTGTCCAGTTTTGCAATAATAGTGACAGGTAAGAATCTATACTATCAGTCAAAAGTCTACCTAAGTTTGATCAGGGGTGCATAGTGTTTTTTCTGGCAGCCCTTTTAATTTTCGTCTTAGTCTTTTGGATGAAAATACTTATTTTTCTTAGTTGGATTTGAGTCATTTCAAAGTTTTTCGATTTCGTGAACAAAAGCTCAAGACAAATTTCGTGTAGTTTTAGTCGACGATTGGTCAAAATGTTTAAGTCTGTAAAATGCAAAAGATTTCGTCCAAAAATAAAGGTTTCAAAGATTTTCACATATTGTTGCATCTACAAGGACAATGCCTTGATAATAACTTGATAATAATAAAGCAGTACATTAATTTCAATGAATTGTTCCCACCTAGACGCCACAAACTGTATGTAAATAAATAGTCGTCTGAGCGTTTAAGAGGACGCTCGCCATGCTAAAGGCTAATGCTAATGGTACGGGTTACATCTACTAAGTGATGATCATTTGGCACAGACCTTTTAAAAGCTAAAGCAACATTACCAAATATTACCATGCAGCACGTCACATGAGTGCTACGATGCAGGCTAACTACACGTAGAATAAGAAAATGTCACACATTGTAAACAGTGGTATGAAAAAGTATCTGAACCTTTTGGAATTACTCAAGTTTCTGCATAAAATCATCAAATGTGATCTGATCTTTGTCAAAATCACACAGATGTAAAAACAGTCTGGTTTAACTAAAACCATTCAAACATAGGTTTTCACATCTTAATTAGGATAGCATGCAAACAATGACAGAAGGGGGAAAAATAAGCAAGTTAACCTGCGCCTAAGGAGACTTAGGCTACGTTCATACTACAGGTCTTAATGCACGAATCCGATTTTTTGTCATGTCTGTTTTTTTGGCGTGCCCGTTCAGACTGCCTTTATCCATTGAGACCGTTCAAGTATTACGCATGCGCACTAATTCGCGGTCCGACACGCGCTGAGCAAGACGACCCGCATGCGCAGAAGCATCAAAACAAATGACACACGTCATCCGTCATTCCAGGGATATCATATTTTGCTTTTCAAAAGGAGGACACAAATAACAGACATGAATAATCCTCGTTTAGGCTTATATTCAAAGTTTATATGGATCGATAGCATGCACGCACGGTCCGTGCACGTCACACACACATACGGGCAGTTTGCCCCGACCTCGGCCGTGTAGGCGATGTTGAAATATTGCTCACTTGGAGCAGAGAGAAAACTGAGCATTCTCAGGCTTATCCTCAACCCATTTTTATTTTTTATGACTGTTGTCAAACTCAGCCCTTCCCCAAAAGCCATGTTAACTGCAAGCTAGGCGCTAATAACGCACAGCGGCACCGCTACGGTAAGTGTCTCTCTCGCTATTTGATGACGTAATTGCTGCATGAAATCCGATTTGGGAGAGTGGACAGTACAGACCGCCGCGACAGTCTGGAAAAATGTGGCCCAGATCGGATTTGAACCACATACGAAAGTGACCCAGATCGGATTTGAAACGGTCCAGTCCTATGCGACTTGTCACGTTCAGACCGTCAAGTTAATGCCTGACTCGAGTCGGAAAAACGCGAAAAAATCGGATTCGTGCATTAAGACCTGTAGTATGAACGTAGCCTTAAAGAGCAAATGAAACCAATTTTTACCAATCAATTTAAGTCATGTGTGTTCCAAATCACTGATGAGTGGTTTAAAGTTGCCCTGCCCACTATAAAACATTCTTGATGAGAAGCATTGTCTGATTTGCATCATGGCTCGGTCAAAAGAGCTGTCTGAAGACCTGCGATCAAGGATTGTTGATTTGTACGAAACTGGGAAAGGATACAAAACCATCTCTAAAAGTCTGGATGTTCATCAGTCGACAGTCAGAGAAGTTGTCTACAAATGGAGTTTGGCACTGTTGCTTCTCTCCCAAGCAGTGGCTGTCCATCAAAGATGATGCCAAGAGTTCAGCGCAGAATACTCGGAGAGATAAAAAAAGAACCCTAGAGTGTCTACTAAAGACTTACAGAAATCACTGGTACAGTCCAATATCTCTGTGCACACATCAACTATATGAAAAACTCCGGCCATGAATGGTGTTCATGGGAGGACTCCACGGAGGAATCCACTGGTGTCTAAAAAACAAAAAAAAACATTGTTGCTCGTATAACGTTCGCATAAAGGCACTTGGTTTTGGCAAAACGTTTTGTGGACTGATGAAACCAAAGTTGAAGTGTTTGGGAGTAATACACAATGTCATGTGTGGAGGGAAAAATGGAACAGCTCACCAACATCAACACCCCATCGACACCGTGAAGCATGGCGGAGGGAGCATCATGATTTGGGGCTGTTTTGCTATCTCAGGGCCTGGACAACTTGCAATCATTAATGGAAGAATGAATTCAAACGTTTTGCAGGAAAACCTGAGGTGGTCTGTCAGACAGTTGAAGCTAAAAAGAGAATGGATGCTGCAACAAGACAATGATGTAAAACACAAAAGTAAATCAACTTCAAAATGTTTCAGAAGAAGAAAATACATGTTCTTGAGTGGCCAAGTCAAAGTCCAAACTTGAACTCCATTTAGATGCTGTGGCATGATCTAAATACAGCGATTCATCCCAGGAATCTGACTCAACTACTGTAGTTTTGTCGAGAACAATGGGCCAAGATGAGTCCTGATCGATGTGTCAGACTGATCTGCAGCTACAGGAAGCGCCTGGTTGAAGCTATTGCTGCCAAAGGGGGGCTACAAAATATTAAATGTGATGGTTCACTTATTTTCCCCCTTCTGTCAGTAGCCACGTTTACATGCTGACTTTTATTCATACCGATTCAAATCATTCCGAATGGAAATTTCACATCAGCTGTTTACATGTCACTTCATCTATTCCGATCCAGCGTTTACATGTGTCTGCCTTTATTCCGAAAGGACGTTTGACAACTGCCGTCTGACATGCGCAGATTAATCAAAACAAAGCGTCACGTTGCAAAACATGGAGATCGATCGTCAGATCAGCTGCTGTTTTAACTTTTCGAGTGGAAACAAAACTTCAGAATGATACGCCGTTCATTTAAAAAGTTGTTTGGGTGCGCTGTGCGTGTGCTTGGAAGCCATGTTGCAAGTGACGTTACTTACGTCACCAAGTCAGTACGGAGCATGTGCAGAAAGAACGCAACCAGACACCATTCCGCTTCCCTGTTTACATGATATAATTTTACTTCTAATCGGTTTGGGAAAAGGAATATTCCACCCCTGTGAATCGGAATGAAATTCCATTCGGTTTGGGCCTGTTCATTCTGAATGAGGTGTTTATATGGAACACATTTATTCGGTTTGAACAAATATTCCGATTGTAATTGGAATATTTGGCTCCATGTAAACGTGGCAAGTGTTTGCATACTAACTAACTAAGTTCCTTCTGAAGAGACATTTAATTAGTAATGAATTCTGAAACGAAATAACTAACCGCCATGAGCCAGATAACTTCAATGAACGTCAGGAAAACAAAGACTGGGTCTTTTCTGTACATGTACATGCATGTAGTATATAGATATGTATAGAGATATATGTAATGTGTATGTCTGTACTATATGTGCATTTATATGTAGGGGTGTGTGTGTGAGTGTATGGATAGGGAGGGAGGGGAGGGGGTGGGTGTGGGATTTTTTATTGTTATTTTTTCCGTATGCATTTTGGTTGGTGAGGCAAGCACTGGTGTAAATGTTTGAACGGAGCAGGCTGAATTGACTCCAGGAAGAGTAGATGTACCTGTTACAACTAATGGAGATCAAAATAAATACAAATACAAATACAAACCTCATTAAGACAGGAAAACCTATAAATGTTTGGGGGTTTTTAGTTAAAGCAGACAGTTTTTTTCATCTGTGTGATTTTGACAAAGATCAGATCCCATTTGATGGTGATTTTATGCAGAAATCTGAGAAATTCCAAAAAGTTCAGATACTTTTCATACCACTGTATGACGGAAAGTATGCCAAATTTTGGTGTCATTCTCGTCTCGTCAGAGAGGAAAACTGGCATTTGTTTTGTTATGTTTTCGTCTCCCAAGACACTTTTTTTAGCACGTTACCGTCTCGTCATCGTAATGAAGAAAATAGTTCTCTGGGGAAATATTTTCGTTAACGTCGTTGTTGACGAAAACATAGTGCACAAACAATGGTGGTGCACTTATTTATTTTGGTCGTTTTTTTTCCCCCCTGAGTTTCTAACAAAGTATTTGTGTGCAGCCTCAGGTTTGTGAGTGGGAGTCGCGATGGCACAGCAAGGATTTGGCATTACCAACATCAAGAGTGGAAGAGCATCGCTTTAGACATGGCTGCCAGGCTCCCAGGGTAAAAGATAATCGTGCCCCGTGTGGGGATGATGCGGTAACGAGTCGGTGAATGCTCCGTGATGAATGTAAACACTTTCCTGTAGGAGTTCTGTTGTCAGTGGTGATGATAAAACCAAACTGGTGGTGACAATGGTGGCTTGGGACCGCCTAGATCATACCGTCTTCACAGCCGTGTCAAACTATCAGCTAAAAGTGTGGAACTCCACCACGGGAGAGCTGCTGCACATTTTATCTGTAAGTGGTTGTAGTGGAAATCACTTTGCTGCCCAAGATAAAGCCTTTGAAAAAAGAAAAATGCGCTCTGTTTCAGGGTCATGACGACGAGGTGTTTGTTTTGGAGGCGCATCCGTTTGACTCTCGCATCATGTTGTCCGCGGGCCACGACGGTAATGTTTACATTTGGGATCTCAACAAGGGAGTGAAGATTCGCAATTTCTTCAACATGGTAACCAAGCAACAATGTGAATTCTTTGTTCGAGGATGTTTTCGGGCTCATAGAAATATTTTTTTCCAGATTGAAGGTCAAGGTCACGGTGCCATTTACGACTGCAAGTTCTCAGCTGATGGCCAGCATTTTGCCTGCACCGACTCACACGCTCATTTGCTCATTTTTGGCTTTGGCTGTAGCACGCCGTATGAGAAGGTAGTTGATCGGGGGGGGGGGGGGGGGGGCAAATTTTAAGATTTCATTTCACGTTTCAAGTCTCACTTTTCTCTTCCAGATTCCCGAACAGATGTTCTTTCACACGGATTACCGCCCTCTAATCCGAGACGCCAATAACTACGTCCTGGACGAGCAAACGCAGCAGGCCCCGCACCTCATGCCTCCGCCCTTCCTCGTCGACGTCGACGGGAATCCGCACCCTATGCACTATCAGCGCCTGGTACCGGGAAGGGAGAATTGCAAGGACGATCAGCTAATACCTCAACTAGGATACATGACCAACAGTAATACTTCTCCTTTTTAAACTTTTAAATTCCTCTATGTGAGATTTATCCTGTGAAAATAAAACCTTCTTCCCCAAGATGAAGGAGAGTTGGTTGAGCAGGTTCTTGGCCAGCAAACTGCAGAAAATGGCGAAAGCATTCTGGACAACCTCATCAGGGAGTTGCAGAACCAGCAGGATGAGAATCAGAATGTGGAAATCCAGGTTGATGAAATAGAAGGTGTGTCCCAACTATTCCATTTGTAATGGTTGTGCCTGTAATTGCGGTAGCTATTAGTGGTGGAAACCTTTGGGGTAGGGCTGGGCGATATGGCCTTAAGCACGTATCACGATAAATTGAGCAGACTTATCTCGATGACGATAATTAACCCAAGCAGACTGTTATATAATATGAAAATCTGAATCAATGCATGAAATAGATTAACCGTTTCTTGTTGATTTATTTACCAGCTTTGTTAATATATTTAACAATTGTACATGCAGTCTAAACATTAAGTATACAAAAATTCATTGTAAACAATAAGAATTCAAGTATGAACATTTAAAACAGCTTGTATGGCTTGAACAATGTACATTTTCAAAATCAATGTGCCTGTGCAACCATGTCATTGTAACACAAATTACTTACAGCTTGAACAGTACACTTCAAAAAGACAACTTATTGTTGATGGCTGCTGTGACATAATTACTCAACACAAGTGTTTACCGCAAGGTTTCAGGTTTTTTTTCCCCCCAGTGCATTTTTTAATACATACACACACACATTAAAGCTGCATTGATCTAATGACACAGAATTAAGCACATACAGAAAAATAGCTGGGGCCATTAAACAGTTATATTATAATTTTCACTGTTAGATTGTACTTTATGCTGAATGCTTTACCATCACAAAAGCTATCAGAGAAATCACACACTGACAAGAGATACACAATAACGTGATAAACTAATGCTGCAATCCAGAGAAGTGGGAAGTCGGATTTATCCCACTCGGATGGTACCAGTTCCGACCTCAAAGCGTTCCAAGCAAATGTAAACAACAAAGATGGCTGATCGCGACGAGGTGTTTTTTATTTTGGCCATCCAAAGACATTTTGACCTCCAGCGAACCTGCCTTCCTATAAGGGATCAAATAGTAGAGGAAAAACGACGGCTGTGTTATAGCCCACACTGTAAACTGCCTTTTTTTAGTTACATCCTTTGCCGATCGACAATATAAAAACATAGCACAACAAAGATAATTCACTGTATGAGAAAAAAATACATGGCGTCTCAAATAAACTTGGAAGTCGGGGTAGTTATTTTTTCTCCGACCCCGCGACTTGGACCTCCCAGTTCGAGTGGCGTTCCAATGATATTTTCCTACTCGGAGGTCGGAAAAGTCCGACATCCCACTTTTCTAGAACGCAGCATAATTGCTAGATGCAGTCCGAGACCAATCCACTCATTAAGTTCAGCTGTTTCGACAAGTTTAGAGCCGCTATCAGACTCCATCACGTGCATTTGTAGCGTTAACCGCTAGCGTTAGCCATTAGCGTTAGCCTGTGGCTTGGCTACCAGTAGAAAGCATTGAAAGCATCCTCTTTGGAAATCGTGGGAAGAAGGGAGGACAGCGGGTGAAAGCCCGCCTGGGTGCCGCCAAGAGTCTATTTAATGTCGGGCGAAAGTTTGGCGAACCTCCCTTAAGCAACACTCCATCACGTTTGCTTGTAGCGTTAGCCGCTAGCGTTAGCCTACCGGGCTCGTTTGTTTGGCTTCCTGATAACCACGTGACTCCATACGTAAGCACACTGTCTGCTTTCTTAAAGGGGAATGAACATAACGGAACAACACAGAGTCAAAGCGGGATGAAAAGACTCTATTTTCTTGTTTTATTAAATTACCGAATTTACCGTCATGGTCAAAATGACGTCGGTCATCGTAAAGAATTTCGGTACCGGTAAATTTTCGGTTTACCGTCCTGCTCTACTTTGGGGTACCTCACGATACGATTAGGGTTATCTTACACCATAGCGATAAAACAATTATGGACACATGGGTCAGGAAATGATTCTACAATATTTTAATATGCAGTAATACACAGAAAAAAAGCAAGCTCTTTTCATCCGTCTGCTGTGAATTAACTTTGTCACTAGTAGACAATTCATTTGATAAATTGAATTTTATTTTGAAAACATGCATCCCATTATGTATATAGAAGAATACAAACAAAAGATAAGGTTCGAAAAGGGGTAGGAAGAAGTATAAAAAACAAACTTGTATGAATCCTAACCCTTTGTCCGCTACATAATCATCAGCATGAATCAGATAAAGCAAATTCAGTTCACAACATTTCAAAATGATTCACCAATTTTCTCATTTCCTAATCCCTTTAGAACAATGGATGGCATCTCTCAATATAAATGCTGTTATTCGTTTCTATAGTTGCAGAAAAAAGATCTTTTGTTTTCTCTTAAACACAAATTAGCGCTTTTCTCTCAGTCCTCAGTTTATTCCACAAGACAAGTCCCCACCACAAATAGAAGGACAAAAGTGCTTTTTTGTTGTACGGTGAAACTGCTTTTTGAAGTTTCAATCCCTTCTCAGATTACACCCTCCTTGTCTATTTGAAAACAAAACTTGTATATTTCCAGGTAATGTGTTTTTCCGTGCCTTAAACATGATTATGGCCGTTTTAAATTTGAACATATCTGGGAATTTTAACTCCTTGGATTCCAAGAACAGTTTGTTGGTATGTTCAAGGTATCCAGTCCTGCGCATTATTCTTATTGCTTTTTTGTGAAGTCCCACGAGTGTAAATTACTGGGATATGTACTGCCCCAAACCTCCACACATTACTATAGAGCCTACCCACGTACCACGTGCTCGCTGTATGGTTCCGCCCACTTGTCCGTCATTTTGACTCTGTATTAGCATTGTTTTCAATTGATGGCGGAATTTAAAATGCATTTCATGGAAGACCCGGTGCTTTCTGATGCCGCAAACTCACTGGATCTGTTGCATAAAAGGCGTTATGAGGAAAAGCTTCGTTCTATACAGTCGCCAGATCCATATTTGATGCCCAAATCGATGTTTTTCGACCCACTGTCTTCGCCCTGTCTGCCTGACATCTGCTACGCAGATATTTACAATTATCTTGTCCACACTAAATCAGCCTATTCTCACGAAAATATGAAAAACTTCAAGAGCTTGGAGGCTTATAAATACAGTGGTACCTCTACATACGATCACTTCGACACACAAACTTTTCGACATCCGACGTAAAATTTGAGCCGCCATTTGTTTCTACATCCGACGAGTTGGTCGAAATACGACGACATGACAGCACTGCAAACGAACGCACGGTGGATTTTCTTGTGTGAGAAATCAACACAGTTTTCAAAAAAAGTTGATACAGTTGGAGAAACAAGGAAAAAAGTGATGCTTACCTTTGAAATGAAGATGCAAGTTATAGAAAAGTATGAGCTTGGGGTGCGCGTCCCTGAACTGGCTCAACAATACAGCTCCATGGTCCTCTTCCGACCATCGTTCGCCACTATTTATAAGTTAAGGTGACAATTATTATTGTGGTAACATTGCCAAGGAAATCGCCAGCTTCGTCACGTTTTTATCATTTATTTAAGAACTTATCCAACACAAAACGCCCATTGTCTTAAGCAGTTGACTGCTCTCAAGAAAACGAAAGTATTATCTCTACCGCACCGACCTATCTCACTGAGACGTCAGCGTCGCGGTGCGTTCAGGGACAGTAAAAAGTGTCCGCCATATTAGAATCCGATTCGTTACATTATTTACAGGAATAATTATTAATCATTCTTCTTATTATTATATTATTCTGAATTATTTATTTATAACTTATTTGTTTTTCTATGTTTAATTGTCATTTGTAACAGTGCCAGCAGTATTTATTAAGAATTTAGTGTATGTTTTTAGGCTTTGGAACGAATTAATGGAATTATAATGTATTCCTATGGGAAAATCCTGCTCGACATACGACCATTTCGACTTACAAACAAGGTCCTGGAACGAATTAAATTCGTATGTAGAGGTACCACTGTACTTCGTTGCTGGTTGGGTGAAACAGGTCCTCGTCCACGAAAATTCGGCAGGAATCTATCTTGTGCTTGGAAAGGTGAGTTACGAAATTTTCAATTCAAAATCTTTTGTTATTGCTAACATCCACTGTCAAGTCTAATGTATTTCATGTCGTTTGTCAATGGAGTTAAGGCTTTTAATGTTTATATGGTTTAGCGATAGCACTCTCACTACATACATACGTGTATGTTGTCGGCGATTAGCCTAGCAATGATCTTAATTGTGGTTATTTGTCAGCCCCGTAGACGAGGCCAGTTTCTTTCACTTGGTACCAGCTAAATATTATTAAAAAAATAACGATGGTGGAAGAAAGGGAAGTCACAAACATCTTGAATTTGAAACTATGTCGTACTACGTCGTATGTTGTCGGCGATTAACCTAGCAATGATCTTAATTGTGGTTGTCAGGCCAAAACCCTCTAAATATATATTAAATGCATCTTACCGGATATAAAATGACTACTACATAGTCTGTGGTGATTTTTTGGTGTCCAGTTTTCACGTCGAATTGCAGCCGTCCATTTCGCTCTCCTCTTTGGATCCCTCGGAATACGGTAAAAGTCTCTCCTTCCATCTTCTCTGTTAGTGCAACCAACAGCCACACACGCCTTCACCATTTTGATTATTAATGTTAAGGAGCAGAAAAACACGTAAATAGGAGAAATGTACGTAGCCGTAACAGGTTAACACTATGTTTTGATGGACAAGTGGGCGGAACCATACAGTGAGCACGTGGTACGTGGGTAGGCTCCTAGAAAAGAACAAGATATAGTGTGCTTTATAATTTAAACAGGGTTTAGTTTTGTTCAGTAGTCCAGCACTCTTCCAATTCAACTGTTCATCCAGTATTACGGCTAAAAATTTAGTCTGTTACTCATTCAATTTCACTATTTTGTATAATTTGTGTCAGTTTTTGTCTTTTTATGTGCAAATACAATATATTTAGTTTTTTCCCCCATATTTATTGCTAACTTTTTTAGTCTGAACCAGTGATTCAGATATGTTAATTCTGTCATTACATCATGCATCAGATTCTTTCAATTTTTTCCTGAGCATAGGATGTTGGTGTCATCTGCGAAGAGTTTAAATTTCAATTTTTTTTAGATGTCATACATAGGTCATTGACAAACAGTGTAAAGAGTTTTGGACCCAATACAGAGCCCTGTGGTACTCCAACTGTAATGTCCAATAATGATGATCTGTAATCACCAATCTGCACATACCGTTTGTGATTTCCCATGTAACTTTTTCACAATTAATATATCATGTTTTGAAGTGTGAGGGTTGCAGCGAATGAACGAATGTTCAGTCATTCAACCATTTAATACTTAAAAATAAAATTGATTAATATCAATAAATAATAATACATTCAAATTGATGAGAAACTCATGAGGATAATATGTCAAACAATTTGATCGAAAAAGAAATGAATAGAACAAAAATGACAGTCATTGGACAGAGGGACCGTTTTTATTTTTGCTGCAGGCAGTAGCAACTCTTTTGCTATAGTGTGGAGTTATTTTGCACTGAACAACTTGGTATGCCAACTTATATCATGCTAATAGTGCTCGCTGATTTACTGATGTAACACTGACAGAGCGAGGTGATTGTTGGCTATATTCGGCACGTTTTAGCTGAAAAAAAAAATCAATCAGCTTATCAATGTGATGTGATGTTGATTTGGCTTCCTTACTATCCCCTGCAAACATTTTTAGACTCAGTAAACAGACAGGTCTTTCCTTGTTTCTCACTTTATTAAAAGTCAAAGCCAAACGCTACATGTGCTTCGTCATATTTCCTGTTCTTAGCTCTTCATATCTTTAGTGCTCTTTGCTGTATGCTCTTGTTTGGTTCAAAAAACTGCGCACACTCTGAAAATGAGAGCGCCACTGCTACCCAGTGAGTGGATGTGCAATTGCACTTTTTTCTAGTAAGGCAAAAAGTATTTTCTCGAGGTCACATGCGCCACCCCCGGCATCGCTCTGGGGGGCGCTCCCCACTATTCGAGAAGTACTGAGCTATAGTACAATTTTTTGCTGTTGTTGTTTGACAGGTGAGCCAGCACAAGCTGTAGCTTCTTCTCCAAATGTGGGTCCTCGAAGAAGTGGACAAGTGGACGGCATGTGGCAAATGCAGAATAGTGCCCTGCGTAGTCAAGTGGCCACAGAGAGAGACTTGTTGGCCTGGAGCCGCAGGGTGGTGGTCAATGAATTGCCACAAGGAATGTTTACGTAAGACGGCAGGAACGAGTTTTCTGATTTAATATTTCCCGCCAAAATGCAACTCATACTCTAGTGCAACATCATTTAAAAAAAAATTTCCCCTTCCTTTTCGTGATTTGTGAAGGCTAAATGTTTTGGTGTCTTCCTTTAGTGTTATGGAGGAAACCAGACTAGCAAAAAGTGATAAAGAATGTTCTCTCTACAATGCCGAGAGGAGAAAGAGACCAGTAATTTGTTTACCTAAGGTTTGTCTTCCTATGACACCTCTGTTTTTTCAACCTGTGATTTTCTGTTTTAATTCATCCTCTCTGCTCTTTTACAGGTGGAAACCCTGACCACACGCCTGCGCTGCTTGCGGCCTACAAAGAAAAAGCAGCAGCGTCACGCGTATGAGACTCGCTCGGCACAAGTACGCCGTCCACGGAACCGTAGCGGTCAGGAACACGCCTCCAACAGCCACTCCGACAGTGAAAGAGAAGTTGGTGTTATTTCTCAAAAATCATGCGTACTTGGGACTTTTAGTCCGTCAAATACTGATGTCTCCAGTGTTGTTTTTGGCAGCCTTTTATGTCTCAGGGGCTGTTTACATGGTGACCCTCCAAGAATGTGAAAAATTTCAAATTTGCATTTATATGGGCCCGTCTCCATTCGAATAATGTAGCAATTCCGCATGGAAATGATGTAGTATACATGCCAGGCCCTAGGGGGCAGTGCAGATTTACAAGGCGACAGCGAATGATGCACTTTGACCCCACCAAGCCCATCAGCCCGCATAAAAACATGCCCACCCACTCAAAGCAATGGCATTTTTCTTTTGCTCAAAAAGGCACAAAAATGGAAACATTCAACATATTTAATTCAAAAATATTATAAAAAAAAGTAAATTAAATCCGACATTCCGCCATATTTGCTGTTTTTAATGTTTCGTAGCACCGCTGCGCACGTCCAATGTGACGTGTACGAGGGCTGACGTTATTGGCGCAGTCTCGCGCCGCAGTGACTTTTGATATGCATGCGAAGCAAGCCCCCCCCTCAATCCCCCGCAATAGAATTCTTCCACTTTAGAGGCAGGATTCAGAATTTTTTGTCTTCGCCGACACCATATTCACGCGAGGCCATTCCGCTACTCAGTCATTGCGTCTTTGTGTCGCAGTCTCCATGTAAACTATCCCTTCGTCATTTGGACGAAAATACTTAGTATATATTAAGCCTGAACGATATATCGTTTAAAGATCGCCATTGCGATATGCGCATGCGCGATAGTCCCATCGCAAGGACGAGCGATTGTTTTTTTTTTTGTTGTTGTTGTTTTTTTTAAATCCCACAAACTTCATGCGCTTGCACAGCCTCCCTCCCTCCCTCTCCCAGCTCTTTGTTCCTTAGTCACTGTGGCACTCGCTTATTAAAGTTAACGATGTTGACAGATTTGATGTTGACAGAAGTCTTTGATCTTGCCAAAGAAGCCGGCTTCAAATGCGCCTCATATGTCAATCATCGTTTAACTTGTTAAATAGTTGCTGTGCAAGGAAGTGCCCGCTGGAATGAATGTGTGTGTGGGTGTGTGCGTGTGTGCGTGTGTGTGTGTCAAGACGTTCGAGGCAGCCATACATGTTAACTGTTAGAAGTAATCTTGAGAAGTTTGTAATTTCTTTATGTCACTCCAGGAGTCACAGCCAAGGTAGATAAACAGAAGCATTTAATAAAGCCAAGCATTTTTCTACTACAGTACTTTATTCTTGTTTAAAAATGATTCGGTGGGACAGTAATGTTTAAAATGGATCATTATTATTACATTTGAAGTGCTTAAAAGCCATTTATTAAAGTATATAATAATAATATATAATGTATATACATTTTTTAAAATCATACTTTGGGGGAGAAAGTGAAAAAACATGTCTTTTATGTATCTCCTTCCAATGCAAATCTGAATAAAAAACATTGAACACATACCAATAAAAAAAAAAAAAGTGTTTTTCACTTATCGAGGCAGGTTCTGGTCCCCGCTAACCGTGAAAAATGAGGGATCACTGTACACTGTGGTCACGGTGAATTATCCAAAGTCTTTCCAAACACCAAGTCATCTAGTGAAAATTTATTTTTTAAACTTTTTTTTTTTTTTTTTAATATCGCAATCTTGCAAACCCCACAAAAATTGCAACAATAGTTTTTCCAATATCGTTCAGGCCTAATATATATTATTATTCTATGATAATACTTAATAATATATTTATATAGGGCTGCAGCTATCGATTATTTTGGTAGTCGATTAATCAACTAGTTAGTTCGAAGAATCGAGTAATCGGGTCATCGGAACATCTAACGGTCTGCAGAATAAATGTTAGGAGATGTAAATCAAAGGTTTGATTGCATTTACACAAGAGCATTCAATTAAAAATATGCAGAGTTGAACTTTCATTTAAAAATAAATGAAAATACCTGAGCTTTGCCTCAAGCGACATGAAAAAATAAATAAATGAGGATCTAAGTACAACAAAAGAACACTGGCTAACTTGCATAGCAAAAGTCCATTAGCTTGAATGCTATAAAAAATGCTCTTAACAAATTGTTCAAACACATATTCCCACAAAAAAGGCTAAATATACCTAGAAACTAAATTATGAATGCATTAAAAAACATTTTAGCTCAAACAAAAACCTAGCTTATGTAGGTCTTAACAGGGAGCAGCTGGTTTCAGCCATGTTAAATGAGTTATTTCATATTCACTGCTGCCACTAGAGGGCAGTTTTTCCACCCAATGATCCAAATAAAACTAAATGCAGACACTTTAAAAAAAAAAAAAAACATTACAACTCCATCCGAATTAAACGAATACTTGAAGCAGCAAAATTTGATTCGAAGCTCATTTTTAATCGAATCACTCAAGTCGATTAATTGTTCCAGCACTATTGTGATACGACACGTAGTGTGGCGCACTTTTGTCTCGTCAGACGAATTGTTCGGCGACAAAATATTTTCGCATTCATCAGCAACAATGGATGCATTACTGTGTTACAGCAGGGAACAGAGCAGGGGGAAGCCAGCGGTGCATCCTCTGAGAGTGAAGCTCAATGGCAGAGTGAGAGCAGCTGCAGGTGAGGATCGATATCCGGCGCTCGTGCATTTCTTAACAAGGACCTAACAGCTTTCCTTCACTTCTAGCGACTCCTCCAGCGAGTACTCTGATTGGACCGCCGATGCCGGGATAAACCTGCAGCCCCCAAAGCGATCCACCAGAAAGCCCGTCCAGCCCTCTGGTTACAGCAGCTCTGACGAGGAGGAAGACGATGACAAGGCAAGGGACGAAAAGAAAAAGGAACGCGAAGAAAAGAAGAAAAAGCCCAAAGAGACCAAACAGGTGAGGCACATTCTTTGTGGGAACTTCCTTCAATCGCTCTGACACAGATGATCTTGTCAGAAACCCACAACGTCTCTGGGCGGACTTGACGCGGAGGCATGGCTGCCACCTTCATGGATCATGGAGACCATCCCGCATCGATCACCGTTTGTCCCGCAAATGGGCGATGAGGTTGTGGAGCTTAGTTTCCAAGTTTAGTAACATAAAATGTATCGCTAATGGTTGTTTTCCTTCAGCTGGTCTACTTCAAACAGGGCCATCAGGCCTACGTCCGAGCGGTCCGGCGGGCCAAAGCCTACACCATCAACCCTCAGAAACAACCGTGGAATAAACTCCAACTCAGGGTGAAGTTCCGCTTTGAAAAGAGAGTTTAAATATTCAGCAGGGCCGAGAACGAAAAGTGGATTAGCCAAGTGGCAAAATGGAGTTTGCCATATGGCATTTTAAAAAAAAATGCCACAAACCAAAATCCATTTGCCACATCGCGAAACAAAATGCCACATGGCAAAATGCATTTTCCCACATGATAAAAAAAAAATGCCACATGGCAAAATCCATTTTGCCACATGGCACAAAATAATGCCACATGGCAAAAAAAAGCCACATGGCAAAATCCATTTTGCAACATGGGAAAAAAATGCCAAATCGCAAAATCCATTTTGCCACATGGCTAAAAAAAGGCCAAATGGCAAGATCCATTTTGCACATGGCAAGATCCATTTGGCCACATGGCAAAAAAGGCCACATTGCAAAAAAAAGGCCACATGGCAAAATGGATTTTGCCACGTCGCCAAACATAATGCCACATGGCAAAATCCATTTTGCCACATGGCACAAAATAATGCCACATGGCAAAAAAAAGCCACATGGCAAAATCCATTTTGCAACATGGGAAAAAAATGCCAAATGGCAAAATCCATTTTGCCACATGGCAAAAAAAATGCCAACTGGCAAGATCCATTTTGCCACATGGCAAAAAAGGCCACATGGCAAAATCGATTTTGCCACGTCGCCAAACATAATGCCACATGGCAAAAAAAGGCCACATGGCAAAATCCATTTGGCCACCCACACGGCAAAATCCATTTTGCCACATAGTGAAAAAATAATGCCACATGGCAAAAAAGACCACATGGCAAAATCTATTTTGCCACATGGCAAAATCCATTCTACCATATGGTGAAAAAATAATGCCAAATGGCAAAAAAAGGCCTCATGGCAAAATCCATTTTGCCACATGGCAAAAAATAATGCCACATGGCAAAATCCATTTTGCCACGTGGCAAAAAAAATGCCACATGGCAAAATCCAGTTTGCCACATGGTGAAAAAAATAATGCCAATTGGCAAAAAATACCACATAGCAAAATCCGTTTTGCTACATGGTGAAAAAATAATGCCACATGGCAAAATATTTTGCCACATGGCAAAAAAAGGCCACATGGTAAATACCACTTTTGGTTCTCGCGGTCTAAAATATTTTTTACTGTCAAAGAATTGGCATTTTAACTCACCGTTTTCCCGACACAATACAGGACCAGGAATCTGTGAAGGTCGTCGGAATTAAGTATGAAGTGGGACCGCCCACACTCTGCTGCTTAAAACTGGCTTTCCTAGATCCATTCTCAGGGAAGATGACCAATGACTCCTTCTCCTTAAAGTGAGTTCACACTTACAGTTAGAGGTGGGAATCTTGGTGCACCTAACGATTCGATTACAATTGCGATTCAGAAGCTACGATTCGATTATAAATCGATTCTTGATGCACAAGTTGATCCATTGTTCACATTTTTCCTCTTTTTTGGCTTCGGGAAACGTATGAAGAAAATATCCTTCTTATTTCGTAATCTCGAGAGTCGTTTCTACAAGTTCCATAGCAGCAGTGTTTACTTGGCATGGTCTTTTTTAAAAGATTACCGGCAGAAAACTAGCAGTATTAGCATTAATTGTATGCGAGCGCGCTTCTAGGTTGACCCCCTTCCGGTTTATGATGGTGACGTCACGCAACCTTGCGGTCTAAAAATAGCATCCGTGCGGTACGCGTTTAGGTTCGCTACAACAGCCTTCCAGAGAAGTCTACTGTTCTAAGATGGCGGCTGCTTACTAACGCCGGCGAGTCTGTTATTTCGCATCTAGTTCTATTTACATGTGATATCTACCGTAGCATTATGTGGGCGAAATTTGTAGTGGCTGATTGTGTTTTTATCTAGCGGCGTGAGTTGAGCATGATGTTTACTCTGTCTGTTCCTCATTGTGCCCCAAAGACCGCGCTGACTGTGTTTTAGTTCCGCTTTACTTGGCATATTTCAATAATCTGAGTTTGGATGTTTGTGAATCGTTTTCGAATCTTCCACGGCCGAATCACGAATAATCTAAGAATAGGAAATTTCGCACACCTCAATTTACAGTGGGGGTTTGACAATACAGGTAGTCCACAGATTACGACGTACTCGACTTATGTGATTTAGTCTTTACAACGCTGGAGTCTTGTCCACCAATTTGTCTCCAATGTTTTTTTTTGTTTTTTTGTTTTTTTTAAGTCGCCCAAACAGTAGCTAATTCCCGAATTTCCCATCCCTGACATACAGTCAATGATAAATACCATTTACTGTCCTTAATTAATCTGACATTTTTGTGTTTGGAAGGTACCACGACATGCCAGATGTCATAGATTTTCTAGTACTGCAACAGTTCTACAATGAGGCCAACAACCACAACTGGCAGCCGGGTAAGGCGGCATTCGGCTATACGAGTTAATTTACGCCAAGCGGCTGCTGACCTTTTTCCTCATTGTTTACTACAGGTATGAGATTCCGCAGCATCATTGATGATGCTTGGTGGTTCGGATTGGTGGAAGACCAGGAACCTTTGCAGTTGGACTATCCAGACAGTCTTTTTCAGTGTTTTGCAGTCAAGTAAGGGTTTTGTTATATTCAATTTCAGTCAAAAACGGTCATTTAAATTCATTTTTCACATCAGGTGGGACAATGGTGAGCAGGAGAAATTGAGCCCTTGGGACATGGAACCTATTCCTGAAGAAGGTTAGTCATATTAAAGCGAATGGGTTTGTCAAAAACGGTATTGTTTACCGCTTATTCTGCCTTTTGGTACATTTTACAGCATGTTTTTTGCGCTGTCCGACAGCGCCCTCTTTCGGTCGCTTTGCGACATGGTTTAGTGTACTCTTGCTAAACTGAATATGGCTGCTTGACGTCTCAGGCTGATGCCTTCGTTATAATGTTGTGCTTATATCATCCCTGGACAAGATTTGTCCGTAAGAATGGTTGTGTTAAAGAATGTACATAATCTGTTATTGGGAGAAATGTCATATAATTTTTTTTATATTTTTAAGACGTTTTTGTTTATGTTTAGCGAACTTGTCTGGTGTGCTAATGTTGTTGCTAATGCTATGTTGTGTACTTTTTTTGTAGTTTTACTACAGTCTTAAGAGGACAATGGTTTGAGGCAATTCTTTCAATAAATCAGAACTAAAAGGAAGAAGTCTGATTATTAAAGTGTCGTTCACTAGCTGTCTAGCTTGGGGAAAAAGTAAATGCTTCGAAGTCAGGACGGCATCCAGCTAGTAGACGTCCAATCCGTTTGAAGTGGGAGGGTTGACAGCAAATGAACGAATGTTGTATGCTGTCAGTGGCAACCAGTGAGTTTAATTTTGGGGGCATTTTAGGTCATTTCCTGGTGATTTTCAGTCAACTTCCTGATGATTTTGGGGCATCTCTAGATCACTTCCTATTCATTTTGGGGCCTTTCTGGGTCAATTCCTATTGATTTTTGGTTACTGAAGAGGAAGTGACCTGTAATTGCCCACAAGACATGATCTGGTTTCATTCCTATTGATGGTGCTAGGCGTCCAATCCAATCAAAATGAATTGGATGTCTAGCGCCGTAATGGCAGCCAGTTAACTAACATAGACACTATTCTAATGAAGGATTTTGCTCGCTAGCGACCTGTTGGTTGCTTTTTTTTCGCCCTTACCCCGAGTGACACCTTTGTAAAATGATATATCGATTCTTGGCGGGAGCATATTGATAACGATATGTCATCTTTTCGATATATTGTCACCAGAGATAGACCGATATTTTGGCCGATATTTAGAAATTTGACGTGTGTCGGTAACAGCCTTTAAAAAAAATTTAAAAAGTTTTTAATCCGACCGGCTGATATGAAAAAGTCCATCTAAAACTAGGGATTGGGACTAGGGATCGCGCCATTTTTCAGAGGATCGGAATGGCGCACCGCACGCAACACGTCACTTTAGCTCATTATTATTCATGACATTAGCAACTGTTGCTAGGCAGGTCAAGCTAGCATTTGTCCCTAATGCTAAATGCATGTAAATAGTGTACGAAAGAGATGTTTACAGAGCGAAACCTACCTAAAATGATGTCGCTGGTTCCAAATTCACTGGTAAAGATGTGGAAGAACATATAAATGTTCAATTTGGGAGATGGCTTGAATGTCAAGGGCTGAAAAAAACAGGAAAAAGAGCCGACCTGATCCAGAGGTAGCTTTTTTAACGACACATTTTTGTTGTGTGCATTGCCTTACGCCACTGACAATAACATTCTCCTGTTTCAACAAGCTATCCTTTATCACCATATGCCCGGCCTTTCTTATATATTATATCCTGTGGTTGTCTTACCTCTCTGACTGTTCTTGGGGGTAATTCATATTGCTATTTTTGTGTAGCGATTGCAAATGCTACTCAGTGACAGCCAACGAACACTTTTAATTTTTTCATTAATAACAAATTTTTATTCTATAATTTATTTACATTTATTGAAGTTGTTTTTTGTTTTACAACAGAAATGGTAACAACAGTGGCAGTCAGATACCATTTTAATTTTTTTCAGGTTACTCATTGTCTGACAAGCAGCACGGCAAAATGCCAAGCTAAAAAATAAGTAAAAATATCAAAATGGTTTACCTCTTTGTCGTCTGTAGGACCATGGCCCCTGACAAAATGTTTACTGCATATGAAGGTGAATGGCTTCATCTTGCTGGCTTTAAACTGGTCTTTTGGACGTCCGTACAAGTTGATCCATTGTTCACATGTTTTCCTCTTTGTTGGCTATGAAGAAAACATCCTTCATAAGTCGAAATGTCTAGAGTCGTTTCTACAATTTCCATTGCAGCAGTGTTTACTCTGCATGTTCTTTTTTGAAATTTTAAGATTACCGTCAGAAAACAAGCTGTACTAACATGGGTTGTATGCGAGAGCGCTTCTATGTTGACCCACTTCCGGTTTACGATGGTGATGTCACGCAGCCTTGCGGTCTATAAATAGCATTCCTGCGGTACGCTATTGTCACACACCTATTAGAGATGTTATGAAAATTGCAAGTTGATTTTCATTTTGTAACACCAACAACTCATATTATTCCGGAAAGACTGAACAAACAACGTTAATCTGGTATTTTTGATCCTTTCAGCTTTATTACCCGACCAGGTGGGCGGCGGCGTCGCGGTGGCGGAGGAGGAGCTCGAAGCGCTTCTCTACAAGCCTCAGGAAGGCGAGTGGGGAGCGCATACACGAGACGAAGAGTGCCAGAGAATTGTCCGTGGCATTGATCAGCTGCTTACACTTGGTAAATCTTTTTTTTTTTTTTTTTTTTCATGGGCGATCCCAACTATTAATTCTGCTCATTTTTCTACATTTCCACAGATGTGGCAAAGCCGTTTGCTTCGCCTGTAAATCTGGAACAGTACCCTCTGTACTGCACTGTGGTGGCCTACCCCACCGACATCAGCACCATTCACAAACGCTTGGAGAATCATTTTTACAGGTAGGGCGGAGCATACAGTCGCTCACTGTAAAACAGTAGTGTTCAGTTTGCACACTTTCCCATTTCAGACGGATCTCCGCGCTCATGTGGGAGGTGCGCTACATTGAACATAACGCCCGCACGTTCAATGAACCCCAGAGCCCCATTGTCGCTGCGGCCAAAGTGGTGACGGACGTCCTCCTCCACTACATCGGGTAATACGTGGCCTCCTTGCTTTTTTTTCAGCTGGAACAAACTCAACAGTAAATAAAGCTGGCTGCTAAGCTATAGCCACACTAATAACACTTTTGATTTATGGATGGTTTCTGCCATCTAGTGGAAGAATATTTAATTGTTTTGCTTGTCACCATTGCATTGCATTGTTCAGATTTAAAGTAAGTGCCTGTGACAGCATAAAAAAAATCTTAAAGACCATTATTGTGTGATTCTATTCTCCGTATTAAAACGTGTGCCATGATCCCAGTATTTGACATAATACAAAACACGATGTTTACTCACTTCCTCATAAGTCCAATGATCCCACAGTTGTCGGACTTTTTTTGGCCACTCTCCGCGGTACGGGAACTTTATGAACACGCCTCTCTCTGGTGCAGCAACAAAATTCTGCAGCACATTTGACTGGCGTGATGCGAAAAATAAACGAATTAATCAGCAAAATCAGCTGAATCCGCAGTCCATCCGCATGCTATAAAGCAATGCTGTATTGTGAGATGTTGACCCGGGTGACGTCACATTCACATTCGTCCTGAATCCAGGAAGTTGCTCATTTTCACGGTGCGGGATTAAAAAAATTGAATATATAAATCGATCGCTTCCACACACATCTAAGCCGTCCATTTCATTCACGAGGATAAAATACCGCATGAAATATGAAGTAAACATTCTTTTTGCTGTCATGGGCCCTTTATAAATTCTAGTTAAGTTAGTCTAAATTAGTAAATCCTGATAGGATTTGGAGTTTTTGCCGTGTTAATAATAAGTGTATGATAACTGCTGTTTTGGAGCACATTAGGCACCTGTGCTACTTGGTGTTTTATCCATCAGTGACTACTGAGCTAAAATTGAAAGGTAGCTTTTTATGTTTTTATTTTACACCCTCATCATTCTACAGCGCTGTGTTTTTACAGATTAAATAAAGCCTGTATGAAAGACGCGTTAGCCACGCATCGACAGTGTTCATCAATAATAGAAACATAGCCCTCCGCAAGGCTAACGTTACGTTAGCAAGGTACAGTAACTTTAATCTTGTTTATTAGCGTGACGTTAACTTAATTTGACCTTGTCCCGAGTATCGCTCCTCCGTTCTATGAGTAAACGTGGTACCTTCGGTTCCGCTGTAGCATTGAAGACATTTGACATTTTCTGCTTTTTCTTGGTGTCTTTCTCATTGCTTTCGTCGGCGTTACTTCTATATTCATCTATGGTTAAAATCAAATATATACACTGCCTGTTTTCTTCCTGTATGCGCATGACGTCAGCGTGTTGTGCTGCATTAAAAGTAGTCTGGGCAAAACATCATGGCTGGCAAAATTAAACAATTCCTGGAGCCGAAGAAATTTCCTTGAATATTTCGAGAACTCCATTTTAAAAATTGATCAAGTAATCGTTTCAGCTCTGATAGTAACCAAGCACCTCCTTCTCAATTCCAGAGACCAAAGCTGCACAGACATCTTGAATCTTTATCATAAACTGAAATATGAGGTCAGCAGTGGAGAAGATGAGGTGAGATGGTTGGAATGGAGTTTAAAGAGTTTTTAGAGTGAAAATGTTCATTTATGCTGACCACCCCCTCAGGCAGTAGACGTTGATGTGGACTCTGACACTCCGGGGACATCATCAGGACATCGGGTAAAAGACCATTTTTGTGAATGCCGTCATCTCTATTATGAGAATTTTGAGCCGTGGCTGTCACAGTGAACTCTTTTCAATTCCAGGAACGCAATTCAAAGCTACGCGGGGTGGTTTTGGACCCGAGAGCCTGGCGAGGCCAATGTCGAGAGCTGCTCCGTAAAATGATCTCCTCGCACGATTCTCAGCCATTCAGGCAGCCCGTCGATCTCTTCGAGTACCCGGTAAAATAATCTGCGAGAACATCTGCGGCCTCCTGACGCATAAAGATAACATCGGCGGCACACGGAAGCGTGCTAATCTGCGCCCCTTGCTTTTGCTCAGGACTACCGAGACATCATCGACACCCCAATGGATCTGGGTACCGTTTCGGAGACGCTGCTCGCCGGAAATTACGAGAACCCGATGGAGTTTGCCAAAGATGTCCGCCTTATTTTCAGCAACTCTAAAGCGTACACGCCAAACAAGAAATCCCAGGTAATGCAGTTGAACACGATTCTACCACTTCGGGAAGACTACATTTTTCAATGTTCTTTGTTTTATGTTTAGATCTACACGATGACCCTCAGCTTGTCGGCCTTTTTTGAAAAGCGCATCATCTCCATCATATCCGACCACAAGTCGGCCATTCAGAATGAGCGACGGGCTCGTCAAAGGGAGAACTACAGGAACAGGTTGCACAACGGAGGCAGCTCCCCAACTGCGAGGTGCGCTCAAGTTTTAGCGCTTAAAAAAAAAAAAAAAAAAAAATAGACAGGGCTGCTGCTTTCGTTGATTTACAGTGTATCAGAAAAGTGAGTACACCCCTCACATTTCTGCAGATATTTAAGTATATCATTGGACAGCACTGACAAAATGACACTTTGACACAATGAAAAGTAGTCTGTGTGCAGCTTATATAGTAGTTAATTTATTTTCCTCTCAAAATAACGCAAAATGTAGCCATTAATATCTAAACCCCTGGCAACAAAAGTGAGTACACCCCTTAGAAACTACATCCCTAAATATCCAAATTGAGTGCTGCTTGTCATTTACCCTCCAAAATGTCATGTGACTCATTAGTGTTACTCGGTCCAGGTGTGCATAGGGAGCAGGCGTGTTCAAATTTGTAGTGCAGCTCTCTCATACTGGTCACTGAAAGTTCCAACATGGTACAACATGGCAAATAACTCTCTGAGGATCTTAAAAGATGTATTGTTGCACTACACCAGTGCTTCTCAATTATTTTCTGGTACGATTGTTGGCAATATTCCCCACGTTTTCGCTGAAAAACAATCAAGCGGCTTATCAATGAGATTGGGGTCTAATGTCTTTAAGTGGCGTCTTAATTGATCTGGCTTCCGGCTGTCCGCTATAATCATTTTTAGACACGGTAAACGGTGTTTTTTTCCTCTTCTCCCACTGTATTAAAAGTCAAAGCCAAAAGGCAAACGGCCCGAAAAAAGCGCATTCTCGGCAGCCGAGGGAGAACGGTAGGTGAGAGCGGTCGTCGTGATGATCCCAAGCCGAAAATGGCACTTCTCGGGTGGACACGTGAGGACTGGAGAAGACAGTGGGTCGCTGCGTGAGTCCGGTCGGAAAACGGCGCACAGCTCTTCTTCCTATCTCTTTTCTGTGTGCTCTTGCTTAGTTCAAAAATACTGCGCGCACTCTGAAAATGAGAGCGCCACTGCCACCCACTGAGTGGATGTGCAAGTACACTTTATTCTAGTACGGGGGAAAAAAAAAAAAAAAAACATGTTCCCAGAGCTCACATGCGCCACCCCTGGCATCGCTCTGCGCCTCCCCTGGGGGGGTCGCGCCCCACTTTTTAAGAAGTACTGCACTACATGAAAATGGCCAAGGCTACAAGAAGATTGCCAACACCTTGAAACTGAGCTGCAGCACGGTGGCTAAGATCATCCAGGGTTTTAAAAGAGCAGGGTCCACTCAGAACGGGCATCGGGTTGGTCCTCCAAAGAAACTGAGCGCACGTGCTGAGCGTCACATCCAAATGCTTTCTTTGAGAGCTCGTCGCTGGAGTGCTGTCAGCATTGCTGCAGAGATGGAGGAGGTGGGGGGTCAGCCTGTTAGTGCTCAGAGCATACGACGCACTCTACATCAAATTGGTGTGCATGGCTATCACCACAGGAGGAAGCCTCTTCTGAAGACGGTACACAAGAAAGCCCACAGTTTGCTGAAGACATGTTAACAAAGCACATGGATTTCTGGAACCACGTCCTATGGTCTGTAGGAGTGGGAACCTCCTGGTACCTTACAATAGGATTTACGATTCAAAACTCATGATAACGATCTGACGATATGGCGATACAAAGATTATCAATACATTGGTCAGGAAGTCATTCTAGAATATTCTAAAAACAACTAATAAACAGAAAAACAAGCTTCTGCTTCTTGACATATTGTACGTATGTTAATATTGACATCTTTCACTAAGGGGTGTACTCACTTATGTTGCCAGGGGTTTAGATATTAATGGCTATATTTTGAAGGGAAAATAAATGAACTCAATTATACATTGTGTCAAAGTGTCATTTTGTCAGTGTTACTCTAACAATTAGTTAGTTCGAATAAAGATTTTCTGCCAACAAATACCTTTGGTCTGCTTTATCTCCAGCTCCAAAAAGAAGCACAAGTCCGACAGGGAGTCTAAGTCCAGAAAATCTCAGACCTCAGTGAAGAATCACTCGACCACACGACATAAAGGTATCCATTTTTTCTCCCAGTTTTTGTAGCACGGTGAACGAGCGGTTAGCACATGTGTTGGGTGTTTACGTTGCTCTATTTGTTCAGCTCAGCATAGCCGAAGTGTAGCACAAGATGAGGACGAAGACGACGTCGGGGCTTCTTCTCCGAGTTCAGGGACAAGCTGCAAAAACAGAAACCAGCCTCGACATCGCACGAAGCGCAGCCAAGCAACTCCGACCAAGAAGTCAGGTTCGTTTGCCAGGGAAACTTAATGAGTGGCTATAAAGAATGCACCTGCCGTGCTTCAGCATTAGAGTAGAACCTCCTTTATCATTAAAAATAACAAAACGGATTCATTTAAGAGAGAATGACATAATTTACCAGACTAACAGAGGATTATTGAAAGAGAAGAGACCCAACAAAGAAGATGTTTCAAAAATCTAAGTACAAAGATCCATCTCCTTTCACTGAGGAGCAAAGTCAGCGCACGGGCTTTACATGAAAGTAACTTAAAATAGTATGAAAAAGTATCTGAAGCTTTTGGAATTTCTCACATTTCTGCATAAAATCACCATCAAATTTAATCTGATCTTTGTTAAAATCACACAGATGAAAAAACCGTGTCTGCTTTGACTAAAACCACCCAAAACATAAGTTTTCATATTTTAATGAGGATAATATGCAAACAATGACAGAAGGGAGAAAAATAAGTAAGTGAACCATCACATTTAATATTTGTTGGCCACCCCTTTGGCAGCAATAACTTCAATCAGACGCTTCCTGTAGCTGCAGATCAGTCTGGCACATCGCTCACGACTAATCTTTGTCCATTCTTCTCTAATAATAATTGCTGTAGTTGAGTCAGATTCCTCGGATGTCTGGCATGAATCGCTGCCTCTCGTAAAAAAAAAAAAAAAAGGCATTTCCTGTTCCCACTAGGGGTCGCTAGGCCTAATGGGTAATATTTCTATGCACTCGTGTTAAGGGTGGGATACCACACATACATGCCAGATAAGAAAAAGATTGAATTATGTGTCAAGGAGCTATTAGTCATTTACCGAATTTGTCATTTTGCCGAAAAAATGGCCGACTTTGGCACCAAGCCCAGGCCAGACCCATGAATGAAAACTCACCACTTTAAAAACTTAAGATCTCATATGTCTCCTGAACAGTCTCGCCAATTTTGAAGACGATCCAACTAACTCCCTCGGCGAAAGGGTCTCAAATGTGCACCCTGTAAATCGATAAAAATTTCACATTCGATCCAAAATAACCGATTTCCTGTTGGGTTTGGAATATGGGTGCCATAGTTTTTGGAGCAGTTTTGGACAAGGTATAGACTCCCCAAATTTCATCGCTCTATGCTGACAAACCCTTATGTTATAGGCCAATTTTAAAATTTTAAGGGGGCGGCACTGAGCCATGTTTTTAATGCAACGATGCAAAATTATCGAAATTTAAATTTTGCCGCACATATGTGCAAATTTGGGTGAGTTTTTGAGCGTGTTCAAGCCTCCAAATTGGCCATGTTCATTTGCTGAGAAAAAATATAAAATAATAATAATAATCCTTTGCAGAACAATAGGGCCTTCGCACAGGGCCGGCCCAGGCCATTTGGGGGCCCTAAGCAAAATAATGCAAAGGGGCCCATATTTTTGGCCCACCATTTCGTCACAGTGTACTATGAAACCCATACATGCAATCCAACCCATATGTCCATATTTTGTATATTAATCAGATTTTGTTGCACTGCATACTTCAAACTTCTCACCCCAAATGATTGTCAGTACTTACAGCAGATAGCGCCAAACCTTTTTCTAAAAGAGGAAAGAAAGAAGTTAAGGAAGGACTTTTTTTTTAAGCTTGTAATCAAGTATCAAAACTCACAAAAGTCAAATAAAGCAAACTGTGGTAAACAAAATAGAATATAAATTAAACAATTGCCAAATTGGGGGCCCCCTAGCGGTCAGGGGCCCTAGGCAGCTGCATAGTCTGAGTATAGGCTGGGCCGGCCCTGCTTTCGCACGCTTAGTGCTCGGGCCCTAATTGTTACAAGTCAGAAACAAAATTGCATTTTTTTTCCTGTTATTTAAGAAAGAAATGGATAGGATAATGGATTCTGAAATGAACGGACTCCTAAACGCTTGTCAACAATCTCAGAACTGTGTGTATCAGGAATCTGGCCGCAGCGGAGAGGAATATCCGAGCAGCTCCACGGTGAAGGCGGCGCGCCTCAGTCCGACGACGACGACGAATCGGGCTCCCGCAGCTCCTCGTCCGAGTCGTCCACCGAGTCCTCGCCGTCGTCCTCCTCCTCCTCTTCCTCCTCCTCCGACAGCGAAAGCGGTTCGGACGGCGAGGCGGAGAAGTACGTGGAGGGAGGAGATCACGACTACAGCAAAGCCCCCAGCCTGTCGCTGCGGATCTCTCTGAAGGATAAGATGATCATCACGGGGAAGAGAAAACACGAAGGAGGAGAGGACGCCAAAACCGTCAAAAAAGTAAGAGCGCCGCAGCCCGTGGAGGAGGACGAGGAAGAAGAAGAAGAGGAGGAGGATGAGGAAGAGGAGGAGGAGGAAGAAGAAGAGGAGGAGGAGGAGGTCAAATTAGAGAAGCCCATTCAACTGGGAAATATGAGACTTGAAACGCAGGAGGAGGATGAAGAAGAAGAAGAAGAGCTGGAAGAAGAAGAAGAAGAGGAAGAAGAATCGGACGAGCAGGAGGAAGACGAGGAAAGCGAGTCGACGACTGCCCGCTACGAACCTCGCCGGGTGAACACTCGCCGTCAGGGACGGAGGACGGTCGCGTACCCGGACGAGTCGGACGACGACCTCATCAACTTGGGAAGGTCGCGCTCGGGACGCGTACGCCGCATGACGGAGAAAGCTCGCGTCAGCCACCTCATGGGATGGGGCCACTGAACCCCGGGAAAAACCACAACTACACTGCAGGGATTGTACAGTTGTGTAAATAATAAATATCTGTATAAATGAGTTTTTTTTTTTTTTTTTTTAAACAACAACGGTGCTACCAATATGTTTAGTGTTTTTTTCCCCTTTTTCTCTGGACAATAGCTGCGGGTCTTCTTCCTCACCTCGGCCTTATTGCTCCGCTTTGTCACGCTCGTCCTGTGCTGCTCGTCTCGACACTGGCCACCAAAGAAAAACGGTGCTCTCCCACTTTCCTTTGGATGAACCGTTTGCCCGTGGATTCAATAACTGCCTCACCGACTGTACATACCATGTCTTCCCTTTATCGGCATTGACTCATCGACGGCCGGAGAAGTCTTATCCGTCTCTGGCCGTCAATGCCTAAAAAGGAACGGGACTTAATTTGCACATTTTTATCTTCATTTCACTTCTCCGTTTGCATTCAACCATCATGAGTTGGAAACCAAACAAGTTTTTCTTCCTTTGTAAGAGATGACCAATGTGAGCAGCAGCGCTAACAGATGTCTACAAAATTATTTTTTAGGAAGTAGAAGAAATTGTCTGGCCCATATGCATTTTAATAGTTGACAATGTAATAATGTGGAGGGGGAAGTCTTCTGTTTTTTTTTATACAGTGTTCTGATTGTTTTTAATAAAAGAAAAATTTCTTAAACTGGTCTTTTGTGAGTGTTTTGATATACAGTGATCCTCGCTACTTCGCGCTGAAGGGGAAAAGATATCATCGCACACACCATATAATTGTTTGCATTAGTCTAACACATATATAGTCTACCACATACATATGGTACAGGTTCTCGTAGGCACCGTCTGTTTGCATTACTCTAACACACGTAATATAATCAGTGTTGTTAATAACGGCGTTACAATATAACGGCGTTACTAACGGCGTTATTTTTTTCAGTAATGAGTAATCTAATTACTTTTCTCATCTTGGCAACGCCGTTACCGTTACTGAGGCGGGAAAGGCGTGCGTTACTATGCGTTACTAAGTTGGTTGAATAAAAAAAAAGTCTGAGAGAAACGGACTCACGGGGACGAGAGCTGAGCAGGAGTGGGGAAGACGCCGTTGCAACCGCGATGCTAGGTGGCTCCAATAATACCTGACTGCAGCCATAGCCGACAAACTACGCCCACATGACACGGTAGATATCATATTATAGAACTAGATGCAAATGACAGACACTGCTGCATTGCCAACATGTTTTAAGGACTACATGCGTTTGTAAACAGCCGCCATCTTAAAGCAGTAGACCTCTCAGGAAGGCCCTGATGTAGAGATCCTTCCTAGCGAACCTAAATAATTTTTTTTAAATCTAAAATGCTCCTAAATCGGCAAAATCTTAACTTAAATCTATCTTTAAATGATGAAACAGTTTTAAAACTTACACATGTTTAAAGTAGACAGAAGGGAACTAATGCAATAACGGGAGAAATTTTAACAACTTTAACGATTGATTCACAACTTTAAATGACTTCCACACATAGCAAAGGTTACTAGCTAGTTATCACAATACCCTTGTGTCTAGTTAAGCGGAGGGTAAAGAATTGGGTTAGGGCCAATTGTCCCCCAAACCCTTTAAGCTTCACATTGTGTGACCTGTGTTTTTTTTTTTTTTTTTTTTTTTTTTTTTTTTTGAGAAAAAAAAAATATATATATATCACTAGTTACTTTGCCAAGTAACTAATTACTCTTACATTCAGGTAACTGAGTTACTAACGCAATTACTTTTTGGGAGAAGTAATTTGTAACTGTAATTAATTACTTTTTTAAAGTAAAATTAACAACACTGAATATAATTAATCAGGAAATGGTATCATTTTCATATTTACGGTAGGACTACACTACTAATATAAAATAAATAGCACACCATAGTTTAAGGAGAAGAAATAGAAGAGATACACAATGCCGTCTTATCACAAGATTGACGCACCAACTCTTGCAATCAGCTCTCCCAGCAAACTCCAAGGACAAAGCGCTTTGTCCTAAAACAAGTACAACCAGCCTGGACAGCAAAGTTGATAGCGGGCGTCCCAATCCGCGCACGAACCTAAGCCGCCCAAAACCGGCCACAGAGGGGATGACGCAAAAGCAACGCCCAGAAACGCCTTCGACAAGCCCCGCCTCAGCAAAGACTCTAAAAAGACTGGACACTGAGATAACACAGATTTTTTGCTGCTCGAAAACATGTAACCTTGTTTTGGATCCAGAATTGTCCCTCCTTCGTCTGTTTTTGCCTGTTTTTTACCATTGTCGACCAATAAATTGTCAACCTGTTTTCGGTGAGTGTTCTTCAAGCTTTTAAAACATTGAGTCAGTACAAAGGGTTGAGCCTCCTGAAAAGTTGGTAGTGTTTTCTCAACGGCATCGTCCGCTGCACTGGTGGTGCCGGTCGTTCTGCTCGGTCGTCCAACGCCTGGCATCCTCCCGGTTGTTCTGCTCGGTCGTCCGCCTCCTGGTATCCTGGACATCCATTCGGTTGTCTTCTGCGCCGGTGGCCCGGCCGTTCGTTCTGTTGAATCGGGTTGCGGGTCTTATCAAATGCGCTACTGCCCTCCAGTGGACAGTTTTATTGCTTTAAAATGGATTTTCAGCATTGTGCCTTGGCGCTAAGGTGAATCAGAACCCAGAAATTTCTCTTGTGGGGAAAAAAAACGTAAAAGACGTATAAATACGTCTTTCGGACACTGAAACAATTAAAAATAGAACGTATTTACACATTTTGGGGAGCAAATGAGTTAAAAAATAAATGCAGTGTTTTATAGAGCTGTCCCGATCCAATCACGTAGTTTCTTACTCTCCCTCCTGCTGTTTTTCTGGTGAGGCAGTGCAATGGAGTTGCTTGTTAATGTTAACGATGATTGACAGGTTTGACCTAGCCATGGAAGCTTGGAAGCTGAAACTTCAAGCCTCCGCAGTCGTCATAGTTTAGCTTGTTAAACATTTGCAGTTCAACTCATTGTATGTATGTGAGCAGCGTGAGCAGATTTGAGTGGACTCATTTAATGAAGCATTTAAAGGGATCCTCTATTTTTAAGACGAGTAATTCTTAAAACATAAATGTTAGTATGAGTTATAATAATTTGATATTAAAACCCCTCTTAATGTTTTTGTTTTAATAAAGTTTGTAAAATTATTTTAAGTGATAGGTCGCCATTCTTGTTACGTCGCAGTGCGTGACGTCACTGGCTCTGAATGCCGAAATTCCAGCTTGTCACTCGTTAGCTTTCCCAACATGTCGTCAGTTCTACCCTTCCTATTTGAACCAGATCTGAAAAGTGAAGAGCAGGACAGCACTGTCGGTCGTTCACAAGACGAGTTTCAGGGAATAATGTGTGCAGCAAATACCTGATAAGACAAAAGTTGGGCAAAACTGGTGATGCGACAGAGTCCTGTTGGGAACTCCGGTTGGGAGCGAGAGTGCATGCTGTTGGGATTCGGGAACTCCGGTTTTATTAGCAGATATTCAAGGTAAGCATAATGCATTTTCAAACGTTTTCCCAATATAATTATGTAGATTGTTAGCATCCAGAGCTGTCGTGTGCTTTACATACAGTACAGGCCAAAGAGCACACCTTGTGTAATCCAGGTCTTGTACATTGTAACGCGTGGTAGCTAGGATAAGTGTATAAAAGTACCAGAAAGGGGAGAAGCTTCCACTTATGCACATTTATTCACAAAAAATAATATTTCCACCTTGACCACTCTTCACTCGGGAGCTCAGCAGTACGCAAACACGCATTCCCTGACGAACTCCCAACATTGTTGTAAAGTCCACGTCAGAGTCACTGTCGTCACTGTAGCGTGCCATAGTGCTTTAATTATTTAGTATGATTTGGGGTAAACTCCCACGAAGAATAGTCAACAAAAAAGATAGCAATACTAATCCAAATCCGCGTTTTTTACTCACTCGAACATCCAGGAATTAGACCGATCCCTTGTATCCAAAAGCAGCACATCATGGCATTTTACTTCGCGAGTTTAGGCAGCAATAAGCAATTGTTGAACACGCTACACATTTGGAAAGATACCAATTACGTCATCACTGCGAGCACGCAAACCATGGCGCCAACTAACGGTCAAAAGATGGACTAAATATTATAAAATATTACCTTTGATTTAACATTTTATGTGTTTCTAACAACATATTTTAGTACAAGAGAACAATTGTGGTTTATTAGAGCCTACATGTATTTAAATCAGAGGATCACTTTAATAAAGACAAGCATTTTTCTACGCTATTTACCCCAAAAGATATTTACCGTGTAATAATAAATCATAAACTTTATTTGTAAGCAGTTACTCACAATGTTACTCATGACTTGAGTATTCTTTTCAATGAATATGAGTTATATCATTTAGAAGTAAGACTACTCGAGTAAAATTTTTGGCTACTCTACCCACCACTGCTCATGACTCGATTGGACAACAGGTAAGATCGGGACTTACTTGTGACTCGTGCTATTGTCTAATTTATTGCACTTTATTCATTTAATCAACAGGAAAATCTTTTCAGAATTTGCGATCGGACGTGTGTCCATTTGGAAAAAAATCTTCAGCTGAACAAGGACTGTTACGTGTATGACTGTTAGGCTTTGGCAGTCGGGCTGAGTCAGAGTAGAAGCAAACAAAGCTGAGCGGTGACGCACTTTGCTGTGCCACACCTCCAAAATGCAGAAGGGATCAATGCACAGATGGAAACCGGTGTTCACTTTGCAACTCGCCGGACAATATTTATCAATATCAGCGGTGAACAAAAGCCACAATTCCAAACAAGGTTATTTTTAATCACCGTTAAACATCGATACATCGTGACAGCAACACTGTACGTATGTCCGTTCAGGAAAGTACGTTTGTCAGACATAATATTGAAAGAATAATGTGCAATCACAAGCAGGAAAACACAAAAGCTATCCCTGATAGATATAAAAAGTCTACACACCCCTTGATCTTGAGTTTTTATGTGTTCGGATTTTGTTTTGTTTTTCTCCGCGTTTTATTGTGTAGTACTTTTTGCCTTTTATTTATCATTACTACATTTGTCTTAGAATTTCTATCCTATTCTATTTAATCTATAACACCACATCACCCAATGTCCAATATTCATTTACATGCAATATATTATATGCAATACTTACTAAGTGCAATATTCAATGCCTTACTGTCAACTTCTGCAACTTGTATTCACACATATTCTATGTGCAATACTTATTTACGTGCAATATTAACCTGCAATATTCAATGCCTTCACTGTCAACTGTTGTGAATTCAATTATTTGCACTGCCTGAACATAGGACTACCTCATACATATTTTATACTACCGTAATTTCTGGACTATAAGGCGCACCTGACTATAAGCCGCCAGCCACCAAATTTGACATGAAAACAGCATTTGTTCATAGATAAGCCGCACTGGACTATAAGCCGCAGTTGTCCTCATTGTATTGTGGGATATTTACACCAAAAGATATTAACTGGTAACACTTCATTTGACAAAGGCATTATATGACTGTCATGAAACCAAATGAACCGCCATGAAGCTTTGAACCAATTGGCTGCAAAGCCTTATTGTTTCAAAAATCTTCATTTGGCCATCACTGCTCCCTTGGGGGAGACAGTCAACCTCTGCTGCCACCTGCTGTCAACACTGTTGTCATTCAACATTCCTCCTAGCATGCATTGCGGCACTACAGATGTAAATAACAATCAAAAATCATGTTCTGGGCTAATTATTTCTTCAGTTACTGTTCCAGTTGTTTCATTAATTGCTAGCTATTGTATTTGGTAACATTTTCTTGGATAGCGGTGCCATAAAACTGTCATCATTATTACATGACACTGTCATACGCATTATTGAATGCTTATAATAGATGTCGGTTAGTGTCATCCAGCAAATTATCTCACTCTTGAATGGACGTAAAAGATCTGAGCTGGACATAAATGGAGTTAGTGACATAATATGCCACATGACACATATTGACATCTGTCATAAGCATTCAGTAATGCCCATGATAGTGTCATGTCATAATTATGACGTTCTTATGACAGTCTTATGATGCCGCTGTCAAATAAAGTTTTACCTATTAGCCCAAATAAATCATCAAATAAGCTGCACTGGACTATAAGCCGCAGGATTCAAAATGAGGGAAAAAAGTAGCGGCTTATAGTCTGAAAATTAGGGTATTTAGATTTTATACTTTTATTTTCCCAAGCCACTTTCGAGATTTTACATGTGCAATATTCAATGACTTCACTGTCAACTGCTAAAAGGGCTATTCTTTTCTTTTCTATTCTATTCTATTCTATTCTATTCTATTCTTTGTCTTAAAGCAAAACTAGATAACTTTTCAGGTTTGGTTGATTTTAGCGACACCGGTGGACAAATGCGGTAGTGTTTTGCCTTAAGGAAGACTGCGTTTCCCATGAGGACCAGCGCCCACCCGCCCAGTGTCGTAAAATCATGATCGCCCTGTCGCCTGCAGATGGCTTCGACATTTCTGTTTCCGGCTGCAGTGTGAAGGATGCATAGTAATAAGGTAATGAATCCAGATATGGCCAAACAATAGACTATGACGGTGAAGGGAATAGTATCTTTTCTTGTATTTACCGTTCGACTGTTTGATTATATTAAGTGTGTTAGAGTAATACAATCAGGAAATAGTATATTTTCTCATGTTTACTGTTTGTATTACAATAACGTACCCAATATAAAATAAATAGCATTTATATCATAGTTTAAGGGAAACAAGCAGAATATATTTGACATAGGGCATAAGAGATACATGACGCCTTCTGACCACGGAAGCGCAACGCGTGCGTCATGTAGCTGACTGAGCAAGATTGACGCTGACTACCAGGTGATAGGCAAGCCCACGTCTGCAACGGCAAATCCCGCAATCAGCTCTTCTGGACAGTCCAGAACAAATGGCGGGACGTCTTGTACTACCACAACACCCGATAACAAGAACAACTCTTTAAGTTTGATAGCTCGGTGCCTAGACATCAAGGCAGCCCGAACCTCCCACCTCAGTTGCCTCATTAACTATGACCCAGCAACGGTGACACACGAACTTGACCGCCTAAATCTGCAACAGAAGAAGACTCAAACACACCCCTCTTCATACCCACGGCCCGCCCCGCGAGAGCCTTCAAAAAGACAATTTTTAACTAATCGTAATTTTATCTCGGGAACCTTTTGTTGACTGGTGATATGGTGACCCTGAGTCTGCCTTCTTGCCTGGGTCTGTTGCTGTTTGCCTTGCTGTTTGATCGCGGTTGACCTGAATAAATTGTCAACTTGTGTTTCGAGGCCTTTTTCCAGCTTTCAGAATGGAGTCAGTACAAGGGGAAAATACTAAGGTGAATGCGCGGAGTTAGGTCTTTTGGTTTGGCTGGCGTGATTCCGGCAATCTGGCTAAAAGGTCAGATTCCTTCAATGGTTAGTATCCATGTGGCTATCCCCCCACCCCACACGAACTCGTCAGAGTTGAGTTCATTTGAGGAGGTGGGTCACTCCAGCGAGTAAAAGACAAGCCAATATTTGAGTATTCTGGTAGTCTCCCTTTTTGTTCCCTCTTCGGACTAAACTTTTTGTCTCTTTTGTTGCTCTGCCATCTTTGCAGAACTCGTGCAAAAGCGTTTGTTTCGACTTATGTCTTTATAATGGCGTGGGATGGCGTGGCTCAGTGGTAGAGTAGTTGTCACCAACCCAGAAGTTGTGGGTTTGATTCTCTGTCTTGATGAACTTGCCTAAGTATCCTTGAGCAAGTTACTGAACCCAACATTGCTCCTGGTGCTGCGTCACCAGTAGGTCGATGGCGATGTAGTGTGAAGCGCCTTGAAAGGTGAAAAAGCGCTTTACAAGTATAACACCATTAACACCATAATGAATGGTGGAAACGGGGAAGTAACGTATGCCATAAAGCAGTCAGTGCATTTGTAGTTTTTTTGTGTGGTAGGGTTCCTGCCACCCTCCTCAAATTTAATTAGTGCCAGTGAAAGCGATACAGACTCCCTCAAGATGTAAAAGAGGTGTGTCATTCAACTAGTTGTCAGTCGACATATTATAACAAATGTTATGGAAATATTTTATAAAGGTTGAAAAGTTACCTAGTGTTACTTTAAAGCACTTTGAGGATCTCAGGTTTTCGTAAAGAGCTACATAAATAAAATTGATTTGAATGTGGTGTTTGAACAGGGGTGTGTAGACTTACATGTGCGTTTAGATTATGCGTCAGATCAAGTGCTAGTAACCTTTGCTAACCACGACATACACTAGTATAGCCTCATCAAATTGTTTTAAGTGCGTACATTTACGACAAGTTTTAATTATTCAGCAAAATGTTCTTTTTTTAAATAATCTGAAAAAGTGCCTTGATAGGGATGCAATGTCATGCTGAACATCGGATAACATAATCACAAATTCAAGACTTTGGCATTAAAAGCCACAATTATTAACAATAGGTCAAGGATTGAATGAAAGTTTATACATAAAGAAGAGAATGTTCTGTTCTGATATGTCATTGTTCAGTAGCATAATTAACCAAAAGCCAGAAAGTCATTTTCATGTGCTATAATCCACTTTAGTGGAGTTAAAAACACCTCTTACTAGGGGTGGGAACCTCTGGGTACCTGACGATATGACACGATTTGCGATACAAGGCTAACGATAACGATCTCACGATACGGCGCTACAACTATTATCGATACACGGGTCGGGAAATCATTCTAGGATATTCTACGAAACCACTCATGAACAGAAAAACAAGCTGAGTTTAACACTAATTGACGTCCAATCCGTTTGAAGTGATGACCATGACCGACCTACAGTGGTATGAAAGAGTATCTGAACCTTTTGGAATTTCTCACATTTCTGCATAAAATCATCATCAAATGTGATCTGATCTTTGTCAAAATCACACAGATGAAAAAGGTGTCTGCTTTAACTCAATCATTCATAGGTTTTCATATTTTAATAAGGATGGTATGTAAACAATGACAGAAGGGGGAAAAATAAATAAGCGAACTATCACATGTAATATTTTGTGGACCCCACTTTGGCAGCAACAACTTCAACCAGACGCTTCCTGTAGCTGCAGATCAGTCTGGCACATCAGTCAGGACTAATCTTGGCCTGTTCTTCTCTACAAAACTGCTGTAGTTCAGTCAGATTCCTGGGATGTCTGGCATGAATCGTTGTCTTCAGGTCATGCCACGGCATCTCAATGGGGTTCGAGTCTGGACTTTGACTTGGCCACTCCAGGACCTGTATTTTGTTCTTCTGAAACCATTCTGAAATTGATTTACTTCTATGTTTTGGATCCTTGTCTTGTTGCTGCATCCATCCACATTTTAGCTTCAACGGTCTGACAGACGGCCTCAGGTTTTCCCGCAAAACTTTTAAATTCATTCTTCCATTAATGATTGCAAGTTGTCCAGGCCCTGACGTAGCAAAACAGCCCCAAATCATGCTGCTCCCTCCACCATGCTTCCCAGCGGGGATGAGCTGTTGATATTGGTGAGCCGTTCCATTTTTCCTCCACACACGGTGTTGTGCGTCACTCCCAAAAAAATCAACTTTGGTTTCATCAGTCCACAAAATATTTTGTCAAAACTTCTTTGGAGTGTCCAAGTGCCTTTTTGCAGACATTAATCGATGTTTTTTTTTTTAATACAGCAGTAGCTTTATCCGCTGAGTCCTCCCATGGTCACCATTCTTGGCCATAGTTTTACATATAATTGATGTGTGCACAGAGATATTGGACCGTGCCAGTGATTTCTGTAAGTTTCTAGCAGACACTCTAGGGTTCTTTTTTGCCTTTCTGAGTATTCTGTGCTGAAATCTTGGTGTCATCTTTGGTGGATGGCCACTCCTTGGGAGAGAAGCAACACTGCCAAACTCTCTCCATTTGAAGACAACTTCTCTAACTGTCGATTGATGAACATCCAGAATTTTATTGATGGTTTGTATCCTTTTTTTTGTATCTTAACCAAGCCATGATGCACATCAGACAATGCGTCTCATCAAGACAATTCTTCCTAGGTGTGTGTTTTATAGTGGGCAGGGCAACTTTAAACCACTCATTATGATTTGGTACACACCTGACTTAAATTGTTTGGTAAAAATGGTTTCAATTGCTCTTTAAGTCTGCTTAGGCAGAGGGTTCACTTACTTATTTTCCCCCGTTCTGTCATTGTTTGCATGCTATCCTCATTAAAATATGAAAACCTATAAATGTTTGGGTGGTTTTAGTTAAAGCAGACACTGTATTTTCAGCTGTGTGATTTTGACAAAGATCAAATCACATCTGATGGTGATTTTATGCAGAAATGTGAGAAATTCCAAAAGGTACAGATACTTTTTCATACCACTATGTGACCGTCAGTAGCAGTCAATGCCAGGCAATGAGTCAAGTTTGGGGCATTTCACAGCATTTCCTGTTGATTTTCTGTCACTTACTTTTCTTTTTGGGGCATTTACAGGTCAATTCCTGTTGATTGTGGGTTACTGAAAACTAAGTGACTGTCCCCAAATGAATAGGAAGTGACTTGTAAATACCGACAAGACATGCTCTGGTTTCAGTGCCATTGACAGTATTAGACGTCCAATTAATCAAAATGAAGTGGATGTTTAGCGCCAGTCTGCTCATGTAGAAACTATTCAAATGGAAGATTTGTTTTTTTAAACAGTGACACCTTTTTAAAATGTATTATCTATTCTTAGTTGGAGCATACGGATAACCTTTTTGTGCTACAAAGTACCGTGATATATCACCTCTTCTATATACATGTAGTACCCGGGTTACGAACGAGCGATCCATGGATAGAAAGACTTGTAGTTCTTAAAAGATAAATGTTAGTACAAGTTATAGAAATTTTATATTAAAACCCCTCTTAATGTTTTCGTTTTAATAAAATTTGTAAAATTTTCAAACAAAAAATAAACTAGTAACTCGCCATTGTTGATGTCAATAATTACACAATGCTCATGGTGCTGAAACCCATAAAATCAGTCGCACCCAAGCGCCAGCAGAGGGTGACAAAACACCAAAAAACACAAGTAACAAATGGACATGACACTGTGCTGTCATTTTAATCTGTTTGAGCGGGGGATGTGCGTTAATTGCGTCAAATATTTTAACGTGATTAATTTAAAAAATTAATTACCGCCCGTTAACGCGATAATTTTGACAGCCCTATATATTATATTATATTAAATTATTATTTATTTATTTTATTTATTTACTTTTGTTCCGTGAAGAATTCAGAAAGGGTCATTTGACTGTGGCTTTCTGAAAAACAATAAATTTTTACATTTATAAATATTTACATTTAGGCACTCCTGCAATTGTCACACTTTTTCTGTTTCAAACTGACCCGGCCCCTCATCAGAGAAGGAAAAAGTTATGTGGCCCTCAGAGGAAAAAGTTTGGGGATCCGTGATCATTCATCATGACACAAATAACAATATATTTGGTCTTTTTAGGTAGTTATTTTGGGTTACTTAAAAAGTTAATTTTGCCTCACGTGGAAATTACGGGTTACGTCGGAACGAAACTCATTCATAACCCGGGGACTACCTGTAAGATCCTCAGCAGCCCCTGCTGGGCGGTGTATGCATTGCATGCAAAGCTACCAGCAATTACAAGAAGGGAACGCCTGAATAATTATGAACACAGTCAGAGGCTAATTTTAAAACTGACCAGAATCAGTTTCGTAGATTATACATGAACAAGGATTCAGGGAATGATCAGAAGCACATTCCTATATGAAACCCATTCCTATAAAACGGGTGTCAAACCAATTCCACAAAGGACCAAGAGGGTCCTGGATTTCATTTCAACCAAGACTTCGCGAACAGATTAACCAATGAATTTTCTGCTGAAACAAGCAGAACCTGACAGCAATCAACTGATTACACTTGTAGGAGATCAAATTGGTGAAAAGATGACCTCTTCATTGGTTGGAACGAAATCCAGGACCCTCTTGTCCCTTTGTGGAATTGGTTTGACACCCCTGTCGTAAAACGTCAATTTAGCAACTCTTCCCTTCCTTAAAATCTTTGCTTCATACCCCGTGTCAGTCCTGACCAAGATGTCATTAAAGGGCGCCGCGCCCGGGGGTGCCACACATCCTTAATCCGCGTCGGCACACGTTAAAACCGCCTTCCCGCCCCCCCAGAGGGCACGACGCCGTGGCTACACCGGGCCGCTTTGCATGTGCACGTGCAGCGGGTAGGGGTGGTAGATCAGCGAGGGTTGGGTGGGCTGCGCGATGAAGTAACTGCCGTAAATGGGCTCGCTCACGTAAGGGGCCGGCTGGTAGAAGCAGGTGACGTTGGCGGCGTTGGGGATAGCGTTCTGCTCCCCCAGAATCCTCAGCGCCAGGACGGTGATCATGTTGAGGGTCTGCCTCCTCTCGTGGCCCATCAGGCACACGGTGCTCTCGTCGATGACGCGCCGCAGCGTCATCAAGTAGTCATACTTACTGCCCTCCTCGCCGCCCGTGAAGTGGCCTTGCAGGTAGGCCTCCATCTTGCGGCGCTGCTCCTTCACGTCGGGAAAATCGATAAAGAAGCGCGAGCACATGTATCTTTCGAAAGACTTGATCTCCGTCTCGCTAGCCGGACGGAAGTTCCTCACCAGGAGCTCGCAGTATTTCAAAAGGCCGCCGCCCCGGATCTCCTCGGGGTGGTGGGTGGCGATGAGGCGTCGCCGCAGATGCTCCACGGCCTGCTCGAAGTCGCCGTATGTGCACTCCGCTTCTACAGTCACTGAGGACCCCCACGAGCTCAATGTACAGCCAGGTGGAGGAGCTTCCGCGGGAGTCGGTCCTACATCCGCTTCACTCGCGTTGCCTCCGGCGTCAAAGTCCGGAGGTTTCTCCGAACGTTCGGGTTTCACGCTCAACTCAGCAGCCGGATCGCTTCCGTGTCCGGTCCGGATTAGACTAACATTGGCCGAGCTCACATGTGAAGAAGCTGTTCCGTGAGCGCCTTCCTGCAACGGATGCTTCACCTGAGTCGGTATCTCTATCGGTGCAAACATCTGAGTGGTCATATCGGACACATCTGTAAGCAAAGACCACTTTTCTGGACTGCGGATCATCTTGCGTGACATTTTTCGTTGAAGTTTAGGCGAGGGGCAGTAGTCCGGTACCACCTCCGGGGATGTGCTGCAGGTTTTTTTAGGCGGGGGAGGAGAAGGAAAGACCTCGTGATGGGACTCTCGCGGACTGGAGAAGGCAGATTCTCCTTGGACGCAGTCCTGCGCAGATGACTTAGCCACGGAGATGCACGAATGAGAAGCTTCATCTTGAAGCTGCTGCTTTAAACTTGCACAGGTAGAAGATGAATCCACCTTTGAAAAGTCTTCCTTGTCATCACCTATCTGAAAGGGAACATCCTCTTCTGATTGAGCGTTCGCTTCTGGCTCTTTGTCCTCAGAGTTAAGATTGAAGAGGACACCCTCAGATACCACTTGTCCCTCAGACTCTTTAGTCTCTGCCTGAGGAAGCTCTTTCTCCTTCGCAGATTCACTCTGATGCGCCGTCCCTCCACAAGACAACTCTTTAGGGTCGATCTGAAGAACAGGTGAATCCTCACCCTCCCGGTTTCCCGCTTCCTTGTCTTCACCGGCTAACTTCTGAGCTTCCAAAGACGGCTTCCTCCCTTGTTTCCTGTCGTTCTCCCAGTACGATTCTAACATTCGGTCCAGGATAATCTGGAAGGAATCCACGCTGAATTCAAATTGCCTGCGAAGGGCACTGACGAATCTCAAGCCCACTGTTTTGGCTTTGTTGTTGGACAGAGAGATGAGGCTCCATCGGTCATGCTCGTTGAACACTTTCACCATCTTTTGCACGTAAGCTTCTTTCATGGTGAGGCAGGTGATCTTGCGCCGGTTAACTCCGTACGGCAGGAGGTCTCGAAGGCTTCCCAGCACCGCCTCCTTGATTACCTGGAAGTCATCCTGCCTGGGGAGCTCCACTCCGAAAATGATGTCCAAGTCCCTAACGCCCAGGCCGTTGTCCCTTACGAGGACGTGGCTGGCCGTCGTCCCGTTGAGGCGCACGTCCTTAACCCGGATGTTTCTTTCCACGAGGCGGTCTTTCACCACACGGATGATGTCTTTAGCACTCACCTGCAGTGTGGGAAAATTCCCTCGCCCGTGGATGGGAATGATCTCGGTCAGGACTTTATCCAGAGCTTGAAGTTGCTCCAGGGTCAAGTTGTGGAAGCGTTTTTCGCTTTGAGGCTCTGTCATACTTGCCTGTCAACAGAGAGTCAAAGGAAAATTCCTGTGTGAAAATATGCTAAACAAATCATCTTTTAAGATTGGACTATTTTTAACGCCAGAAGCTGTTTATTTCAGGCTGGCGCAGGACAACATATTCACAGTGATTCACTCTTGTAGCCTACAACATCTAATGTAAACGTACATGGGTGTGAAAAAGTATCTGAACCTTTTGGAATTTCTCACATTTCTGCATAAAATCACCATCAACTATTATCTGATCTTTGTCAAAATCACACAGATGAAAAAAAAAAACGGTGCCTGCTTTAACTAAAACCACCCAAACATTTATAGGATTTCATATTTTATTGAGGATAGTATGCAAACAATGACAGAAGCGGGGAAAATAAGTAAGTGAACCATCACATTTAATATTTTTTGCCCCCCTCCCCCCTTTGGCAGCAATAATTTCAACCAGACGCTTCCCGTAGCTGCAGATCAGTCTGGCACATGGATCAGAACTAATCTTGGCCCATTCTTCTCTACAAAACTGCTGTATTTCAGTCAGATTCCTGGGATGTCTGGCATGAATCGCCGTCTTTAGGTCATGCCACAGCATCTCAATGGGGTTCAAGTCTGGACTTTGACTTGGCCACTCCAGAACGTGTATTCTGTTCTTCTTAAACCCTTCTGAAGTTGATTTTTTTCTGTGTTTTGGAATATTGTCTCGTTGCAGCATCAAGCTTCAACTGTCTGGCAGACGTCCACAGGTTTTCCCGCAAAACATCGTGATAAACTTTTGAATTCATTTTTCCATTAATAATTGCAAGTTGTCCAGGCCCGGAGGTAGCAAAACAGCCCCAAATCATCCTCCACCATGCATCACGGTGGGGATGAGATGTTGATGTTGGTGAGCTGTTCCATTTATCCTACACACATAACGTTGTGTGTTACTCCCAAACAATTCAACTTCTGTGGACTGTCCAAGTGCCTTTTTGCGAACATTAAAGAAGCAACAAGGTTTTTTTAGACGGCAGTGGCTTCCTCCATGGAGTCCTCCCATGAACACCATTCTTGGCTTACATATAGTTGATGTATGCACAGAGATATTGGACTGTGCCAATGATTTCCGTAAGTCTCTAGCAGACACTCTAAGGTTCTTTTTGTACCTCTTTGAATATTCTGCGCTGAACTCTTGGCATCATCTTTGGTGGAGGGGCCACTCCTTGGGAGAGAAGCAACAGTGCCAAACCCACGCCATTCGTAGACAACTTCTCTGACAGTCGAGTGATGAACATCCAGACTTTTGGAGATGGTTTTGTATCCTTTCCCAGCTTTATACAAATCAACAATCCTTGATCGCAGGTCTTTAGACAGCTCTTTTGATGGAGCCATGATGCACATCAGACAATGCTTCTCAACAAGACATTTATTACCGGGTGTGGGTTTTGTAGTGGGCAGGGCAGTTTTAAACCATCCATCAGTGATTGGGCACTCACCTGAATTAAATTGTTTGGTAAAAATCGGTTTCAATTGCTCTTTAAGTCTCCTTAGGCAGAAGGTTCACTTACTTATTTCCCCCCCTTTTGTCATTGTTTGCATACTATCCTCATTAAAATATGAAAACCTATAAATGTTTGAGTGGTTTTAGTTGAAGCAGACACTGTTTTTTCATCTGTGTGATTTTCACTAAGGTCAGATTACAATTTGATGGCGATTTTATGCAGAAATGTGAGAAATTCCTAAAGGTTCAGATACTTTTTTATACCACTGTACCTGTTTGTTCACTCGTAGGTCAAAGTCAAACTACAATAAACATTAGTGAAACAGGAACTCTTGTGTCACCGATTGTGAACAACCCAACATACTTTGTGTTTTTCAGCATCCGTTAGCATTGATGGTAACGACAGTGTTTTATTTTTTACTTTGTTTTATCAATTTGACGTATAATACATGTTTTTGGATAGTTATTGTTGAGAGAAATGTTGTGAGAAATGTTTTGTTTCATAAATGTGTCCTCAGTTGATGTTGAAATAATGTTCCTATTGCAGGATACTGTGTTTTCTTGAGCAAGAATAGTTCTCCAATTTCTTGGAAAACAAAGAAACAACCTACAGTCGCACTATCTAACTGTGAAGCTGATTATATGGCACTGGCTTCAACCATACAATATAATCGAGGTATGAGGTGCTTTTCAGCATGCGCATCTTTCGTGGCACGCCAGACCCACTGAGAGTGTTTGTTGCCAAAAAGCTCAATCTTGGTCTCATCTGACCGAAGCACACAGTCCCAGGCTTCAACTGGGACCTGGCGTGCCACGAAAGATGCGCATGCTGAAAAGCACCTCATACCCGCTGTGAAGTATGGGGGCTGGTCCAGTGATGCTGTGGGGCTGTTTCGCTTCCAAAGGCCCTGGGAACCTTGTTAGGGTGCATGACATCATGAATGCTTTGAAATACCAGGACATTTTAAATCAAAATCTGTTGCCCTCTGCTCGAAAGCTGAAGATGGGTCGTCACTGGGCCTTTCAGCAAGACAATGACCCTAAACATATGGCCAAATCTACACAGAAATGGTTCACCAGACACAAAATCAAGCTCCTCCCATGGCCATCTCAGTCCCCAGACCTTGTTTTGTTGGCAAAAGGGGGTTGTACAAAGTATTAACACCAGGGGTGCTAATAATTGTGACACACATTATTTGATTTCAAATATTTTTTTCTTTATGTGGGATTTTTTCCCCACTGAATGAATGCACTTGTATTGAAGGTTGGATTTTTCACTTTTTTTCCATTAAGGTCCCATATTATTTGAATTTTTAAAAAAATTATTGGGCCCTTAGAATCAATATCACTTTTCACCCCTATACGGTGCCTCTGCCTGGCAACGCCAGCTATACTGCTTGTTAAATAATAAGCATTTAGGAACTGAGGAAAGTGATTGCAGAAGTGTTTTTGGAGGAATTATTTCCCGTTCTTGCTTGATACCCAACTTTTGCACTGATAACAATCTGGACGATCCTTTTCTCTTTTTCCCCTGACGACATTCATGATTTCCAAAAGGTACTTTGAAATGCAGACTGATCAGACACGGCGCAGTTTACGTCACTCCGATGAGATCTCATCATTTGATGCCGTTTACACACTTGAGGGCATCTGCGCATAATGAGGCGATTGTATGCCTGCTCTTACCAGGCAAGAACATTGCATTGTATTTAGGCTAAAAGCTACAAAATCATTGTTGTCTGATGACTCACACACTCGTTCACTCACTCATCCAATCTCCAAGGCTGTAGTCATTTTCAACATTAGCCCTCAAAACCGTCTTAGCATACACCAGAACACATTTGTGATATCTGAAGGTTTTTCGAGAGTCCATGTTGTGCGTCACATGTCACCTCATTAGCAAATCGGGATTTTTTTTAGGTTGTTTTCGTGCAATTTTTTTTTACCGCAGAATGTGTCACTATTCGGTTTTTGGTTCTGTTGCTGTGTTTGATTGATTGTAAATAGATTAGTTGGGGAAATGTTTTCAGCATCAATTCTTTTAAGATAATCACTGTCAGTGTCAATATAAAAACCAAAATATACAGTGGGGCAAATAACTATTTAGTCAACCACTAATTGTTCATTCTGTCTCTGGTGGTTGAGGTTTAACCATGTTGACAATTACAGGCCTCTCTAATCTTTTCAAGTGGGAGAACTTGCACAATTAGTGGTTGACTAAATACTTATTTGCCCCACTGTATGCTGTACTTGATAAATTAGTCCCATTTTCTTGTCACTGTTAGGCAATTCAAGCTTAAAGTGCCTATGACAGCAAAAAGCATGTTTATCTCATATTTCACGCGGTATTTTATGCTTCTGAACGAAATGGACCGCTTGGATGTGTGTGGAAGCGATCGTTTTATTGATTCAATTTTTTAATCCCGCGCCATGAAAATGAGTGACTTCCGGCCCCAATCTCGGGTTGAGGACGAATGCAAATGTTACGTTACCCGGGTCAGCATCTCACAATACAGCATTGCTTTATAGCATGCAGATGGACTGCGGATTCAGCTGATTTTGCGGATTAATTCGTTTATTTTTCGCATCACACCAGCCAAATGTGCTGCAGAGTTTGGTTGCTGTTCCAAGAAGAGGCGTGTGAGCCTTTTTGGGTTTCAAAAGGTTCCCATTCACCATGGATATTGGCCAAAACAAGCCCTACAACTGTGGGACCATTGGACTTACGAGGAAGTGAGTAAATCTCGTATTTTGTATTATGTCAAATACTGGAATCATGGCAGACGTTTAATATGGAGGTGGCTTGCATTTTGTGGCTGATTTTCCACCAAGAATGCCACTCGGCTGACAATCGGTGGCTTGTCGCATTGATTTACGCCGTATTCGTGTTGACCATTTGGCAGCTACGCGCTCCTCCAACGTTGGCCGGTTTGTCCGGCGGTCATTAACCAGCTGATTCCCTGGCAAATGACCTCTCCTGCCCGCAGTAGGGGAACGACGAGCTGTAACTTGCTTGTCGCCGGGCGGGTTGCCGATCGGCGAAGACAATCGACAACCCTGCCGACGTGTGACATGACTCGGGGTAGTTTTGTGTGATTTTTCACTTTGCCAGGGATGAATAAGACTTTGAGACAACACTCGGTTCGGGTTTGCATGTCGGCTAGCTATCACGCCTCCTGGTTTGTATACACTCTCCGAAGCTGGGGCAGGGAAATGACAAAAGCCGGACTAACTACGGTGGCATCAAAATATCGTTCGGGAGGTGCGACAGATTCAGAATATTTATTGTTATTGTTACAAAAGCACAATGAAACTTTGTTTGGAGCATCCATACAGCTAAGTTGTTAAAGTGCGAAACCCATATAATAAATACCCTTAAGTACCAAGTACAGGTGAAGTCGACAGTTTTGACCATTATGGAGTAATTTTGCCATGTCGTACTGAATAAATGCATTTTTATTTTTCATATTCCATTTAGCACAAGACTGCTATTTGTCATGACCATACCCTTTATTTAGCAATTGGGGGAAAATGCTTGGATAAAAAAAAAAAATCCTTTAAAAATATTGGAGTAAAGATTGAAACAATGACATTTTGCGACTCTCTTCGTCGCCTTTTGCTCGCTCTGAATCTTCCCCCTCAATGGGCTGAATTCTAAATCAGATGAAACCGTGACCCTGCTTACGTTATCCTCCTGTTGGGGACGCTGGAGCACTATAATGACAGGCAGGGGCAAAACGTCAAATTAAAAGACTAATTTCTCGTCATCTGCGCTTTGACAAATTGTTGTATATAGTGGAATCGTCTCAAAATATGATTCTAATTCACACACTAATGCTATTTAAGACTTTTTTTAATCGTGTCATAGGCACTTTAGACTTTCAGCCCCATCTGCCCTCTTCGTATGCCCGGCAATAGACCACTATCCTCGGATCGGGCTCGGGCAGCCACGCGCTCCTCCGATGTCGGTCGATTTGTCTGGCGGTCATTCTCCAAGCTGCTTCCCCGGCAAACGGGCTATCCTGCCTGCCCTAACCCTAACCCTGCTCGCCGCCAGGGGAATTGCCGATTGGTGAAGACAATCGACAACCCCGCCGCCGTGTGACATGATCCGGGCTAGTTTTGTGTGATTTTTCGCTTCGAAAGACGAGAATGAGACTTTGAAACGCCGCTCAGTTCGGTTTAGCATGTTGGCCTCCTGGTTTGTTTACGCTCTCCGAAACCGGGGCAGGGAAATGACAAAAGTCGGACTAACTCCATTGGCATAAAATATCGTTCGGGAGGTGCAAGAAGCTCGATAGTTTTGACCATTATGGAGTCATTTTGACATGTTGTACTGAATAAATGCATTTTGAATATTTCATATTCCATTTAGCACAAGACTGTTGTCATGACCATACTATTTATTTAGCAATCGAGGAGAAATACAATAGAAAGAATATCCTGTAAAAATATTGGAGTAAAGACTGAAACAATGACATTTTGCGGCTCTCTTTGTCGCATTTTCCTTGTTCTGAATCTTCCTCCTCAATGGGCTGAATTCTAAATCAGATGAAACCATGAGCCTGCCGACGTCATCCTCCTGTTGGGGACGCTAGAGCGCTATAATGACAGGCAGGTGCTAAACAGCAGATTAAAAGACTAATTTCTCGTCATCTGCGCTTTGCCAAATTGTTGTGTATAGTCAAATTGTCTCAAAATATGATTCTAATTCACATAATAATGCTATTTAAGATGCTATTTAAGACTTTTCTTATCCTGTCATATGGCGAAATTTTTCATAGGGGTGGCCAGATGGGGCCATTTAAAATCTTTGGGTGGCACACCAAAACTAAAAGCCATAATTTAAGGTTTTCATTATATTATTGCAGTAAAATGGTCAGGGGAAAACTGACGGAAAGACTTAAGGACAAGGCTACTGATATACTTTGGTGTATTGTGTAATATTTGATGTTACTAATGATTTAGTGTGCATAGTCCATAACTGTCCAGTCAACATTTTGAGTTCCACAACAATTCTGTTTTATTGTGTTATGTACTTATATATTAGGCATAAGGTGTACATTTAACAAAACAAAATAATTACTGGGGAAAAGCAGGTGCTGGCAGATACAAATAAAAGCAAGTACAGAGGTAATCATATCTTAACTGGATATTTCCCAACAGAATGTTAATGTGACACAAAATAATTATTACTGAATGAACAAAACATAAAAAGTACTTTCCAACAGGGATAAACAGATGATCAGGCTATAACGTATATGAAATGCATAACTGGTGCTACAACAATCTAACGATATACTGGCAACCGGGGTGGCCAACAAATTTATAGGGGGGGGCGTGGTCACCCCTGGACACCCCCTGGTGGCGCCACTGAATATCCGCGGTGAACGGGAACTTTTTGAAACCCAAAAAGGCTCACACGCCTCTCCTTGGTCATTTAGCACAAGACTGTTATTTGCCATATTCATACCATTTATTTAGCAATTGGGGAAAAATACAATAAAAAGAATGTCCTGTAAAAATATTGGAGTAAAGATTGAAACAATGACATTTTGCAGCTGTCTTTGTCGCATTTTCCTCGTTCTGAATCTTCCCCCTCAATGGGCTGAATTCTAAATCAGATGAAACCGTGACCCCGCCAACGTCATCCTCCTGTTGGGGACGCTAGAGTGCTATAATGACAGGCAGGGCCTAAACGGCAGATTAAAAGACTCATTTCTCGTCATCCAAATTGTTGTATATAGTCGAATGGCGTACCGCAAGCAACACGTCACTTCCGCTCATTAATATTCATGACATTAGCTACTGTTGCTAAGTAGGGACAAGCCACCGTTTGTCCCTAATAAGAAATGAATGGAAATCATATACGAAGGAGATGTTTACAGAGCTAAACCTACCAATTCTCTCCGAAAATGATGTGCCTGGTGCCAAATTCACTGGCAAAGATGTGGAAGAACATAAAAATGTTCAGTTAAAGAGATGGCTTGAGTGTCAAAGGCTGAAAAAGACAAAAAAACGAGCCCACTTAAGCATAGCTTTAGCTTTTCTATCGACACGACTGACAATGACATTCTCCTGTTTCAACAAGCTATCCTTTACCATCAGCCCTGTCTTTCTTATATATCCTCTGGTTGTATATATTCTATGTCTCTTACCGTTCTTGGGGGTAATTTAGTCAGCTTTGTGTTGCGATCGCAAATGCTACTCAGTGACAGCCAACGAACACTTTTAATTTTTTCATTGATAACACATCTTAATTCTATGATTCATTTACACTTCCCCCTTACTAAAGTTGTTATATATATATATATATATATATATATATATATATATATATATATATATATGTAACGGAAGCGGCAACCGTGGCAGTCAGATACCATTGTAATTTTTTTCAGGTCATTCATTGTCAGACAGAAGCAGTACAGCACGATGTTACGCTAAAAGAATAAGTTAAAAATATAAAATGGCTTACCTCTTTGTCCTCTGAAAGACCATGCCAACCCAACATAATGTTTACTGCATATGAAATGTGAATGGATTCACCGAGCTGGTGTTAGAGTCCGCGCAAGTTGATTCGGTCTTCACATTTTTTCCTCCCGAGTTTTTGGTTTCCGGAAACGTAAGAAGAAACATCCTTCATGTGTCGTAATGTCTAGAGTCGTTTCTACAAGTTCCAAAACAGCAATGCGTGATTGGCATGTTCGTTTTTGAAAGATTACCGGCGAAAAGTAGCACAAATTACGTTAAGTCTATGCGAGGGCGGGTCTATAATGTCCCACTTCGGCTTTACTTCCGCTTTACGATGCGACGTCACGGTCTAAAAATAGCCTGCGTGCGGTACGCCATTGTCTCAAGATATGATTCTAATTCACATAATAATGCCATTTAAGACTTTTTTTTAATCCTGTCATAGGCACTTTAAAAATGGTTCAAGTCTTTTTTCCAGCTGAGGTAAACACGGTCACCATCCATTTTGTGAGCTGTACTGGCTGCGTGTTGCTTATTAAATGCATCCAAATCAAACTAATATAAACATGTTATACTAGAAGATGTATTTGGCATTGGTCATGTGACGCATTTCGATTGCCGGATGATTTTTGCCCTGACATCACATATCTGCTACAGTGTTTTATAGCAGTAATATATCATTTCTGCACTTTCTTCCCTTTTGCCTACTTGGCTTTTTTTATTATTAATATAATTATATTTAAGTACAACACCATGAGTCACACAGCTGCTCAGGCAAGAGGCTGCACTCAATGACACAAGAACATCACATATCCACCAAATAAAGTCCAGATACACACTTATATATTTTGAACGGTCAGTTCTGAGATTCTATTATGAATAACTTGGAAGGCCACTATTTTTTTTTTTCCAAAAGTTGACAGTATATTTTTTATGGAGAAATGCAGTAAAAGAAACTTACCTGTTTCTAATGTGCCAAATTAAAACTGAATGTATGGCCACAGAAAGGCAAGAGAAAAAAAAAAGAGACTATCCAACAGGTTTATCGGACGGCTTTTGAAAGACGCTATCAGCACAGCAGCACGGTTTCCATGGCAATCGGGCTTCACGCGCCTTCTCTCGTCTGTATAAGCCGCAACTCAAAGTGTCCGAGCAAAAGTGTTGGATGTGAAGGGTCAAGCGAGAGTATGTGAAGGATGTTAGTGGGTAGGAAGTTGGACTGCGTGGAGCACAGCGACCTGTCAGTCACGCTGCTCCGCCGGCGTGCCACCGCACTGCTGGCCGAGCTGTTGCGGGGTGAAACATCGCAGCGGAGCGGATGGAGTGACTCATCCTCTCTCCCCACACAACGTAAATCTTTTTATCATCAATCAAGGGCAGGGCCCGCCCACGTTTAGGACTGACCCAATAAGAACGCTGGTTTTAATCGCCGACGTCATCAAAAGGGCAACTTTGGCCACTCGCGTTATTATTATCCCGGCTATGTTTTTTTTTTTTAATATGTAAATATTTCATTCATATTTTCGCTGGGTGAGCATGGACGTCAAATAGACATAGGCCACCTATAAGTGATTCAGCACGACCCGGGATACGTAAGTGCGTCCGCCATATTAAATGTGTTGATTAAATATAAAATGTGTTTTTCCACTCTAAATGGGAACAAAGCCCATTTTAAATGACGCATTCAATCATTTATTTCATTGTGTATTTATTTAATTTGTGCCCTCCTGGTCCTCCATGGGGTGCAAGAGTGCAAGAACGAAATAAATGTTCGAATAAATAAATAAACAATGAAATAAATCAATACATAACAATTGAAATAAACTAATGTTGAAATAAATATACATATGGATAATTAAATAATTGTTGAAATAAATGAACAAGAATTGAAATAAATAAAAACTGAAATATATTTTTAACAAAAATAGAAATACATAGATAAAAATCGAAATAAAAATAAAAATTGAAATAAATATTAAAATAAAAATAGATATTGAAATAGAAGCATTTTAATGACGCATTTAATAATTTATGTGTGTGTTTATTTTATTTTATTTTTTAATTTTCACACTCCTGATTCTCCACATATAAGGGGAACGGGAATGCAAAAATGAAATAAATTCAAATTTAAATAAAAAAATAAATGTTGAAATGCATAAATACAAATTTACATGCTGAAATGATTAAATAAACAAAGGAGTAAAGAAAAAAATCGAAATAAATACAAAGTTAAATAAATAACAATAAATTGAAATAATTAAAAGGTTAAATATTTAAATAAAAATTGAAATAAATGAATATAAATTTAAATAGATAAATGTTGAAATAGATAAATACAAATTTAAATACATGTGGAAATAATTAAATGAACAAAGAAATACAGAAAAATAAATAAATAAAAAGTTAAATAAAAATACATTGAAATAAATAAAAGGTTAAATACAGAAATAAAAATTCAAATAAATTCATATACATTTAAAATAAATAAATGTTAAAATAAATACAAATTTAAATAAATAAATAAATGTTGAAATGAATAAATAAATACAAATTTAAATACATGTTGAAATAATTAAATAAACAAAGAAATAAAGAAAAAAATTTAAAATAAATAAATATAAAGTTAAATAAAAATACATTGAAATAAACAAAGGTTGAATATATAAATAAAAATTGAAATAAATAAATATCAAGTTAAGTAAATAAATATTGAAATTAATAAATCAAAAGTGAAATACATAGTGAAATAATTCATAAAACAAAGAAATTAAAACAAATTTAAACAAATAAATAAAAAGTTAAATAAATAAAAATAAATTGAAATAAATATAAGGTAAAAATCTAGTTAAAAATTAAAATAAATAAATACAAATTGAAATAAATAAATAAACATTTTAATAACTAAATGTCCATTCATTCATTTTCCATGCTGCTTTTTCCTCACGAGGGTCGCGGAGGTGCTGGAGCCTGTCCCAGCTAACTACGAGCAGTAGGCAGGACCACATAAATGAATATGGGAAAAAAATTGAAATAAGTAAATACATTTTGAAATAGAAGCGTTTTAATGACACATTTCATAACGTATTTCATTGTGTATTTATTTAACATTTGCACTCCTGGTCCTTTATACATTTCGGCATAATTGGAAAGGAGTTACAGACTGCATTTTTTAAATGCGACCAAACAAAACGATGTCTTTTAGTGTTTAAAACTGCATAAGAAAATCAATGGACACGCATCCAAAACGATTCACCTTTCCACCTCCAAAATGGCGTTCACGTTGACGTATAATTTAGCCGTTAGACCGTGTCTAACATGTTCTATTTTTAATGTTGAAGGACCACGTGACAATGACGTCAGCTGTATTTTGGTGAAACACCAGGAAGTGCGGAAACGACACCGAAGGAAGACCGAAACACAAAAATACCGTCGTGTTTACGACAAGTCCTTCGTTATTTGACTTTTTTTTTGGCAAGACTCTTCATTGGGAAACAAGTTTGTGACCGTCTAAGCTACCTAACAGAACTTAGCATGGATAGTATCCTTTTAAAAAGACCGTGTGAGTTAGATAAGTGTTGGAATTACAATGCGAAGGTTCAGCCACCGAGCGAACAAGATATGTATGAGCGATACTGGTTGTGTTTGCGTGCCTTAAACATTAAACAACTGTTAAACCGTCATATATATATATTTACAGAATTTAAAAATACAGCGTCAGTTAAATTAGACGCCGATGTAGCCTTGTACAAAGCTCCCATGCTAATGTCTGTAATTGGAAAATCCCTACAAGTAGTACCAGCTGTTTTGTTTTATAAGTTTTCAATTGTATTTTTAACTGTAAAAATTAAAGTACAGAGGTTGAAATGTGAGTTTAAACTTTGTTTACGTGTGGTAATAGGTAAAAGTAGCAATGGCATGTAACTGGAACCATCTTTAAGTTTAAAAATGCTATAGATAAAAAAGGTAAATATGATTGGAATCTGTCACTCGACACAGCGTTCTATTCAAATCTACGATTTATTTTGTTTTTTAGTTTCAGTCATTTCCAAAATTGCACATGTCTGACGTCATCCATTGGAACCGTCCTTCCTGTTGTATTTTCTTGAAAACTCTGAGTCACTCATCCATTGCCATTGTAAAATTTCTTCCGTATTTATATTTTCCTTAACTTGGCATCCAGAACATCTTTTCAATTTAAAGTTCGCCGCCAAAGAACTCCAGAGAAACTCCAAGAAATGCGACAAAGAGGAGAAAGCGGAGAAGACCAAAGTCAAGAAAGTAGGCGGCCGGTGATTTTACACGTTGACCGCAGACAATTGACTTTTCAATGTGTGCGCGCTCAGGCCATCCAGAAGGGAAACGTGGAAGTGGCAAGGATCCATGCTGAGAACGCCATCAGACAGAAGAACCAGTCGTTGACCTACTTGAGGATGAGTGCTCGGGTGGAAGCGGTGGCCGCAAGGGTCCAAACTGCTGTTACCATGAACCAGGTACTTTAAATCATACGAATGTTTGTACTTTTGACATTTTGAACAGGAGGGCATTTAAAAAAAAAAATTTAAACCCCTAAACTAGAGGTGGGAATCTTGAGGCACCTAACAATTTGATTACTATTACGATTCAGAGGCTACGATTTGATTATAAATCGATTATTGATGCACCCCCAGCCATTAGCTGCTTTTAATGTTTCGTACATTAGTTACAAAAATTGTACAAAAATCATCTCAGGCTTAAATAAACGACTACTTCAGTATCAAGTTAACATTTCAAAACAGTTAATAAAATACTCAAGTCCCCATCGGTCTGTCCGTCAGTCCGCCCATTTTTTGGACGACTACTTTTACTTGAGTAATATTATTTTGAAGTCATGCCACCCTTACTTGTGTCAAATTTTTGATTACTCTTACCACCTTTGGCTTTAAAGTGACTTTTTCAAATCGGCCAGTCAGATTAAAAAAAAAAAAAAAAGTCCGATACCGATATACGTCTAATTTCAAAATATCGGCCCGATATATCAGTATATGTTTACTAGTGTATACATGTCAAAAGATAAAACACTTCACTAAAGCGCTAACAACACATATTAAAACATAAATTAAAACCTCAATTGAAAAGGACATCTTTTTAAAAATTAGAACCGGCAAAACAATCATACAAGCAGCACCATTGCATTAAATAATTGAAACATGACCAGAACAAGAATGAAAGACACAACATATGCATAAAAAGACATTTGGACGAAACAAACAAGGACACAAACATTCAATGTGTTTTGAACTTTTGGTGTTGACTTCAAAGGTAATTTCTGGTAATTAATTTTTTTTTTACATATATGGCGGAAAACACAGACAAGACTGAAAAAGCAGTTTCTGTTCTTGCACTCCTCTTTAAAAGAAACTGCTGTATTTGAAGCCAAAACAACTGTTGTGTTTGATAGAACAACATGTGTCTATATGGTGTCATAGCGGATTCATGGCGCACGAAGCCCCGAACTATATTTAATTTGTCCGTTTTACCCTGAAAACCCCCGTTTACAGACGTTGACCGCTTTTGTTTCAACCCAGCCATAAAACGAAGTTAGTTAATTATATTTATTATTCAAAATGTCTGTCGTTTTTAGCTTAGAATCATTAATTGATGTCTCATATTTTGTTTTAAAAAAAACGACTTAAAAAAATTATTCACTCGCTTATTTTAAACTTTTAAACAAATTATGTCACAATGAAAAAAATGGCGTCTGTAAAAAAGTCACGGATATCTACTTCATAACTATCGTTTAATTGTATTTTTTTTGTTACTGTCGCATTTTCTCCGATATTTTAGATGATAAATAATCGACCCAAACAAAATAAAAATTGAAAAAAAAGTTTAAAAGGGTAAATATATGAAAAAGAAACTCTCGACCACTCCTTGATGTCTGCGATTTCTGCATCGCGACCCCTGTTAAATTACCATGTTTCACCCATAAAATCCCCCAAAAATCCAGCTGTGGCCATTCACAGCTGTGTCTTGACACTCAGTGATACATGCTACATGGAGTTTTTGGAACAAAACAAGGTAAGCACTCGATAATATCTTGTTAAAGTCATGGCGTCTGTAATTCTGCTCTCGCGTGCTCTCGCCTCCAGATGGGGTTTTGCTGTTCAAAAATTTTTTTTTCTTTTTTAAAATGCCCTCCTGTTCAAAATTTTTATTCTTCTAGAAAATTGAGATTTTAAGCTTTCCAATGATGTATCACAGATGCAAATCGGACAATTTTGAAAGTTGGCTTAATTGGGGGTCTCAGAGCGGAACTTCAAGTCACCTGAGTGTTTTCCGCCATATATATATGTGTGTGTATATACTGTATATACACACACAGTGGTATGAAAAAGCATCTGAACCTTTTGGAATTTCTCACATTTCTGCATACAATCACCATCAAATGTGATCTGAGCTTTGTCAAAATCACACAGATGAAAAAGCATTGTCTGCTTTAACTAAAACCACCCAAACATTAATACGTTTTCATATTTTAATGAGGATAGTATGCACACAATGACAGAAGGGGGAAAAATAGTAAGTGAATCATTACATTTAATATTTTGGGGCTCCCCTTTGGCAGTAATAACTTCAACCTGAACTCTTGACGTCGTCTTTGGTGGACGGCCAATTCTTGCAACAGTGCCAAACTCTCTATTTGTAGACAACTTCTCTGACTGTCGATTGACGAACATCCAGACTTTTAGAGATGGTTTTGTATCCTTTCCCAGCTTTATACAAATAAACAATCCTTGGTCACATGTCTTCAGACAGCTCTTTTGACCAACCTATGATGCACATCAGACAATGCTTGTCATCAAGACATTTCTTACCTGGTGTGTGTTTTATAGTGGGCAGGGCAGCTTTAAACCACTCATAAGTGATTGGCCACACACCTGACTTAAAATGTGTGGTAAAAATTGGTTTCAATTGCTCTTTAAGCCTCCTTAGGCAGATGGTTCACTTACTTACCCCCCTCCCGCCTTCTGTCATTGTTTGCATGCTATCCTCATTAAAATATGAAGACCTAAAAATGTTTAGGTGGTTTTAGTTCAAGCAGACAGTTTTTTTTTCATCTGTGTGATTTAGACAAAGATGAGATCACATTTGATGGTGATTTTATCCAGACATGTGAGAAATTCCAAAAGGTTCAAATACTTTTTCATACCATTGTATTTGTTGGGTATAGGAGTGGGAACCTCTTGGTACTTCACGATACGATACGTTTTGCGATACAAAGCTCACGATAACGATGATCTGACGATATGGCGATACAACAATTATCGATACATTGGTCAGGAAATCATTCTAGGATATTCTCCAAAAAACAAACAGAAAAACAAGCTTCTAGTGTGAATTGGAATGAGGTTATCAGTAGTAGACGTCCAATCATTTGAACTGGGAGGGTGGCAGCGAATGAACATGGGTTCATTCGCTGCCATCCCTCCCACTTCAAACGGATTGAACGTCTATGGCTGTCAGTGGCAGTCAATGCCAGGCAATTAGGTAATTTTGGGCCATTTAAGGTCTCACTGGAACAGCACCAAACAAAAGTTCCAGCATCATCATCTTGTCCAATGCAGATTCTGGACAAGATGATGATGCTGGAACTTTTGTTTGGTGCTGTTCCAGTGAGATTTACAAAGATGATTGCCTGAAGAAGACATCAAAATTCCCTCAGTAAACATTGACACCTTTTTAAAACGATATCTCGATTCTTGGCAGGAGCATATCGATAACCTTTTGGGATACAAAGTATCACGATATATCACCATTTTGATATTTTGTCACACCCCTAGTTGGGTATGTTGTCTGTTACACTTAAGCCATCATACTTCTTTTCAGGTGACAAAATCTATGGCTGGTGTGGTGAAAGGCATGGATGTTACTCTCAAGTCCATGAATTTGGAAAAGGTACGTTTGTGTGTGTGTGTATGTGTTTTTTTAATCAATATATACACAGAGAACTAAATCAGGGTTTATGTGGGTCATTAAAAGTAATTAAATGGATTTTGTCAAAATTCAGGCTTTAATCCGTTTTTGGAAGATAGTACTGCTTTATAACAGTTGTACAGAGTATATAGTGTTGTGAGAAAAAATTTGTTAAATATTGATTTTGAGAATGGAAAAGTCTAGTATTTTTTTAGCATATCTGTCTAGGTAGACCAGTTGTTGTTGTTTTTTTTTTTTTTTTAGCTCTGAGGAAACACACTGTCCATTTTTGTTGTCAGATTTCAGCTCTCATGGACAAGTTTGAGCGCCAGTTTGAGACGCTGGATGTTCAGACGGCGCAAATGGAAGACACGATGAGCAGCTCCACGACACTGACCACTCCACAAGTACGCTACGCGCCTACAGAGTGCCGTCTCTTGGAAACATGCCGTTAATGTTGCTTCAATGTGTGTTTCAGAACCAAGTGGAGTCTTTGTTGCACGAGATGGCGGACGAAGCAGGGTAATGCTCTTTGAGAAACCATCTAAAATGCTCACAATCGGTGCTGGAGTTATTTGATTTAAATGCGATGTACTTTGTTTAGGTTGGACTTGAACTTGGAGCTCCCTCAGGGGCAAACGGGATCTGTGGGCACCAGTGTGGCCTCAGCAGAACAGGTAAATTGGACAAATTGTGGTTAAAAAAAAAAAAAAGATTCTTAATGATCGTCTTTACTTGTTTTCCACTACAGGACGAGCTGTCTCAAAGGCTGGCAAAACTCCGAGATCAAATGTGAAAGAAAATGATATTGGAGCGATCATTTGTCTTTTTAATGCCTGAAATATTACTTTCACAATATATATTTTTCTTCTATTCGTTGGTGATTTTCTCTGTGGAGCGTATCTCTAGTTACTGGTGTGTTTATGACAACACATAACTTCAAGAAATTGCTAACAGTCATGGAAAATAGTCAAATGTAATATTAAAAAAGTAAAATCCAAAATCTACTAAAGAACTTGCAGCAAAGAAGATGGTGTCCTATTTTTTGACCATATGGCTAGCTTATATGATTTGAGTGAAAATATTTCTTTTGTTATTCATACCGTATGACCTGTTATTCTTGTACTGGTATGTGAAAGGCGTTCCGTGACGCTTACCGGAGACAAAAACCCGTGTGCTCTTTGTGGTAATCTACTGATCTTTTGGTCCGGGGTTGCAGTTTACAGATTACACACAATAAACTTTTATAACACTATTTCCAGTTGTCTTTTTAATAAATTGACAATCTGACAATATTTATTGACCTTTAACTGTATTTAATTCATTTGTCTTGAGGAGTATGGAACCCCAAAAGAGTCATAATTAAATAAACACATTTTTAAATAGACATCATTTAGTTGGATAACTGACAAATGATGTAATATTAAACATGATTATCATTTAAACATCAAATATGTATTATTAAATTTTAAAATAAGGTAATAATATTAAAAAAGATTATATGAAAGTTATTTTTCATGTCTTTTTCCACAATGGCCTTTTTATATCATTTCGTTTTCCTCCACAATGAATAGCGTACCGTGCAAATACCATTTTTAAACCGTGATGTTGCCATCGTAACGCGGAAGTGGGTCATTATAGACACGCCCTCGCATACAATTCATGTTATTTTTGCTTGTTTTCTCTGGTAATCTTTCAAAAAAGAACATGCCGATCAAACACTGCTGCTATGGAACTTGTAGAAACTACGCTAGACATTACGACATAGGAAGAATGTTTTCTGCATATGTTTCCCGAAACCAAAAAATGTGAAGAATAGATCAATTTGGGCGGATGTCCAAAAAGACCAGTTTAACACCAGCAAGGTGAAGCCATTCTTATTTCATATGCAGTTAACATTTTCTTGGGGGCCGTGGCCCCACACAGGACGAAGAGGTAAGCCATTTTGATATTTTGACTTATTTTTTAGCGTGGCATTTTGGCGTGCCGCCTCTGACAATGAATGACGTGAAAAAAATTTAAATGGTATCTGACTGCCACTATGGTTACATTTTCTGTTGTAAAAAACAACTTTAGTAAGGGGCAAGTGTAAATAAATGATAGAATTAAGATTTCTTATTAATGAGAAAATTAAAAGTGTTCGTTGGCTGTCTCCGGGTAGCACTTGCAATCGCTACACAAAACTAGCAATGTCAAATGCCCCCAAGAACGGTCAGAGATGTAAAACAACCAGAGGATATAATATATAAGAAAGACAGGGCATATGGTGGTAAAGGATAGATTGTTGAAACAGGAGAATTTCATTGTTAGTGGCGTAAGGCAATGCGCACAAGAAAAAGGTGTTGATAAAAAAAGCTACCGCTGGATCAGGTCGGTTGTTTTTCAGCCCTCGATACTCAAGCCATCTCTATAACTGAACATTTGTATGTTCTTCCACATCTTTACCAGTGAATTTGGCACCAGGGACATAATTTTCGGACACAATTGGTAGGTTTAGCTCAGTAAATATCTCCTTTGTACACTATTTCAATGCTTTTACTATTAGAGACAAACGGGAGGTTGACCCGCCTAGCAACTATTGCTAACGTCATGAATATTAATGACCAAAAGTGACGTGTTGCTTGCGGTACGCCATTGTGTTCTGTCAATCAAATACACAGGGCGGAGTCAGTTAAGTGATTGGCTGGATCCTTCAGATTGATTAGTAAGGAACCCCAAAAGAGTCATTATTAAATAAATAAATAAACATTTTGAAATGAATACTAGTTTGATAAAGAGGAGAAGTTTTATTTAAGGAAATTATACAGTAAGGTCCCTCAAAAGGAAATGACGTAACCCTGTTTGTTTTTCCATTTTTGCCTGTCAGACACAACTGCGGGCAAATATCACATAGTGACAGCAGTGTAAACGTGAAGCAGTTCATCTCAACTTTTGTCCATGCAGCCATTTCTTTTTGTAAAAAACAATAAAACAAGGTTTTATTATGTAAATTGATGTGCCGCTGTTCCTCAAACGGAAATGACGTAGTATTTTTTTGTTTGCCTGTCAGACACAACTGCGGGCACATGTGACATCATGTGACTGTGGCGTAAACAGGAAGCAGCTGATTCTTAACTCTTGTCCAACTCATCAAGTAATGTACACGACTACGCTCTTTCACGCCAAAAACTTTATGTCTACTCTTGGTTGAAGACGAGTAAACCTTCTCTCCAGTTTGGGTAAGCTACTCTCGTTTTAGTTGAATTATCTTGAGCTAGCAGCTAAGCTACATGGCAAAAATATGCGTTGCTAGCTAATTTAGCATTAGCTCAATTTACGAGACGAAGAGTTCATTTAAATTAATTTCCTCACTCGTTTAGAGGTTTTATTTTAACCCCGTAAGCGCCTGTTGTTTTTGTGGCTAGTGTTTTTTTTCTTCCAACAAGTGAAAATGAACACGTAAGTGCCAAAATGTGTGTGCCTCAGCTGAGAGCTGCGTACGAGAAGTCATCTGATCCCTCCGTAAACTTCCATCGTGTCTTCTTAAGGGGGATGTCCAGCTCAGCCATGAAGAAAAAGGTCAGCTTCTCACAACTTTTCGAACACATTGGCTGCCGTTGACGGTGATAGACGTTTAAACCGATTTGGCTGGGCGCCCATCGACTTCCATTAAAAAACAAACCAAATGATTTGCAACAAAATTATGAAGCCACAATGTTGTCTTGTTAGCGTTCAGACGCTAATGGGTTTTCATGTCAGTGATCTGTTGAACGTGCTTCTTTTTTCAGGTGTTATTGATGGGAAAAAGCGGGTCCGGGAAGACCAGTATGAGATCAATCATCTTTGCCAATTATATTGCTCGAGACACACGTCGCCTCGGAGCAACAAGTAAGAACCTCCAGAGCCTTCTTTCTTTATTCGGCGTCTTTCTAGGACTGCCACACTTCATTGAAAAATTGTCAACTCATTGATTCAATTTAATCGTCAACTGTCTTGATAGACTATGAAAAACTTTCCAAATCCTTCTTTTTCACCCTTTTGAAGAGCGAATATTAATTCATGGACATGTACTGTAAATTTCGCACTATTTGGCGCACCTGACTATAAGCCGCCACCCACCAAATTTGACACGAAAACGACTTTTGTTCATAGAAAAGCTGCACTGGACTATAAGCCCCCGCTGTCCTCACTGCATTATGGGATACTTACACCAAAACATATCAACTAGGGCTGCATCTATCCATTATTAGTATAGTAAGGTTTCTAACTCAGTGAAGGAAAAGTATGGCCTCTAGAATAGTAACAAAACTTTGCATACTGGCAAAACAGGAGTGGAAACAAACACACATTCCAATCCGACACGGTGACAAAAATATTATTAATAGGCCTGATAACATATTGTTATCGGATTTTTTGGGATGACATCATAATTCCTAGTATCGAACCGATAATTATCGTGCACCTCTAATAATCAGTAGAGGTGGGAATCTTTGGGCACCTAACGATTCAATTATGATTACGATACAGAGGCTACAATTCGATTATAAATCGATTATTGATGACCCCCGACGCTATTAGCTGCTTTTAATGTTTTGTACATTAGTTACAATACTAGAGATGTCCCGATCACGTCATTTTCAAAGTATTGGCATTGGCAAAAAATATCGGACACGCCTTTTTTAATATATACTGTATATACCGTGTATATATATATATAAATATATATATTAGGGGTGTCAAACGATTAGAATTTTTAATCGAGTTAATTACAGCTTAAAAATTAATTAATCGTAATTAATCGCAATTCAAGCCATCTATAAAATATGCCATATTTTTCTGTAAATTATTGTTGGAATGGAAAGATAAGACACAAGATGGATATATACATTCAACATACGGTACATAAGGACTGTATTTGTTTATTATAACAATAAATCAACAAGATGGCATTAACATTATTAACATTCTGTTAAAGCGATCCATGGATAGAAAGACTTGTAGTTCTTAAAAGAAAAATGTTAGTACAAGTTATAGAAATTTTATATTAAAACCCCTCTTAATGTTTTCGTTTTAATAAAATTTGTAAAATTTTCAATCAAAAAATAAACTAGTAGCCCGCCATTGTTGATGTCAATAATTACTTACACAATCCTAATTGTTGCTGAAGCCTATAAAATCAGTTGCACCCAAGCGCCAGCAGAGGGCGGCAAAACTCCATAAAACACAATTAACAAGTGAGCGTTTCACTGTACCGTCATTTAAATGTGTCTGAGCGGGGCATCTGCGTTAATTGCGTCAAATATTTTAACGTGATTAATTTAAAAAATTAATTAACGCCCGTTAACGCGATAATTTTGACAGCCCTAATATATATATTTTTTAATTAAATCATTTTCTAATTGTATTTAACGTTACAGACAAAATGTCTTACACTCATCCAGAGTCTTTAGTTTTGGCTTAAAGTAGGGCTGTCAAATTTATCGCGTCAACGGCAGTAATAACATTAAAATATTTAACGCAATTAACGCATGCGCTGCACTACCCACTCACGCATTATTGCGTTCAATCTATAATGGCACCGTATTACGTATACGTAGAGCTAAAAGCAACTTAAAATGAATAGAGAGAATTTTGGCAGCCTTTGAAGCCTTTTTTTAATTGGCCAAAGCCTTACAATCCCAATGTGGGGAAGAAAGGTAGTAGTTGATCTTTTTCTTAACACCCTATTTCGTTTCCCCAACGCTGAGAAAATATATCAATTGGTACCATTACACACAGTCATGGTTGCACTTCCCATCTTGCATTTGGGCAGAAGTTAAATGGCTGCAGTATCATTTACTGAAAGCTCATAAAAATCCACTAGTTGGCAATATTTAGTCACAATATACCAAGTCACAAGTCTTTCTATCCGTGGATCCCTCTCACAGAAAGAATGTTAATAATGTAAATGCCATCTTGAGGATTTATTGTCATAATAAACAAATACAGTACTTATGTACTGTATGTTGAATGTAGATATTCGTCCGAGTTTTATTCATTTTTTTCTTAATGCATTGCCAAAATGTATATGATCGGGAAACATTATCAGGAATGATTGGAATTGAATCGGGAGCAAAAAAAAAAAGCAATCGGATGGGGAAATATCGGGATCAGCAGATACTCAAACGATCGGATCGGGAGCAAAAAACATGATCGGAACAACCCTAATATATACATATATATGTATATGAATATAAAACAGTTGTTGTTGGTTGCGTTTGAAAGCTTAGGTTTACAGAAATTCAGAAATCTTGCCTCCACAGGTGTAGTTTAGGGTAAGCAAAGCAAAATATACTCTCTAAGTTGCTAGTCACATGATCAGCTCGAAAAATGATTTTGACCCATTATGAAATACGTTGTAGGATTCTTAGTCATTTCATTAATTTTTGTTGCTTGTTTTATTGCCTTACAACTTTTATAGACAATATTTTAACAGCTAGGTCTTTATTTTGAAGGGGAAGTTCAGAATATTTGACATTAGGCTTTATCTTGGAGTTAGCGGGGGTTTATTTAGTCGTTGTAGTTGATTTGAACAAATTCCGTGCAGTTAGTTATTTGTTAGTTTCAGGGCTCCGGAGTGGCTAAGCTAGCGCTAGTCAAATGCATTGCCAAAATGTATATGATCGGGAATGATTGGAATTGAATCAGGAGCAAAAAAAAGCAATCGGATCGGGAAATATCAGGATCGGCAAATACTCAAACTAAAACGATCGAGATCGGCTCGGGAGCATAAAAACATGATCGGAACAACCCTAATATATACATATACATATATATGTATATGAATATAAAACTGTTCAAGCTCAGTTGTTGTTGGTTGCGTTTGAAAGCTTAGGTTTACAGAAATTCAGAAATCTTGCCTCCACAGGTGTAGTTTAGGGTAAGCAAAGCAAAAGATACTCCCTAAGTTGCTAGTCACATGATCAGCTCGAAAAATGATTTTGACCCATTATGAAATACGTTGTAGGATTCTGTAGGATTATATGATCGGGAATGATTGGAATTGAATCGGGAGCAAAAAAAAGCAATCGGATCGGGAAATATCGGGATCGTCAGATACTCAAACTAAAACGATCGAGATCGGCTCGAGAGCAAAAAAACATGAACGGAACAACCCTAACAAAAACTGTAAAAAAATAAAATAAATAAAAAAAATTAAAAAAGGGGAAAAAAGCCTCGCAGGCTTAAATAAACGACTATTTCAGTATCAAGTTAACAGTTAAAAACAATAAATAATATACTCAAATCTCCATTCTGTATCAGAAGCTTTAAACTACATTCAAATCAACCGTTAAAGTTGTTAAAATTGCTCCCGTTATTCCATAATTTCCCTTCTGTCTACTTTCGACATGTGAAAGTTTTAAAACTATTTTAAAGATAGATTTAAGTCAATATTTTGCCGATTTAGGAGTATTTTAGATACAAAGTTAATTAGGTTCGCTTGGAAGATTCGCTACTACTGCTTTAAGATGGCGACCGTTTGCTACTGCATATGCTGCTAACGCCACCGAGTCTGAAATGTTGAATCTAGTCCCATGTAAATATGATATCTACCGTACCATTAAGTGCACGTACTTTGTAGCAGCTGTCGGCGGCAGTCAGGTATGTTGTTGTTCTTTTATCTCGCGGCATGAGTTGAGCTAGAGCCGTGAGTTGAGCATTGGCATTACCCGAGGGTCCGGGTAATGACAAGCATGATGTTTAGCTACTCTCGCTCCGTTCCTCATTGCGTCCCGAAGACCGCGTGGCGCGCTGAGTGTGTTTTACTTCCGCTTTACTTGACATATTTCAAAAATCGGAATTTGGATGTTTGTGAATCGTTCTCGAATCTTCCACGGCCGTATCGCGAATAATCTAAGAATCGGAAATTTCGCACACCTCTAATAATCAGTGACCTTCAAAATGATGCTTTGTCTTAAATCCAATTTTGCCTTTCCGCAGTTGACGTGGAGCACTCCCACGTACGATTCCTCGGCAATCTCGTCTTGAATCTTTGGGATTGTGGAGGGTAAATAAAGTAGATGAGTTGATTATTTAGCTGCTACTGATTGACGAGTCTCACTAAACACGCCTACCCCCCCCACCCCCCCTCCCACCACCCGCAGACAGGACACTTTCATGGAGAACTACTTCACCAGCCAAAGGGACAACATTTTTCGCAACGTGGAGGTGCTTATTTATGTTTTCGACGTGGAGAGCCGCGAGCTAGAGAAAGACATGCATTACTACCAGTCGTGTCTGGAAGCCATCCTGCAGAATTCCCCTGACGCCAAAGTCTTCTGTCTCGTGCACAAAATGGATCTGGTGCAGGAGGACCAGAGAGACTTGGTAAGTTGCTAGCTAAACGTCTGCTTAGATATCCTATTTTTCAGTTAACATTGTGTGTTTGGGGCTTGTCAGATTTTTAAGGAACGTGAGGAAGACTTAAAGAGACTGTCTCGGCCTTTAGCGTGCACGTGCTTCAGGACGTCCATCTGGGATGAAACCCTGTACAAGGTGGGTCAGCGTGACCGCTCTGGTAATGGAAGCAGTGTCTAAATATGTATTCCAACAGGCGTGGTCCAGCATTGTGTACCAGCTAATCCCCAACGTTCAGCAACTGGAGACCAATTTGAGGAATTTTGCGCAGATCATCGAGGCGGATGAAGTCCTTCTCTTTGAGAGAGCCACTTTCCTGGTCAGATCAACTTTGAGGCTTCTTAACTAGACGTGGACTTTATATTGTACTTGCTTTTTTTTTCTGTATTGCTATCATCGTAGGTGATCTCCCACTACCAGTGCAAAGAGCAGCGGGACGCTCACCGCTTTGAGAAGATCAGTAATATTATCAAACAGTTCAAACTCAGCTGTAGGTGAGTTTCAATGATGTCCTCAAATATCAATCAATTTGCATCCTTTACTTCTAGTTAGTCTTTAACCCTCTGAGTCCTAAGATCACACCGGCGTGATCAATCATGTGACGCCTTAAAAAAATAGACAATTTCACCTAGAGCGCTGCCGTTAACACAACTGGAAAGTTCAGACTCCACCACGGAAAATTGAGATATGATCGTTTTAATTTGCTGGCCACTTCAGAAGTCTCCAGGTCTTTCCCTAAAACCATTTTCTAGTGCTTTTTGAAGTGTGTTTTGGGTCATTCTCCCGCTGGAAAACCCAAGCGCTCTGAGGGAGACCCAGCTTTCTCACACTGGTCCCCACAGTATGCTGCAAAATTTGTTGGTCGTCTTCAGACTTCACAATGCCATGCACACAGTCAAGCTGTCCAGTGCCAGAGGAAGCAAAGCAACCCCAAAACATCAGGGAACCGCCGCCATGTTTGACTGTGGGGACAGTGTTCTTTTCTTTGAAGCCCTAGTTTTTTTTACCTGTAAACTCTATGTTGATGCCTTTTCACAAAAATCTCTACTTTTGTTTCATCTGATCAGAGAACATTCTTCCAGCCTGGCTTTTTTATGTCTCAAGTAGGGCTGTCCCAAACGACTAATTTCCTCCCGATTAGTCAGCCGACTATTTTTACGATTAGTCGACTAATCTAATATATATATATATTTTTGTACTACTTTAATAATGAAGTTTTTGTGGAAGCTTATTTATTCACAAAAAACATTTTGGAACACCTAAATTCTTTATTAACATATAAATAAATAACATAAATACAAATAATAAATCATAAACAATGAGGTCAAATGCTGCTGGCATTAACTAGTGCAAAAAAAAAAAAAATGTAAACGGAAACACTGTGACTTCACCTCTTTAACAGGAGTCACAACAATTCTTACTCTTTTTGTGGTATTTCATTGTCTATATTGTTCTAAATGTTAAAATGAATTGCAATGTCACGGACAACCATTTTCGGGATAATTTGTGTGAGTTCAGATGCTTTTTCTGGTGTGCATTCTGCATTTTTTGGGGATGGGAAAAACTGTTCAACTTTTGTTTGTTTTAACCTGAAAATAGATCAAGTAGAGGGCACACTAAAATATTACCACAATTATTTTGAATGAAAGGCACACATACCCACAGTAACAAAAATTAAATATATAGTATTAATTTTATAATATACTACTATATGTAATACTTTATAATATAAAGTAACTAACATTAGTGCAGTCATGGATTACAGTAAGCAGGCCAGTGCTGTTTCCATATATATTTTTATTATGTATATACAGGTTATATGTATATATTTTCCCCAAGTGGGAGCTTCCATGATCCTAAGGCAACTTCCACTAAAAAAAGTCGTTAGAAAGTTGTATGGACTTACAATCCGCTAGCTTGTTGTTTCTTGTTGTCTTCGAAAATTACACTGGGTGACGGCGCTTCAAGTGTTCGTTCATAGCCGACGTGCTACCGTGGTATGGGAGCTCAGCTTAGCAAAGAGTACACAAAGTGGCACCCTCCATATTTTCCTTGAAATGATTCCAGGCTCTGGCTATTCTGGTCCGCTTTTTTGCTTTATGCTGCTTTCACGTGTTACCAATTCTGCCCTTTTTGGTAATTGGGAGTGTTTTCGACTCCTTGCCATAGTGAGGAGTGAACCTGCGATTCACTTGGCTCGTTGTCGTCGGTTCATTCGGGTTCGTCCGGTTTCCTCCTCAGAAAGGCGGCGGCGTGCATAAAAACACCGAGAGACGTCGGATGGCTCTTTATGGATACTTTCATTGACCAAAACAAAAACGTGGGGGACACAGCCACTCAACTCGGCACTACCCGCGCACTTTTCCAACTCACCGATCTCGCTCGCGCTCTCTCCCTCGCTCGCTCACTTTCTTCCTCTTTGCTCAATCTGACAACGCCGGTCACATTGAAATAACAGCGGCCCCCTTGGGGGTGCCAGTAACAACCGCTTGTATCGCGAGCGCCCGCCATTCTAAACTTTATCCGCATGTAAATTTTTTTTTTTACCCGTCATTACCCGTCGACGGTATGTTTTGCCCGCCGACGCATTTACGTCATCGATGACGTCGACAACGTCGACTAGTCGGGACAGCTCTAGTCTCTAGGTCAGAAGTGGGGTCTTCCTGGGTATCCCACAATAGAGTCCCTTTTCATTCAGATGCAGACGGACGGTACGGGTTGACACTGTTGTACCCTCGGACTGCAGGACAACTTGAACTTGTTTGGATGTTAGTTGAGATTCTTTATCCACCATCCGCTCAGTCTTTCGTTGAAATCTCTTGTCAATTTTTCTTTTATGTCCACATCCTGCGAGGTGAGCCACAGTGCCGTGGGCTTTACACTTATTGATGACAATGCGCATGGTAGACACAGGAACATTCAGGTCTTTGGAGATGGATTTGTAGCCCTGAGATTGCCCATGCTTCCTCACAATTTTGCTTCTCAAGTCCTCAGACGGTTCTTTGGTCTTCTTTCTTTTCTTCATGCTCAATGTGGTACACACAAGGACACCGGTTGAGTCGACTTTAATCCATTTTAACTGGCTGCAAGTGTGATTTAGTTATTGCCACGGCCTGTTATGTGCCACAGGTAAGTAACGGGTGCTGTTAAATAATTCGAAAAGAAATTAGAAAAATTAGAAAAATTGCCTGGGATAAAAGAAAAGGTTTGACAAATTTATAAGTGTAGGCAAAATGAACTCCTATACAACAACTAATTAGAAAAACATCACATGATTTTTCAAAGGGTGCCAGTACTTTTGTCTGGCCCATTTTTGGAGTTTTGTGTTAAATGATGATTTTTGTTTTTTTTCATTCTCTCGTGTTTTTTCATTGCAAGCAAAATAAATGAAAATATTACTGCCAAAGCATTTGTAACTGCATTTTCTGGGAGAACTTGAGCATTATCTGACAGAGTTGCAGGGGTGCCAATACTTTTGGCCAGCAGTGTTGTTTAGCTTGTGGTCACTCTTCTTAAAATATTTTAAAAATCAGATTAAACAAAAAATTGTGAGGTCAATACTCTATTGGTTGACAGTTACAGTATATTTTTTGTTCCATTTCAGTAAACTGGCAGCCTCTTTCCAGAGCATGGAAGTGAGGAACTCCAACTTTGCGGCCTTTATTGACGTCTTCACCTCCAACACATATGTCATGGTTATCATGTCTGACCCGTCTATTCGTAAGTACTGACACCTTTGGTGGAGCTGTAATTTCGTTTGGATTTTTTTTTTTTATGGCTTTAATTGTATGACTGTTAGCATATTATTAACTCATTGCCTGCCAGCGGCGACGATGGATGTCCAATTCATTTAACCTTATATTCATATAGGACGGTGGTCTTAAACCTGCGGCCCAGCAGGGCTGAGAACATGGTATTTGGTATGTGGCAAAATTGATTTTGCCATGTGGCATGTTTTTGCCGTGTGGCATTTTTTTTATGTGGCAAAATGGGTTTTGGCATGTGGCATTTTTTGGGGTATGTGGCAAAATGGATTTTGGTATGTTGGAATAATTGTAATAATTAGATTATTATCCATGGCATGGACGTGCATAGCAGTCAATGGTATGGCCTTAGTTGGTTGCCAATTGATTGTGAATGGGCTGTAATGGTAAGTGTATTGTCAAAAATCACAGCCAGGCGTTTTTCTGCCATTTAAAATGAATGGAAAATTTGGACTTGCATAACATGCATGACCTGCAAAAATGCTATATACCCCCCCCCCCCCCCCCCCCAAAAAATGCCACATACCCCCCAAAAAATGCCATACACCAAAATCCATTTTGCCACATACCAAAAAAATACCACATACCAAAAACCCATTTGGCCACATACCAAAAATAAAATGCCACATGCCAGAATAAATTTTGCCGCAGGGCACAAAAATTCCACATGGCAAAGTAAATTTTGCCACATACCAAAAACATACAAAATGGCAAAAAAAATGCCACATGCCAAAATAAATTTTCCCAAATGGCCAAAAAAATGCCACATGCCAAAATCTATTTTGCCACATGGCAAAAAAAATGCTGCCCGTCAAAATCCATTTTGCTACATGGCAAAAACAATGCCGCATGCCAAAATCTATTTTGCCACATACCAAAAAAATGGCACATGGCAAAAACATGTCACATGCCAAAATATTGCCACATGGCAAAAATAATGCCACATGCCAAAATCCATTTTTGCAATATGCTAAAAAAAAATGCCAAATGCCAAAATCCATTTTGCCACATGGCAAAAACAATGCTGCATGCCAAAATCTATTTTGCCACATACCAAAAAAATGTCATATGGCAAAAAAAAATGTCACATGCCGAAATAAATTTTGCCACTTGGCAAAAACAATCCCAAAATCCATTTTGCCACATACCAAAAATAGCCACATTGCAAAAAAATGTCACATGCCAAAATAAATTTTCCCAAATGGCCAAAAAAATGCCACATGCCAAAATAAATTTTCCCACATGCTAAAAAAAGTGCCACATGCCAAAATTCATTTTGCTACATGGCAAAATCAATGCCGCATGCCAAAATCTATTTAGCCACATACCAAAAAAATGGCACATGGCAAAAACATGTCACATGCCAAAATATTGCCACATGCCAAAAAAAATGCCACATGCCAAAATCCATTTTGCAACATGCTAAAAAAAATGCTACATTCCAAAACCCATTTTGCCACATGGCAAAAACAATGCCGCATGCCAAAATCTATTTTGCCACATACCAAAAAATGCCATATGGCAAAAAAAATGTCACATGCCGAAATAAATTTTGCCACATGGCAAAAACAATCCCAAAATCCATTTTTCCACATACCAAAAATAGCCACATGGCAAAAAAAACGTCACATGCCAAAATAAAATTTCGCAAATGGCTAAAAAAATGCCACATGCCGAAATAAATTTTCCCACATGCTAAAAAAAGTGCCACATGCCAAAATTCATTCTGCTACATGGCAAAATAAATGCCGCATGCCAAAATCTATTTTGCCACATACCAAAAAAATGGCACATGGCAAAAACATGTCACATGCCAAAATATTGCCACATGGCAAAAAAATGCCACATGCCAAAATCCATTTTGCCACATGGCAAAAACAATACCGCATGCCAAAATCCATTTTGCCACATGGCAAAAAAATGCCACATGGCAAAAAAAAAAATGCCACATGCCAAAATCCATTTTGCCAGATGGCAAAAACAATGCCGCATGCCAAAATCTATTTTGCTACATACCAAAAAAATGCCACATGGCAAAAAAAATGTCACATGCCGAAATAAATTTTGCCACATGGCAAAAACAATGCCAAAATCCATTTTGCCACATACCAAAAATAGCCACATGGCAAAAAATGTCAAAATGTCACATGTCAAAATTTTGCCACATGGCAAAAAAAAAAAGCCCCAAGCCAAAATCCATTTTGCCACATGGCAAAAACAATACCGCATGTCAAAATCCATTTTGCCACATACCAAAAAAATGTCACATGGCAAAAAAAAATGCCACATGCCAAAATCCATTTTGCCAGATGGCAAAAACAATGCTGCATGCCAAAATCAGTTTTTTCACATACCAAATACCACTTTTCGTTCTCGCCGTGTCTCCGTTTTTTCGGAGTAAAAATTTGTGTATAAATTTTGAATAACTGCTTATAGTTTCACTGCTATTGACGGCAACAGACGTTCAATCCATTTTGACTAGGAGGACTGACCATTTTAGCATGGGTTTACTTATATAAACAGAACTCCAACAAATATCATTGGCAATTTTAAAATAGGACTTTGCATGTAGTTAAATTAATTATTTCCAATGAAAACCTCACTTGAAGTCGAATTATTGCATCTCCTACAAGTGAGATCCATAAATTGTGTCTTCATTTTCCAACAGCCTCTGCGGCCACCCTCATCAATATCCGTAATGCTAGGAAACACTTTGAGAAGTTGGAACGAGTGGACGGACCCAAACACAGTCTGCACATGCGAATGCGCTAGCCGCCGTCTTCTCAACCAATCAGCGCCCGGATCCTCGCCTCACTTGTTGTACCCTCACGTTCAATCAGACAAAAATAGGAGGATTTTCTTTCTCGTTTGTCCGCCTGTCATCCAGTAAAGAATGAAACCGTGTGTTTACTTTGAAGGGAATAATGTACCTCGCTGTTGTATACCCAAGACCCCAGTGATCAGGGGGTTCTTTTTTTCTTTGAAAGATACAAGCAATATACTTTTATTCAGAATGACCAACTGTGTCTGTTTTTTGATTATATCTCGAGTACTTTGCAAAATGTTAAAAGCAGCACTACTTCAATTTGAACGCGGTCCTCCGCTATTGCACACACCCATTTGGGTCGCCACAAAACCCAGTGAAGAAAATAAGTATTTGAACACCCTGGTATTTTGCAACTTTTTCCACTTGGAAATCAGGGAGGAGTCTGAAATTTTCATCGTAGGTGCATGTCCACTGTGAGAGAGCGAGAAGCTAAAAAGAAAACTCCAGAAATCACAATGAATGATTTTTTTAACAATTTATTTGGGTGATACAGTTGCAAATAAGTATTTGAACACCTATCAGCTAGAATTCTGACCCTTACAGACCTGTTAGTCCACAAATTAAAAGTCCACCTCCAGTCCATGTACAGTATTATCCTGAATCAAATGCACTTGAGGTCGATAGTGGCATAAAGACACCTGTCCACCGGTACAATCAGTTAGACTTAAAGTGCGTACGACAGGATAAAAAAGTCCAAAATAGCATATTATGTGAATAAGAATCATATTTTGAGACGATTCGACTATATACAACAATTTGGCAAAGCGCAGATGACGAGAAATTACTCTTTTAATCCACTGTTTAGCCACGCCTATCATTGTCGGGCTTTAGCATCCCCAACAGGAGGATGACGTCGGCAGGGTCATGGTTTCATCTGATTTAGAATTCAACCCATTCAGCGGGAATTAATCAGAAAAAGGAAAATGCGAAGAAGAGAGCCGCAAAATGTCATTGTTTCAGTCTCTCCATTATTTTTATTCTTTTTATCGAAGTATTTTTCCCAATTGCAAAATAAATGTTATGGTCATGACAAATAACAATCTTTTACTAAATGGAATATGAAATAATAAAAATGCATTTATTTAGCACAACATGGCAAAATTACCCCATAATGACACACAAACTCTTGCCATCAGTTCACCCGGACAGTCCAGAACAAATGAAGGGACGCCCTGTCCCGACACAAGGAAAAGCAACACCCGATATCCAACTGATGATAACGACTGACAAGACTCCAAGAGCCCCTTTGACGCTGAGGTGGCAAAATGCACAACCCTTGTTGCCCGGACGACAGTAACTCCCAAATCCTCCTGTCCAATCCACAAAGAGACAATAATCCCAAACACACCCTTATTCCTGCCCACGGTCCGCCCCGCGAGAGCCTGCAAAAGGCTGAATGTTTAACTAAGCGTTGTCATTTTTCTTGGGAACCTTTTGTTGACTTCTGATATAGTGACCTTGGAACGAATTTGGACCTATGGTCACGAGTTGTGGGTCGTGACCGAAAGAACAAGATCTCGGATACAAGCGGGCGAAATGAGTTTCTTCCTAAGGGTGTCCGGGCTCTCTCGTAGAGATAGGGTGAGAAGCTTGGTCATCCGGGAGGGGCTTGGTTTCGAGCCCCTACTCCTCCGTGTTGAGAGGAGCCAGTTGAGGTGGCTCGGGCATCTGGTTCAGATGCCTCCTGGACGCCTCCCTGGAGAGGTGTTCCGGGTATGTCCCACTGGCGGGAGGCCCTGGGGTCGACCCAGGACACGCTGGAGAGACAGTGTTGCTCGGCTGGCCTGGGAACGCCTTGGAATCCCGCCGGAGGAGCTGGCTGAAGTGGGTGGGGAGAGGGAAGTCTGGGCTTCCCTGCTAAAACTGCTGCCCCCGCGACCCGACCCCGGACTAAGTGGAAGATAATGAATGGATTAATGGAACGAGTTTACCTCCTCGCCTGAGTGTTTGTTTCGCCTTGCCGTTTTGATCACTATCGACCCGAATAAATTGTCAACTTGTTCTAGGTGAGCCTTCTTTAAACCTTTCAAAATGGAGTCAGTACATAGGGTTCAAATTAAGGTGAACGCGTGGAGTTTGCCCTTCTGACCGTATTGCCGGGGTCCCGACGGCCCGGCTCGTTGGATCTGCGCCAGCGCGGGTCCGGCGATTCAGCTGGCGTGATTCTGGCGGTCTGGCTAGAAGGTCAGACTCCTTCACCCCCTATGAATCAGTCCCACGTCCCGTCAATACAATATGTAGTCTATGGTCGGAGGTCTGAAAACTGACTTCCCACCATTCACGAATGCAGCATCAGTCTACAGATTCTTGACTAAAAAATGGCAACATAGTGGTAGTGTATTTAGAGGCTCTGGAAACAGACTGAAGAAATGGGCAAATGACAGTTTCCACAAATTCCCTATGAAGAACAAGGAACAATACAAACGGTGGGTACTTGCTGCTTGCTACGACATAAAGCAACCAGTGGAAAAAATATCACGCCACTCTGCAGCATGTTACCTACAGAGCTGCTGGAGAAATGTTGCTGTTCATACTACAGCTGTTTATAACTTCATCCTGAAAACATAGCCAAAACCATTGATTGCATGGGTCATCGGTGATTTTCATGCAGGTGTATGTTATTTATTATTTCCAAGATTAAGCCTAATGTCAAATATTCTGAATTTCCACTTTGATTTCATGATGACACTAGCTTGTCTTGAAATTCTGAATTGGAAACAACTTCTCTCCTTGCACTTTGTCCCCAAGCGAGATGAGGTATTCGAGGCCAGAGCGCCTCTTGTCTCCGTTTAAATCCCCCCTGCTGATGCAGTTTTTCCCAAAAACATTTTCACACGGTAGCACCGCCGACCTCGCCATTAACAGTCGACTCCCCCTCGTCGACGCCGCCGTCTGTTCGGTTCATGGAGCGCTCCAGCAGCGTAATGCGTTGCTTCAGCCTCTGCTGCGTGTGCGTGTACTCGCAGAGAAGCCTGGAAAAGCGAGTACTGAGGCTGTCCAAGGAAGACTCCAGTCTCTCCACCTTCTCTTCGGTGTCCTCCCTCTGCAGTCCGCCGCTCTCGGCGTCGTCCTCCAGCATGCCCTCCTTGATCAGGATCTCGCGGCCCCTCTTCTCCAGAACCTTCCTGGCCTCCGGGTACTCTGTGACGGCCTCCATCAAATCGTCCTTGGAGAGGCAGAAGAGATCCGAGTAGCCCAGACTGCGAATGTTGGCGGTGCGCCGGTTGCCCATTTTGCTTCCCTTAATATTCAAAATGCTGATTTCTCCGAAGCAGCTGCCGGCCACCAGGAGGGCGTACTGCGTCACGCCGTCATCGGCGACCACGGCCAGCTTGCCCTCTTTGATGATGTACATCTCCTTCCCGATGTCGCCTTTCCTGCAGATGTAGTCTCCGGGACTGAAAACCTGCGGGCGAAGTTTGAGCACCAGCTCCACCAGCAGTCCCGCCTCACAGTCTTGAAAGATTTGGACTTTTTTCAAGGTCTCCAAATGGACGTTGATGGCGATCTCAGCTCTCAGTTTGTTGGGCAGATTCTTCAACACTTCTTGTTCGTCCACCGCTTTCTTGTTGGTCCACAAGTAGTCAAACCACTTGATGACGCGAGTCTCCAGTTCTTTGCCCACTTTGCGAAAGTGCATGTAATGTTTGATGGCGTCGATCCGAGCTTGGAACTCTGCGCGGGTGGCGTTCATGTTGGCGATCATAGAGCCCACGTTTCCCACAATGGTGGCGAAGATCAACACGCCCACCAGGAAATCGAAAACCACGAAAAGGTACTCTTCGTCTCGTACCGGCGCCGGCATTTCTCCGATGGTGGTGAGGGTGAGAGTAGACCAGTACAGGCAGTAGATGTAAGTCCGAGTGAGTGAAGAGTACTCTGGTTTGGAGGTGTTGGGAAACACCCAGGTGTCTGATCCTAACCCTAACGACTTGGAAATGGCGTAGTAGATGCACGCGTTCCAGTGAATGATGACCAGGATGTAGAGCACCAAGTTGCAGATGCGGAAGATGTTGGGGTAGTTGGTGCGCGTCTCTGTTCGGTCGAAGAACTCGAACATCCGCGGGAAGCGCAGCAGACGGTTGAAGCGGAGTTGGGGCGTGTGGATGCCGGTGGAGAAGTAGGCCAAGTCGGTGGGCAGGATGGACAACACGTCCAGCTTAAACTGGAATGTTCTTACATAGCTGTCCCGGAGTTTGCTGTGGTCCTTCACTAAGAGGCCTTGTTCCAGGAAGCCTGCGAGGAAACAAAAAACGTCAAAGCGGATTGGATTTAGGCCTGTCGCGATAACAAATTTTAGTATACGATAAATTCTCATAAATTATTGCGATATGCGATATTATTGGACCCCCCCAATTTTTAAAAAACCAATTTACAATAACAAAGTGAGAATACAGTATATATTAATAGATCAAGTACACCCATTTAAACGCGATAAGAAATCACTACTAAAAACAATAGACCATGCCTCTTAAGTAAAAGACAACAATATTAATACCGCACAGAAACACAGACTAGATAAAATGTGTTTTTTCAAGAAAAAAAAAATACAATTGCAGTTAATAACTTAAGCATTTAGGTAAATGAAAACTTTTCCCCTCATAGCTTCTGCAATGGTGTTTCATAGGGATGTGACGATACAGTTAAGTCACGGTTTGGTATGATTTTCGGTACGTGGGACACGATTTACGATCTGATTTAATAATGCTCTGAAAAAAATATATATATATATATTAGCGGTGTCAAGCGATTAAATTTTTTAATCGAGCTTAAAAATTAATTAATCGTAATTAATCGCAATTCAAACCATCTATAAAATATGCCATATTTTTCTGTAAATTATTGTTGGAATGGAAAGATGAGACACAAGACGGATACATACATTCAACATACGGTACATGAGTACTGTATTTGTTTATTATAACAATAAATCAACAAGATGGCATTACCATTATTAGCATTCTGTTAAAGCGATCCATGGATAGAAAGACTTGTAGTTCTTAAAAGATAAATGTTAGTACAAGTTATAGAAATTTTATATTAAAACTAGGGCTGTCAAACGATTAAAATTTTTAATCGAATTAATTACAGCTTAAAATTTAATTAATCGTAATTAATCGCAATTAATCGCAATTCAAACCATCTAATATGCCATATTTTTCTGTAAGTTATTGTTGGGATGGAAAAATAAGACGCAAGATGGATATATATGTATTCAGCATGCGGTACTTAAGGACTGTATTTGTTTATTATAACAATAAATCAACAAGATGGCATTAACATTATTAACATTCTGTTAAAGTGATCCATGGATAGAAAGACTTGTAGTTCTTTATGAAAAATGTTAGTACAAGTTATAGAAATTTTATATTAAAACCCCTCTTAATGTTTTCGTTTTAATAAAATTTGTAAAATTTTCTATCAAAAAATAAACTTGTAGCCCGCCATTGTTGATGGCAATAATTACTTACACTATAAAATCAGTCGCACCCAAGCGCCAGCAGAGGGCAGCAAAACTCCACAAAACACAATTAACAAGTGGGCCTTTCACTCCTCTGTCATTTAAATCTGTCTGAGCTGGGCCAAGTGCGTTAATTACGTCAAATTTTTTAACGGGATTAATTAAAAAAATTAATTAACGCCCGTTAACGCGATAATTTTGACAGCCCTAATTAAAACCCCTCTTAATGTTTTCATTTTAATAAAATTTGTAAAATTTTCAATCAAAAAATAAGCTAGTAGCCCGCCATTGTTGATGCCAGTAATTACTTACACAATGCTCATTGGTGTTGTAGCCTATAAAATCAGTCGCATCCAAGCACCAGCAGAGGGTGACAAAACTCCGAAAAACGCAACAAGTACACATTTCACTGTGCTGTCATTTTAATGTTTGAGTGGGGCATGTACGTTAATTGCGTCGAATATTTTAACATGATTAATTTAAAAAATTACCGCCCGTTAACGCGATAATTTTGACAGCCCTTATATATGTATATATATATATTTTTTGCAAATGAGCAAAAATTAAATTGCCATCATATAAACATGCATTTTAGAGCATAATATCTATGTGCTTACTTCTTACTGATCTGAAGAATTTTAGTACAAAAGTGCTGACACCAATCTTTACTGTTTGTAAAGTGAGGCGGGTTACACTGGTGATTGCTACAGCTCTCTTAGCAGCTAGGTTTACTACATGAGCAAGACATCCTATTTGTGGTCCGAATCCATCTGTGTCACGTACTGAATTAACAATATTTGCAGCATTATCCATAGTCACTGGTATGGATTGATTTGGCCTTCTTAACTTCCATTCAGTCATCGCGGTTTATAATTCATCGATGAAGTATATGGACTACATGTCCTATAATCACGCTGGGCTCACGTAGCCAATGGCATGGGACGTAACACATCTAGTTTGCCATTTCAAGATATCTAGTATGTGTGTGCATTAAAAAAGTTAGCAAACGCCACATAAGTCACGTCTGCTCATGACCGCACAACACCACCATATGACAATTGACTTTCATGAACAGGACGAGTTTGAAGCACAGCGCTCTTAATTTGCCACTGAAATATCGAGTGTTGTGCCGAAAAATAGCTGCCCCGCGTGAAATGTCACCCCTGACGGGAGCGGCCACATGTCAACAACAACGGCACGCCGGAGATGGTCCGCAGTCAATCTGGAGCACTGACGCGGCTGGTATACGTTGAACAATAGGATATAATGGGAACGATTGGCTCCGGCGCTATTTTTTGCCGGACCTGGAACGAAGATGCATTTTGCGCAGTTGGTAACAAGGAATCCGAACTTGTAACAGCATGTCTGTGTGCAAAATTACCACCTTCATTTTTATTTATCGTGCGATAAATGGGATTATTGCATATTGCGACAGGCTTAATCGGACGTTTAGCTCCGTCGACGCGTACCCGTCCGAAGCCGTAGACAAGTGTCCATGACGTAGATGATGTCGCAGAGGTAGTCCAACACCAACCAGCAGATGAAATAGCCCACCTGCAATCGATCAAAACACGCCCTACAGACTCAAACACACACAAAAAATGAATTTCAGTCCAAGCGTTCTCTGAAAACTGGCTCATCTGTCATCACCTGGCCACTACAAGGAACCAGTTGTAGAGCACCGCTGCGGCGATGACGAATAACCAGCGGTAATAGACGTCGTCTGACGGGGACACCACAAAAACCTCCCATTTTTTCCTAAATAGGAATTAGAATTGGGAAAAGGGAGCAAAGTCGGGGACTTTGGGGACATACCCGAGGATCCCCTTGGCGCCGTCGATGTCCGTCGGGGCATTGCTGGAGCGGCTCGGGGCCGTTCTCAGTTCCGGACCTCGGAAGCGCTCCAAAAAGGAGTCCGGTCTCTCCTGCTCCTGGATTAAGCTCCGGTGAGCCCATTCCCGCAGTCGCAACACCAGGCTCACCAGTCTGACATTGCATCGATAGGCCATTCATCTCCGATGATTTCATTATTTTATATAGAAAACTAATTATTTGTTACGACGCTTGGGCATGGTGGACCCAAAAGCAGGGAAAACAATAGGGAGCCAAAGCAGGGTGGCGATAAACTAAGTAACAAAAACACAAAGTACAAACAAAAGGCATCAAAACCTTAAACAGAGGATGCAGGAACACTAGGACTAAGGACGGCGAAATAGACATGAACTCGACAAACCTTGAGAAAGACAACGACCGCAGACAGACAGCACATGGAGAATTTAGTGTATCACAAAAATGAGTACACCCCTCACATTTCTGCAGATAAATCTTTTCATAGGACAACACTGACAAAATTATACTTTGACATAATGAAAAGTTGTCTGTGTGCAGCTTATATACCGTATTGGCTCGAATATAAGACAGTGTTTTTTTGCATTGAATTAAGACTGAAAAAGTGGGGGTCGTCCTATATTCGTGGTCTAGACATTATACCCATTCACGACGCTAGATGGCGCCAGATATCATTGAAGCGATGTTCTGTCATGACAGATCTCGGCTACTCTCAAGTTTAACCAGTTTACATGATTTAGTTGCAATGTTTTTCCTTATTCAGATTTGTTTCAAGACTACAGTTAGACTTCACTTTGATGGTTAATGCAGTTATTGCAATTTTCTTGTTTTATCACAATTGATTGGTTTATTTACATTTCAAAAACTAGAAGCCATTCATTTACGAATGTGATTGCACTTTAGTTTACATATTTAAATGTTCAGATATTAAGATTAGAATGGGGCAAAATAGCATGTTTTTTCTCTCAAATATGTTATCATTTGTTTCAGATGACTAATTATTTTCTGTATAAAAATTGATTTGGTGTTCAAAGTCTTTTTTTTCAAACTTGAGTCTTGAAAAAGACCCTAACCATTTTATAATCAGGGCCGTCTTATATTTGGGCCAATACAGTATTGTTAATTTACCCCCCCCCCCAAATAACTCAAAATATAGCCATTAATATCTAAATCCCTGGCAACAAAAGTGAGTGCACCCCTTAGAAACTACATCCCTAAATGTCCAAATTGAGTACTGCTTGTCATTTTCCCTCCAAAACGTCATGTAACTCATTAGTGTTACTAGGTCCAGGTGTGCATAGGGAGCAGGTGTGTTCAAATTTGTAGTGCACCTCTCACACTCTCTCATACTGGTCACTGAAAGTTCCAACATGGCACCACATGGCAAAGAACTCTGAAGATCTTAAAAGACGTATTGTTGCGCTACATGAAGATGGCCAAGGCTACAAGAAGATTGCCAACACCCTGAATCTGAGCATCCAGTGTTTTAAAAGAGCAGGGTCCACTCAGAACAGGCCTCAGGTTGGTCGTCCAAAGAAGCTGAGCGCATGTGCTGAGCTTCACATCCGCATGCTTTCTTTGAAACATCTTCGCAGGAGTGCTGTTAGCATTGCAGCAGAGATGGAAGAGGTGGGGGGTCAGCCTGTTAGTGCTCAGACCATACGCCGCACTCTACATCAAATTGGTGTGCATGGCTGTCACCCCAGGAGGAAGCCTATTCTGAAGACGGTACACAAGAAAGCCCGCAAACAGTTTGCTGAAGACATGTCTACAAAGCACATGGATTACTGGAACCATGTCCTATGGCCTGATGAGCATGTGTGGCGACGACCAGGTGAGGAGTACAAAGATAAGTGTGTCATGCCTACAGTCAAGCATGGTGGTGGGAATGTCATGGTCTGGGGCTGCGTGAATGCTGCAGGTGTTGTAGAGTTACATTCCATTGAGGGAAACATGAACTCCAACAGGTTTTGTGAAATACTGCAGCAGAGCATGATCCCCTCCCTCCAGAAACTGGGTCGCAGGACAGTATTCCAGCATGACAGTGACCCCAAAGGCACCTCCAAGATGACCACTGCTTTACTGAAGAGGCTGAGGGTGAAAGGTGATGCACTGGCCAATCATGTCTGTAGACTTGAACCCAATAGAACATCTTTGGGGGATCCTCAAGTAGAAGGCGGAGGTGCGCAAAGTCTTAAATATCCGGCAACGTCGTCATGGAGGAGTGGAAGAGCATTCCAGTGGCAACCTGTGAAGCTCTGGTCTACTCCATGCCTAGGAGAGTAAAGGCACTTCTGGATAATAGTGGTGGCCACACAAAATATTGACAGTGAGTTGACATATTGTAAGTTAATATTGACAACTTTCACTAATGGGTGTACTCACTTTTGTTGCCAGGGGTTTGGATATTAATGGCTATATTTTGATTTATTTTGAGGGGAAAAAATAAATGAACTATTATATAAGCTGCACACAGACTACTTTTCAATGTGTCAAAGTGTCATTTTGTCAGTGTTGTCACATGAATAGATATACTTAAATATCTGCAGAAATGCGAGGGGTGTACTCTTTTTTGTGATACACTGTATATACAGACAAGACAATGAGACACAGGTGGTTGACACTAGAGGCAGCAGATTGGTCAAGACACAAGCAGCTGGCCACAACAGATGAAATCAATGGATAATCACATGACAAGAGACCTACTTCTTCTTTTAGGGGCTCTTTACAAAAGTGAAAATAAATGACAGGCCAGCAACTTTTGAGCTCGGCAGTGAACGACCATATCGAAGTGCGGTGATAGACATATATCGCCATCAATGGCAGCCAGCAAGCAGCAAGCGTATGTTTTCGCCTTTGGTTCACCTTGAGACGGCGCCATTCCTTTGAAAAGAGTTTGTAGCGTGAGGGTCGAGAGCGGCGACCCTCTGGAGCTCTGACGAAGTGTCGTCGCAGATGGATGCAACCCTGCATGGAAAGTCCATTTGAAAACATTCAAGGGGCGTTCGAGGACCAGAGGTGAGTAGTAACGCGTTACATTTACAGAGTTACATTGAGTAAAAATTTAAGAAAAATATACTTCTTAATTTTACCACACAATACTTTTATTTTAGTAGATCTGTAAGGAAGAACAACTACTATTACTCGGCTACTTTGGACTACGTTCCATTTTTCCTCTTTATTCTACATATTGACTTTGTTTTTGCCAGAGACGGTTTCAGTTACAATGAGACGTCACAACAATAACCACGACTCCATTATAACAATCAGAGGTAACAATGTTTTTCTCCACTAGAGGGCACTCATGTCCTTTCGATGGGTGATTTTGATAGTTTTGTTATGGTGTCATCTTTTTGTACTAATATGGTCACATGTAATAGGTCACAGTAATCCCTTGCTATATCGGGCTTCAAACTTCGCACCCTCAGTCTATCGCGGATTTAAAAAGAAATAAATACAGTATTTAAAAATGTTAAGATATAAGCATGTGTACATGTACAAATCATTTTCTTTTGTACATATATGGTGTATATATAATATATATATATATATATATATATAATCTTATATCACAATTATTGCATTTGCAGTACTTAAAAAACATTTATTAAAATGTTTTTTTTTTCTTTAAATTATACTTTGGGGAGAAAATAGTCTAGTATCTCTTTCTAATGATATTAAATCTGAATAAATACATCGGACTCACAAAAAAATTAAGCTGCACCTCAACTTTGTGAATTTTCGATTTTCGCTTTCCCCACTAACTGCGAAAAACAAAGCATCACTGTAGTACAATACAATTATAACAGTTCACATTAAGTGCTAAGAAAAAAAAACACCGTTATTTATTTATTTTTATCGAACATTGTAAGCAGCTACTCACATTGTTACTCATGACTTGAGTACAGTGATCGCTCGTTTTTCACGGTTAATGGGGACCAGAACCCGCCGCGATAAGTGGAAAAACTACATCGTGCCACAAAAAAAGAAATATTTTTTGTGTGTGTGTTCAATGTATTTATCCAGATTTAGCATTGGAAAGAGATACATATAAGACATGTTTAATAATAATAATAAAAAAAACATGTATATTTACAGTATAGATTTTATTAAATGGTTTTTAATCTCTTAAAGTGTAATAATTATGAAAAATTATAAACATGTTACTGTCCCACCAAATTATTTTTAAAGAAGAATAAAAAAAAATGCTTGTCCTTATTAAATCGTACATTGAGTGAGTCCACTCAAATCCGCTCAAGCTACTCACTTTTGCACAATAAGTTGCCACAGCAACTGTTTAACAAGTTAAACGATGTTAAAGCATGCAGCGCTTTGAAGTTTTGGTTTACAAGGGTCTCTGGCAAGATCAAACCTTAACTGTCGGTCAATCATCGTTAACATTAATAAGCAACTCTCGACTAATAAGCAACTCTCGACTGAGGGCACGAAGTTTGAAGTGCAAAGTAGCGAGGGATCACTGGATTCTTTTCAATGAATGCTTTTTTTAAAAATTTGAGTATTTTTGGATGACTACTTTTACTTGAGTAATATTATCTAGAGGTAATGTTACTCTTACTTGAGTCAAACTTTTGGCCACTCCACCCATTTCTGTCGAGGACCGACTACAGTGGTGCCTTAACTTTAAAAAAAAACAACAACAACGTAATTTTCGGACTATAAGCTGCTACTTTTATTCCTTCATTTTGAATCCTGCGGCTTTTTGTCCACTGCGGCTTATTTGTTGATTTATTTGGGTTAATAGGCAACACATGCCTCCTAGCTTGCATTGCAGCGCTACGGATGTAAATAACAATCAAGAATCATGTTCTGTGCTAATTATTTATTCAGTTACTGTTCCAGTTGTGTCATCAATTGCTTGTTATGGTATTTAGTAACACTTTATTTGAGAGTGGCGTCATAAGACTGTCATAAGATGGTCATATTTAGGACATGACACTATCATGGGCATTACTGAATGCTTATGACAGATGTCATTAAGTGTCGTCCAGCAAATTATGTTACCAACTCCATTTATGTCCAGCTTTGATCTTTTAAATCCATTCAAAGTGAGATAATTTGCTGAATAAAACTAAATGATAACTGTTATAAGCATTTGTTAATGCTCATGACAGTGTCATGTCATAATTATGTCTAATTGTCTAATGACAGTCTTATGGCGCCACTGTCAAATAAAGTGTTACCAAATACCGTAACTAGCAATTAATTAGACAACAGGAACAGTAATTGAAAAATAATTAGTACAGAACATTTAAGAACGTATTTTGATTGTTATTTACATCTGTTGCGCTGCAATGCATGCTAGGAGGCATGTTGGACAACAACAGTGTTGACAGCAGGTGGCATAAAAGATTGACTGTCTCCCCCAAGGGTGCAGTGATGGCCAAATGAAGCTTCTTGAAGCAATGTAGCTTTGCAAACAATTGGTTCAAAGCTTCATGGTGGTTCATTTGGTCTTCTGACCGTCGTATGATGCCGCTATCTAATGAAGTGTTACCGGTTATTATCTTTTGGTGTGAATATCCCATAATACAGTGAGGACAGCTCTGGCTTATAGTCCAGTGCGGCTTATCGGGGAACAAATGCCGTGTTCCTGTCACATTTGGTGGGTGGCGGCTTATAATCAGGTGCGCATTATAGTGCGAAAATTACGGTATATATTTTTTTAAATCTTCACACCTGCTAAGAATACTCTCGGCTCTTTCGATTTCCTCCTCCAAGCTGGTCTTGACAGACAAGTTGTGGGGCGACCGATCTCTTTCAGGGGTGTGGCCCGTCATCTTCATCCCTGTCAAGGTACACAAAGGCATGTTTATGGCGACAAAGGCCTTTAGACGACTGTTACCGGCGTGTGACTAATTGGATGATCATTAATGACAAGACACAGAGGCGCATTGAACCTCTGAGAGCAAATGAGCTACTCTCCCGCGGGCTTTTTAGTCACTTTGGTAACCAGTCACAGGTAGTCATTTTAATGACTTGTAGATCAAAACAAACAAAGAGTCCTTTCCCGCTACTCAGTCAAACTAGGAGTATTTAAAGAAATCATCAATACAAATGAACAAAAAAACATCTTAACTTACATTTGGAATCAATTGGATGTATAGATTTTTTTTTTTTTTTTTACAAAAGACAACCTAATTGTAAAATAATTCAAAACAAATACATAAAAATGTAATAACAATGGTAACGTGGATTATTTTACACCAAAGGCAGACAAAAATTGATTGCAAAATAATTTTAAAAATATGGAATGGGGGAAGAATATCTTTAAAATTTAATTTTGATTGATTTAATTTTATGGTTTATTTCTCACCATATATGGACAAATAATTATGAAATGAAATAACAATTGTAATAATTTAGAGTGTATATATTCAATTATAAAATTGGACATGGAAGGAAAACGTATGAATTATTTCTTGCTAAACACAGACACAAAAAAAAAGAAAAAAAGATGAAACCCCATTTGTTTTTAAATCAAAAAATACAATTTTTCCACATGCCAAAATCATATTGAGGCAAATCAACACAACACTAACATGCCACAATGAATGGATAGAAAAGGGTAGCTGCTAAAAAAAAACAAAAAACTGAAAAATTTCCCACACGTTCCTACCTTGAGGTACTTTGTTAGTCCAATAACATCCCCATGGTGACCTCACACATTACCCAATAAATGCAATCACATAACCTAACCACTTGACAGGAGGGATGGCAGCAGCAGGGTGGAGGAGAAAATGGAGAGAGAGAAAGAGCAGCTTTCAATTAGGAGATGTTACATCAGTGGCTGCCGCTTCCCATTGGTGGATGAGTACTCACATTTTTTACAGAAGTAAAACTAGATACAGGGGCAAAAAATCACTTCAGTAAAAGAAAAAAAAATTCAGAATTACAAAAGTACTTGCATAAAAATGTACTTCACAAGTAAAAAGTATTTTCTTCCAATGCAAAAATGTAATATATAGACTTGGGCTGTCTAAATTATCGCGTCAACGGGAGGTCATTATTTTTTTTAGAATTAATAAGACTGTTATCAGACAATCATAACTATGACATGACACTGTCATGAGCATTAATTAATGCTTATAACTAGGGCTGTCAAAATTATCACATTAACGGGCAATAATTTTTTTCTTTAAATTAATCACGTTAAAATATTTGACGCAATTAACGCACATGCCCTGCTCAGATTAAAATGACAGCACAGTGTCATGTCCACTTGTTACTTGTGTTTTTTGGTGTTTTGCCGCCCTCTGCTGGCGCTTGGGTGCGGCTGATTTTATGGGTTTAAGCACTATGAGCATTGTGTAATTATTGACATCAACAATGGCGAGCTCCTACCGTATTTATCGGACTATAAGACGCACCTGAGTATAAGTCGCACCAGCCATAAAATGCCCAACGAAGAGACAAAAAACATACATAAGTCGCATTGGAGTATAAGTCGCATTTTTGAGGGAAATATACTTGATAAAATCCAACACATAGAACAGATATGCCATCTTGAAAGGCAATTTAAAATAAAAATACAATAGAGAACAACATGCTGAATAAGTGTACAGTATGATAATTTTCATGATGCATGAACAACGAAATGCGAATGTGGCCGGTAACGTAACATAGCTATTAAGAGTTGTTCAGATAACTATAGCATAAAGAACATGCTAACAAGTTTACCAAACCATCAGTGTCACTCCAAAACACCAAAATAACATGTTAAATGATACAATAATGTGTTAATAATTTCACACATAAGTCTCTCCAGAATATAAGTCGCACCTCCAGCCAAACTATGAAAAAAACTGCGACTTATAGTCCGAAAAATACGGTAGTTTATTTTTTGATTGAAAATTTTACAAATTTCATTTAAAACATTAAGAGGGGTTTTAATATAAAATTTCTATAACTTGTACTAACATTTATCTTTTAAGAACTAAAAGTATTTCTATCCATGGATCGCTTGAACAGAATGTTAATGATAATGCCATCTTGTTGATTTATTGTTATAATAAACAAATACAGTACTTATGTACAGTATGTTGAATGTATATATCCGTCTTGTGTCTTATCTTTCCATTCCAAAAATAATTTACAGAAAAATATAGCATATTTTATAGACGGTTTGAATTGCGATTAATTACGATTAAATAATTTTTAAGCTGTGATTAACTCGATTAGAAATTTTAATCGTTTGACAGCCCTAATATAGACATAGACTTCACTATCAGTTGACGGGACACTGGCCCGATCCGTAGGGGGCCTATTTTCAAAAACTTAAAATTTAAATATTTTCAAAACTAAAGCTGTTACCGACCTAAAACCAAAACAGGCACCTCCTTTAGGCATATACGAGTCTCTATGAGTAGCGATATCAAGAAATTCAGTCGATCCCTAATGAAATCCTGAATTTTTTTTTTAATACAAGTATAACAAAACTTGGCTAAATGGCTATAAACATAGACTTTATAATTGTATTGACGGGTCACATCCGTCAGCCACTGCGCAACGCCTCCAAGTAGGGGGCCTTCCCACAGTCCGCTTCAGTTATTCGTTGTCGGTCGCAGGTAGTCAACACAAGCAGGGATCCAACACCGGACTTAGGCTGAAAATTTTTGAAAGCTAAACCTCATACAAACAGGAAGGATTGTTTCAGGAGTGATTTGTTCAAGGATTCAAGGTAAATATTTTATTTTTCGTACCATGTATGCATTTTGAAACGTTGTGGGAAAAAATCGATGGAAGAAATTAACCGCTACAGACTAGCATAATTCTTCAACATATTTACGCAAAATAAATGCTAACTGCATGGTTTGTTTGCGTTTAACCAAGAATCAACACTGTTTTACGTCCATCACAATTTATTTAGGTTGAATTCCGCTATGGTGTAGCGATACAAAATCCAACATGGCGGCCGTCACAAAACAAAGGGCTTTTTAAATTGAAAATTCTTGAAAAAAATGATTCAATCTGAATTTCTATCGATGGGAACGTAAAACAGCTTCGATTCTTGGTTAAAAGCAAAAAACGGGCAGTTATCGTTCGTTTTATGTAAACATTTCAAGCCAAAGTTACACTAATTTTATCCATGGATTTTTTTTTTTTTCACAACGTTTCAAAGTGCATGCATTGTGCGAAAAATATAATTAATACCTTGAATCCTCGACCAAATCACTCTTGAGACACTCCTGCCTGCTTGTATGCAGTAAAACCTTCGTCCTATTTCCACCTAATTCCGACATTAAAACGCAGTGTCTGTTTGAGTTCATCACGGTGAAATCCAACTCATTGTTCTGCCTGGGTCGGCCCCCTATGGGAAGGCGTGGTGCAAAAAACAACCTGCCTGGCTTCCACACAGGCATCTCCAAGAGGAAAACAATCTACTAACATTAGATTTACATGCACAGCAAGCATAATAAAGTGCTTGTGTAGCGTCATCCGTTTCCACCGATACTTATTATTTATTTATTGCACGGACTTCTCCCAGCGGGTGTCTGATGTGTCGTGTCGATCTGTGCAATGCATGCTCTCAGCTAACCACCCTCCCTGGCTGGGACTCCAGTTGCCGGTTCAATAGTCTACCGCACGAATGCTATTTTTAGACAGTGACGTCACCATCATAAACCGGAAGGGGATCAACATAGAAGCGCCCTCGCATACAACCCATGTGTGTAATGCTTGTTTTCTGCCGGTAATCTTTCAAAAAAGAACATGTCGAGTAAACACTGCTGTTATGGAACTCGTAGAAACAACTCTAGATGTTATGTTACGACATAAGAAGAACGTTTTCTTCATACGTTTCCCGAAGCCAGTGTTGCGTGCGGTACCCCATTGTCTGACATACTGACATGTGATCAGCATGGATAGTTAGCTCTGATTGGTTCAAATGAACAAGTTTTCTGGGACAAAATAAAAGGAACAAACGTGTTGCATTAATGCGATAAAAAAGGGCAATGCAATAAAAAAATTGATCAGATTATTACGACAAAAGTAAGAATTAACGAGACCTATTTTACTTTCTCTGACGGGGAGGTTCAGAACGTCATGTTAAAACTAGGGCTGTCAAAATTATCGTGTTAACGGGCGGTAATTAATTTTTAAAATCAATCATGTTAAAATAATTGACGCAATTAATGCACATGCCTCGCTCAAACATATTAAAATGACACCTGTGTCATGTCCACTTGTTACTTGTGTTTTTTGTCTCCCTCTGCTGGCGCTTCGGTGCGACTTATTTTTTTGCACCATGAGCATTGTGTAATTATTGACATCAACAATGGCGAGCTACTAGTTTATTTTTTGATTGCAAATTTTACACATTTTATTAAAACGAAAACATTAAGAGGGGTTTTAATTAGGGCTGTCAAAATTATCGCGTTAACGCGCGGTAATTAATTAATTTTTTAAATTAATCACGTTAAAATATTTGACGCAATTAACGCACATGTCCCGCTCAGACAGTATTTTGCCTTTTGGTAAGTTTTACAGCAAGGCTTTTTGTGCTGTCTAACAGCGAACTCTTGTGGTCGCTTTGCGACATGGTTTATTGTTTTCTTGCCAGTTCAATATGGCTGCACGACGTCTCGGGCTGACGCCTACATTGTAATGTTGTGCTTATATGATCCTTGGACAAGATTTGTCCGTAAGTATGGTTGTTGTAAAGAATGTACATATTATGTGAGTAAGCGAAATGTTATATTTTTTGTATGAGACGCTTTTTGTTAATGTTTAGTGAACCTGTATAGCGTGCTAAGCTAACGTTGTTGCTAATGCAATGCTTGTGTACTTTTTTTTTTTGTAGTTTTACGACGGTCTAAAGAGGACAATGGTTTGAGGCTATTTTATTAATAAATCAGATGAAAAAGGAAGAAGTCTGATTATTAAGGCGTCGTTCACTAGCTGTCTAGCTTTGGAAAAAGTAGACGCTTCGGAGTGAGGACAGCATAGACAGATTTAAATGACAGTAGAGTGAAATGCCCACTACAGTCCTTATGTACCGTATGTTGAATGTATATATCCATCTTGTGTCTTATCTTTCCATTCCAACAATTTATTTTACAGAATATATATATAATTTACAGAAAAATATGGCATATTTTATAGATGGTTTGAATTGCGATTAATTAATTTTTAAGCTGTAATTAACTCGATTAAAAATTTGAATCGTTTGACAGCCCTAGTTTTAATATGTAATTACTATAACTTCTACTCAAATTTATCTTTTAAGAACTACAAGTCTTTCTATCCGTGGATCCCTTTAACAGACAGAATGTCAATAATGTTAATGCCATCTTGTGGATTTATTGTTATAATAAACAAACAGTACTTATGTACAGTATGTTGAATGTATATGGCGGAAAACACTCAGGTGACTTGAAGTCCCGCTCTGAGACCCTCAATTTGGCCAACTTTCAAAGTTGTCTGACATGCATGCGTGATACATCATTGAAAAGCTTAAAATCTCAATTTTCTGGGGGAGGAAAAATTTTGAACATTTTTTTTCTAAATGTTTTTTAAACAGCAAATTGGAGGCAAGAGCACGCGAGAGCAGAATTAAAGACGCCACGATTTTAACGAGATATCATCGCGTACTTACCTTGTTTCGATCCAAAACTCCATGTAGCATGTATCACCGAGTGTCAAGACACAGCTGTGAATGGCCACAGCCGGATTTTTTTTTAATTTTATGGGTGAAACATGGTGACATAACAAGGGTCGCGATGCAGAAATCGCAGACAACAAGGAGTGGTTGAGATTTTCTTTTTCATATAGTTACCTTTTAAACGTTATTTTTCAATTTTTTTTGTTTGGACCGATTATTTATCATCTAACATATCGGGGAAAATGCGACAGTAACAAAAAAAAGACAATTAAGCGATAGTTATGAGATAGATATCCGTGACTTTTTTACAGACGCCAAATTTTTCGTTGTGACGTAATTCGTTTAAAAGTTAAAAATATGCCAGTAAATAATTTTTTAAAGTCGTTTTTTTTTTTTTTTTTTTAAACTAAAATTTAGACATCAATTAATGATTCTAAGCTAAAAATGGCAGACATTTTGAAAAACAAATATAATTACTTACCTTCTTTTTATGGCTATGTTGAAACAAAAGCAGTTGCGCGACGTCTGTAAACGGTGGTTTTCAGGGTAAAACGGACGGATTAAAAATAGTTCCGAGGATTAGTGCGCCATGAATCTGCTATGGCAGCATTTCGACATATTGTTCTATCAAACACAACAGTTTTTTTGGCTTAAAATACAGCAGTTTCTTTATAGAGGAGTGCAAGAGCAGAAACTGCTTTTTCAGTCTTGTCTGTGTTTTCCACCATATATCAGGCTTGTGACTTATCTTTCCATTCCAACAATAATTTACTGAAAAATATGACATATTTTATAGATGGTTTGAATTGCGATTAATTACGATTAATTTTTAAGCTGTGATTAACTGGATTAAAAATTTTAATTGTTTGACAGCCCTAGTTAAAACCCTATACTGCCTGACCCCAGAAATAATGAACAGAAAGTTCTGATTTTTTTTTTTTCAATTTGAAAGCCTTATTGGGTCCTTTAACGTAAAAATAAAAAAATAATTTTTTTTTGTATATGTTCTCTCATTTATATCATCTTGTGGTAAAACAAATATAATAAAAGTAGATTGAACACAATAAGGTGTTAAACATTTTTTAAATGCGGTTAAGTCCAGAAATGCTTGTCTCAAATTTGATACAATTGGCAGCGTAAGTTATGTGCACTTTGGACTAATTTTTGTTCATTTATCTATGTTAGGCTACTTATTTCCTTATAATATAAAAAAGTCAAATGTTTGTGTTATCTTAAAAATATCTTCCATTTCATTGTGCAATACAATTTTAAATGAAAATCCGTTTCTCATGTATTCATTTCTGTGGGTTTAGTTCACCAAATCTGGACCATTTTTGCTGTCGTGTTTTCCATTCCATGTGTCCCTTCTCCTACACACCTGAATCAAATAATCAGGATCATTTTCAGGCTTCTGGGGAGATAGCTGATGACATAAACACTGAAAACACGACAGGATAGTTATCATCGGGGGATATGGTGAACCCTAGTCTACGTCATGGTGCTATGGTAAAAAATAAGCAACTCTACATTTTGACCGCGAGATGGCGTCATAGACTAAGCTAATAAGCTAAGGTAATAAAATTATGAATGCACACGTGTGGAATTATTTACTTAGCAAAAAAAGGTAAATGGACAATATTCTAATATCTTCAAAGTAGCCACCCTCGGCTCTGATTTTTTTTTTTTTTTTGCACATTTTTGCCATTCTCTTGATGAGCTTCAAGAGAGAGTCACGTAAACATCACAGGTATGCCTTTTCAGGGTTTATTAGTGGAATTTATTACTTTATCTGCTTTTACTTTTATATTCTTAGCCTTTATCTTTGTAATGTGCACTTTTAGATTTGTTTTTCAAATGTAAAGTGCGGTATAAATAAAATGTATTATTATTATTATTATGTGTTTTCACCATAAGCGGTTTTTAAGGGGGGCAGCCCCCCCCGGTGGCCGAAAAGTGTCATTACCCTTCCTTCATTGACCTTCCTATGTATATATATATATATATATATATAAGTTATAAAGCAATAAAACTGCAACAAAAATAAATGAAATATACAAAAAAAAATATTTTTATAATGGGTCAAAATTATTTTTTGAACAGCTCATGTGACTAGCAACTTAGACGGTCATTTGCTTTGCATATAATCCCCATATAATAAAATTATGCGATGCCAATTTTATTTTTCAAATGATTTTTTCTTTGACTGAAAATATTTTTTGAGGGGATCAAATGATATAGACACAAATGTCCTACCCATAACATGGCTCAAACACAAAAAAGATTGCTTCAATCAAAGAAAACTTTTGATGGAGAATTGTGTTCATATGTAAATTTTTCAATCTCAGATATTTTTTCGCATTCAAAAACTTTTTCCATGTTTGAAAATTTTCTTTTGATTGAAGTGATTTTTCTTTTTGAAAATACATATTTTTTGAAGCAACTTATTTTTTGATTGAATAATAAAGACAAAAATGTCCTAGCCAAATGTGCCCCAAACACAAATCAACATTACTTCAAATTTCAAAAATTTACTTCAAACTTTCAAATTTATTTTAGCATTCAAACACATTTGTTTTATTTTTTATTTTTTTTTAAGTAACTTTTTTTTTGGTTGAAAATATACATTTTGATTGAAGCAACTTTTTTTTTTTTCTTTTTAATTGAAGCACCTTTTTTGATTGAATAATAAAGACACAAATCTACCTCCATATGGCTCCGCCCAGGGGATACAATTTTTGACTGGGGTAACTACATTGGCACGATGGCGGCGGGCGTACCATATTCAATGGATGACGATCTTGGCGAAAAGTATTGCCTAAACAGCCTGACTTAGAATTCCCCTCAAGAATGATGGGAAACAAAAAACGCTCATTGTCAATTTATATTCTTGTAAGCTAATTTTATTGCTGACACTGCGTTTCGGGCTCATCAACATGTTGTGCCCCCCCTGCCACAAAAGTCAAACTCCACCTATGGTTTTCACAGGGTATAGGCAAGAGCAAGTGGTTTAATTATAGGGGTTTTTGGACACAATGAATAAATTCTGATATTATTTATTATTGTCTTGAATATTGTTGCTGTTATCTCAAGTATTATCAATGGTTTTATCAGATTTTTTTGGGGTTCATTTTTATTTTCTCATCTCCAAAATAAAGCATTCATTCATTCATCCATTCATGTGTCCAGACTTTTGGCCTGTACTCTATATTTATACACAGTATACATGCAATAAAATACTATACAGTAATCCCTTGCTACTTTGGGTGTCAAATTTCGCACCCTTAATTCATCGCAGATTTTTTTTCAACTTAAATAAATAAATCTAGTTTTTACAATATAATAATGAATAATTTTACATACATCTAATTCATATATTTATTACATTTGCAGTGGTTAAAAAACATGCATTAACATATACATAAACATAAGTTTAAAAAAAAAAAAATCTTTTATTTTTTTTCCATCATACTTTGGGAAAAAAGGGAAAAAAACATTTCATATATGTATCTCTTTCCAATACTGTTAAATCTGAATAAATACATTGAAGTGAATATAACACTGAATACAACAAACAGTTGGTAGCTGGAGTTGTCCTTGGACCGTAGGGTCAATGGCTCGATTCCCGGTTATGACTGCCCACTGTCAAAGTGCCCTTGGGCAAGGCACTGAACCCTGATTTGCATCCAATGGGTTGACGGAACCTTGCATGGCAGCATCCCCATTGGTGCGTGAATGGGTAAATGTATGTTAATGTAAAGCGCTTTGGGCATGTTAACAATGCAGATAAATGTGCTATATAAGTACTGTCCATTTACCATTTTTAACCCCACACCCCGCCCAAAAAGTTTTTAAAAAAAAAATGTAAATAAGCTTTGCCACAACTTCGCGAATTTTTTTCAACAAATAAATAAATAAATAAATAAATAAATACAGTATTTTATTTTTAAAAAGACAAATATGCACAAATCATTTTATTTTACATATATCTCATTTATATCATAATTTTTTACATGGGCAGTGCTTAAAAATCATGTATTTACATATGCATAAACACAAGGTTTAAAAAATAATAAAATAAAAGTTTCCCTGATGTCTGATGCATATTAGTGACTCTTGACACCTTGTCCAATGCAGACTTTTGACAAGGTGATGATGCTGGAACTTTGGTTTGGTGCCGTTCCAGTGAGATTTACAAAGATGAATGCCTGAAGAAAACATCATAATTCCCTCAGTCCTTGATGATATGGGGCTGCATGTCAGGCAAAGGCACTGGGGAGATGCCTGTAGTTAAATCTTCCATAAATGCACAAGTTTACATTGAAAATAAGTTTTTCATTTTCCAAGATGACAATGCATCATGCCACAGAGCTAAGACTGTTAAAGCATTCCTTGGAGGAAGACTCATCCAGTCAATGTCATGGCCTGCAAATAGCCCAGATCTCAACCCTACTGAAAACCTGTGGTGGAAATTGAAAAATGGTCCACAGCAAGGCTCCGACCTGCAAGGATGATCTGGCAACTGCATTCAAAGAGAGTTGGCACCAAATTGAATGAAGAATACTCATCAAATCCATGCCTCAGAGACTGCAAGCTGTCATAAAAGCCAGAGGTGGTGCAACTAAATACTAGAGATGTCTTTTGATTGTTATTTCTTTGTTTGTTTCGAATGATTCCATATTTTTTCCCTCGGAATGGAGTGATTCCATATATATTTCCCTGGACTTGCTCTGTAAAAGTAACATTTACTGACCACCACAATGTTTTTAATTCATTTCTTTTAGTGTTTTTGAATGCTAAAGAGTTGCACTTTTGAACTAATTCATTATTTTCTCAAGCTTTTTATCTGAGTTTGTTCTACATGATAAAATATCTGAGTGCTCGTCCATACTTTTTGCTAAGGGTTGTATAGGCAATAAACATTCCGTACATATATTTTTCTGGCAAAATAGGAAGTAGGGTAAAGTGTGACAGATTTGTCTCTGGACTCATTTGCTATAATAAGCTTTCCCAGGGGCCATTTGACTTGCTTCTCACTCACTTTACAACAAAGAGTGAAAAATCTCACCAATGTATGTGTGCAATAAAGAAAAGCGCATGTAGATGAGAGACGTTAGAAATGGAGTTTTGTGTGTGTTAGCAGTGCACATTGTTTGCTTCCTGGTGGAATTCAGCTTTGAGGTGGTGGGGGGTCATCCTGTGTGATATGGGCCATTGACTGCTTTTCCATAGCTAAAGAACAATAATGAGTTTTTTTTCCCCTGCCGAATATCTGTGCCTCCGTTCAGTGCGCTGATTGTGTTTATGAAATTGGGCATACATCTGTAAATGTGCAGCAAGGGAAGGCACAGTCATTGGAAAAACGCGAGCAAATTGTTTTGTGCCACGGTACACGGATTGATAAGCCTGGGTCGTAAGAAAAGCGCTCAAACCAAGAAACGTGAGATAGGAGAAGCAATAAAGAGGAAAGACACAATATGTACTCAAACCGCATGACGTCATCTTGGTTATTGTGTCGCCGTAGAGTTTAATTAGCGCTGTTGAGTGATGCCGCAGTTGACCTTGCTGGTGTTCTTGCTTGAGAAATGAGACCGGTCGCTGTATTTTACACCGCCAGATATTGTGACAAATGACTTGATAGCTCAACAAATGGCCTTCTATTCAATATGAAGTGAAAACCAATGCTCACTTTTGTGTGCGAAGGTCACCAGACTTTTTAAAGTAACACTTGGTATCTTTTCAGTTTTGGTCGATTTTAGTGATTCCTGTGGACAAAAGCTGTAGTGTTTTGTTTTGCCTTAAAGGGATCCTCTATTTTTAAGACAAGTGATTCTTAAAACATAAATGTTAGTATGAGTTATAATAATTTGATATTAAAACCCCTCTTAATGTTTTTGTTTTAATTAAGTTTGTAAAATTATTTTAAGTGATAGGTCGCCATTCTTGTTACGTCGCAGTGCGTGACGTCACCGGCCCCGTTGCCGAAATTCCAGCAACGTTAGCTTTCCCAACATGTCGTCAGTTCTACCCTTCCTATTTGAACCAGATCTGAAAAGTTAAGAGCAGGACAGCACTGTCGGTCATTCACAAAACGAGCCTCAAGGGAAAATGCGTGCAGCAAATACCTGATAAGACAAAAGTTGGGCAAAACTGGTGATGCGAGAGAGTGCTGTTGTTGGGAACTCCGGTTGGGAGCGAGAGTGTATGCTGTCCGGTTTTATTAGCAGATATTCAAGGTAAGCATATTGCGTTTTCAAACTTATCCCAATATAATTATGCAGTACGCATACACGCGTTCCCTGATGAACTCCAGCACTGTTGTAAGGTCAACGTCAGAGTCACTGTCGTCACTGTAGCGTGCCATAGTGCTTTAATTATTTAGTATGATTTGGGGAAAACTCCCACGAAGAATAGTCAACATAAAAGATAGCAATAGTAATCCAAATCAGTGTTTTTTACTCACTCAAAGATCCAAGAATTAGACCGATCCCATGGCAATGTCGCAGCCGCGATCAGGCCGTCGATTCCACAAAACAGACTGATCCGAAAAGCCTCCGTGGGACCGACGAATCAAAAAAATTGGACAGATTCGAAACCAATATTGCAGACGCGGTGGGACCGTCGGATCCAGAAAATAGACGGATCCCTTACTTGACTGAGGATCCAGGAAAAATGTTTGGGCGCCAGTTGTAACGCGTGGTGGGTAGGATACGTGCATACAGGGACCAAAAAGGGGGAGAAGCTTCCACTTATGCACATTTATTCACTAAAAATAATTCCACCTTGACCACTTACTTCACTCCCCTTGTTTCCATTTGACTGGAAATTGCATCCAAAAGCAGCACATCGTGGCATTTTACTTCGCGAGTTTAGGCAGCAATTAGCAATTGTTGAACATGAAAGATCCCAATGACGTCATCACTGCGAGCCCGCAAACGATGGCGCCAACTAACGGTCAAAATATGTACTAAATATTATAAAATATTGCCATTGATTTAACATTTTATGTGTTTCTAACAACATATTTTAGTACAAGAGAACAATTGTGGTTTATTAGAGCCTACATGTATTTAAGTTAGAGGATCACTTTAAGGGAACCTCGGACTTGTAGGCGACAATAAGCCACAATTGTTCTCTTTTACTAAAATATGTTATTAGAAACACATAAAATGTTGCCATTGATTTCAAAATCTATAATATTTAGTACTGTAATTTTCGCACTATAAGGCGCACCTGACTATTAGCCGTCACCCACAAATTTGACACGAAAACGGCATTTGTTCATAGATAAGCCGCAACTGTCCTCCCTGTATCATGGGATATTTAACATTTTATTTATCAGCGGCATCATAAGATGTCATAAAACCAATTGAACCATCACGAAGCTTTGACCTAATCAGCTGTAAAGCTTCACTGCTTCAAGAAGCTTCATTTGGCCATCACTCTTTTCTTGTGGGAGACAATCAACCTCTGGTGCCACCTGCTGTCAACACTGTTGTCATCCTACATGCCTCCTAGCATGCATTGCAGCGCTACAGATGTAAATAACAAATCCAAATTCATGTTCTGTGCTAATTATTTCTTCAATTACTGTTCTACTTGTTTCATTAATTGCTAGTTATGCTATTTGGTAACATTTTATTTGACAGTGTCACCATAAGACTTATAAGACCAAATGAACCACCATGAAGCTTTGAACCAATTGGCTGCAATGCCTTAGTGCTTCAAGAAGGCCATCACTGCTTCTTTGGGGGTGAAGGTCAAGCCACAGCTGTCCTCACTGTGTTATGGGATATTTACACCAAAAGATATTAACCGGTAACTTTTTATTTTGACAGCAGCATCATCATAAGACTGTCATAAGACCAAATGAACAACCATGAAGCTTTGAAGCAATTGGCTGCAAAGCTTCACTGCTTCAAGAAGCTTCATTTTTCCATCACTGTTCTCTTGGGGGAGAGAGTCAGCCTCTGCTGCCACCTGCTGTCAACACTGTTGTCGTCCAACATGCCTCCTAGCATGCATTGCAGCGCTACAGATGTAAGTAACAAATCCAAATACATGTTCTGTGCTAATTATTTCTTCGATTACTTTTCTACTTGTTTCATTAATTGCTAGTTATGCTATTCGGTAACATTTTATTTGACAGTGTCACCATAAGACTGTCATAAGACCAAATGAACCACCATGAAGCTTTGAACCAATTGGCTGCAAAGCCTTATTGCTTCAAGAAGCTTCATTTGGCCATCACTGCTTCTTTGGGGGTGAAGGTCAAGCCACAGCTGTCCTCACTGTGTTATGGGATATTTACACCAAAAGATATTAACCAGTAACATTTTATTTGACAGCAGTATCATAAAACTCATAAGACCAAATGAACAACCTATGAAGCTTTGAAGCAACTGGCTGCAAAGCTTCACTGCTTCAAGAAGCTTCATTTGGCCATCACTGTTCTCTTGGGGGAGAGAGTCAGCCTCTGCTGCCACCTGCTGTCAAAACTGTTGTTGTCCTACATGCCTCCTAGCATGCATCGCAGTGCTCCAGATGTAAATAACATCAAAATTCATGTTTGGTGCTAATTATTTCTTCAGTTACTGTTCTATTTGTTTCATTAATTGCTAGTTATGCTATTTGGCAACGTTTTATTTGACAGTGTCACCATAAGACTGTCATAAGACCAAATGAACAACCATGAAGCTTTGAAGCAATTGGCTGCAAAGCTTCACTGCTTCAAGAAGCTTCATTTTTCCATCACTGTTCTCTTGGGGTAGAGACTCAGCCTCTGCTGCCACCTGCTGTCAACATTGTTGTCGTCCAACATGCCTCCTTGCATGCAATGCAGTGCTGCGGATGTAAATAACAAATCAAAAATCGTGTTCAGTGCTAATTATTTCTTCAGTTACCCTTCCAGTTGTTTCATTAATTGCTAGTTATGCTATTTGCTAACATTTTATATGACAGTGGCGCCATCAGACTGTCACAAGACCAGTATAATAATGACATGACACTGCCATTGGAATTAATGAATGCCGATGACAGATGTCATTTTGTGTTATCCGACAAATTCTCTCGCTTTGAATGGATGTAAAAATACCAAGCTGGACACAAATGAAGTTCGTGACATAATGGATGACACTTAATTACATCTGTCATAAGCATTCATTAATGCCCATGATAATGTCATGTCATAATTATGATGGTCTTATGACAATCTGATGGTGCCACTGTCAAATAAAATGACATGACACCATCATGGACATTAATGAATACTTATGACATGTGTCATTAAGTGTCATCCAGCAAATTATATCACTAACTCAATTTATGTCCATCTGGGATTTTTACAATCATTTATTAATACTCATGGCAGTTTCATTTCATAATTATGATGGTCTCATGACAGTCTTATGTCAGTACTTTCAAATAAAGTGTTACCAAATACCATAACTAGTGATTATTGAAACAACTGGAACAGTAACCGAACAAATAATTAGCACAGAACCTGAATTTTGATTGTTATTTAAATCTGTAGCACTGCATTGCATGCTAGGAGGCATGTTGAACGACTACAGTGTTGACAGCAGGTGGCAGCAGAGGTCGACTGTCTTCCACAAGGGAGCAGTGATGGCAAAATGAAGCTTCTAGAAGCAATGAAGCTTAGTAACTTTGCGTTTTGCAATTGGTTCAAAGCTTAATGGTGGTTCATTTGGCCTTATGGCAGTCGTATGATGCCACTGTCAAAGTGTTACCAAATACCATAACTAGCAATTAATGAAACTGTACCAGTAACTGAAGAAATAGTTAGCACAGAACATGAATTTTGATTTGTTATTTACCTCTGTAGCGCTGCAATGCATGCTAGGAAGCATGTTGGATGACTACAGCGTTGACAGCAGGTGGCAGCAGAGGTTGAATGTTTTCCCCCAAGGGAGCAGCGATGGCCAAATGAAGCTTCTTGAAGCACTGAAGCTTAGCGTTTTGCTATTGGTTCAAAGCTTCATGGTGGTTCATTTGAGGTTCAGGTGGTTCAGGTTGAGATCAGTTCAACACATTATACCATAGATATAGGGACACAAAATATGATCTACCAAATGGTCGAGCATAACATCAATTAATGCCCATGATAATGTCATAATTATGGGGGCTTATGACAATCTGATGGTGCGACTGTCAAATAAAGTGTTACCAAATTCCATAAGTAGCAATAAATGAAACAACTAGAACAGTAACTGAAGAAATAATTAGCACAGAACATGAATTTTGATTATTTACATCTGCAGCGCTGCAATGCATGCTAGGAGGCATGCTGGACGACTACAGTGTTGACAGCAGAGGTTGACCTTCACCCCCAAAGAAGCAGTGATGGCCAAATGAAGCTTCTTGTAGCAATAAGGCTTTGCAGCCAATTGGTTGAAAGCTTCATGGTGGTTCATTTGGTCTTATGACAGTCTTATGGTGCCACTATCAAATAAAACGTTACTAAATACCATAATGAGCAATTAATGAAACAACTGGAACAGTAACTGAAGAAATAATTAGCACATATCATGAATTCTGATTGTTATTAACCTGTAATGCATGCTAGGAGGCATGTTGGATGACAACAGTGTTGACAGCAGGTGGCACCAAAAGTTGACTGTCTCCCACAAGAAAAGAGTGATGGCCAGATGAAGCTTCTTGAAGCAGTGAAGCTTTGCAGCTGATTGGGTCAAAGCTTCGTGGTGGTTCATTTGGTCTTACGACAGTCTTATGATGCCAGTGTCAAATAAAGTGTTACCGGTTGATATCTTTTGGTGTAAATATCCCATGATGCAGTGAGGACAGCTGCGGCTTATAGTCCAGTGTGGCTTATTTCTGAACAAATGCTGTTTTTGTGTCAAATTTGGTGGGTGGCAGCTTATAGTCAGGTGGGTCTTATAGTGTAAAAATTACAGTAGTTGTTTCATATTTGAGATACGAGCTGATGACCTGTCTATGCTTTGCTCTGTCTTGTGAGCACAAACACTATATACAAAAAGCATTTATTGTTTGGAACAGTGTTAAATCACTTTAAACAGATAACATACTGTAATACTGACAGTCAGACGTCCTAATGCTGCTCAATTTCTCAGTTTCTAACCAAATGAATCCCCATTTGTTTACCTCTACTTTCCTCTTCAACCTATTAGTCCGTGTGAGTATTTGCATTGGCACAAGGTCATGTGGTTAATGCACATTGGAGTTGTCATGGACTCGAAAGTGGTTTTTAATCAGCAATTATTAGCGAACGGAGTGACTGCACGAGAGAGCGCCCGTCAATGTCACGTCAATTTGCATGCCGGCCTCCATATTAGAGGTGCATTCTGGGAGGCCGCCGCCGCCGCCACCTGAGTGCCTCATCTGCACACAAACGCGCGCCTGTCAAAAAAATGTTCCGTCGCCAATGAGGAACAACCATTACGTGGCTGCGAGGGGAGATAATTTAGTGATGCACATAAAAGCGAGAGCATTGAACGTTGCTCATTTTATGGGAAGACCTACAACGGCGGGAATATTTACAATCATGTCCTATACAAATAGCGGCCATTTTTACCTATATCTGTAATTGCCAATTAAGCACGGCGGCGTCTGGGAGAGGCTTTTAATTAGCGTTAATAGATGGTGAAGCGCATGTCTTGGAGTCATGAATATGCATGGCCACGGTATCTTCCGAGCAGGTTGGACATATTGCTTAACTAAAGCCATTGACGGCGATAGACGTCCTATGATGGCCATAGACTTAAGCGTCCCTTTTCTGTGAATGGCAAACTTGATAGATTATTATTCTTATAATGAAATTTAAATTTATGAATTTAAATGAATGGAGACTTTTTGAAAATGAGACTGAGACAATAATAAAAACGTTCAGGTTGTGTCCATTTACAGTGAAGTTGAAGTCCGCTTTGAACTTCTGAGGTCTGAAGTGCACTACTGTACATGCCATTTAATTGTTTTGTTGGTATAAATGTGAATTTGAATCAGTTTTAACTGTGCTTTCCTTTGCACAAAGATGTTGTTAAAGGACTACCGTAATTTTCGGACTTTAAGCCGTTACTTTTCCCCCTCATTTTGAATCCTGTGGCTTAAAGTCAAGTGCGGCTTATTTGTTGATTTATTTGGGTTAATAGTTGGGCTGTCAAAATTATTGCATTAACGGGCGGTAATTAATTTTTTAAATTAATCACTTAAAAATATTTTACGCATTTAACGCACACGCCCCGCTCAAACAGATTAAAATGACAGCACGGTGTCATGTCCACTTGTTACTTGTGTTTTTTGGTTTTTTGTCGCCCTCTGCTGATTTTATAGGTTTCAGCACCATGAGCATTGTGTAATTATTGACATCAACAATGGCGAGCTACTAGTTTATTTTTTGACTGAAAATTTTACAAATTCTATTAACACGAAAACATTAAGAGGGGTTTTAATATAAAATTTCTATAAATTGTACTAACATTTATCTTTTAAGAACTACAAGTCTTTCCATCCATGGATCGCTTTAACAGAATGTTAATTATGTTAATGCCATCTTGTTGATTTATTGTTATAATAAACAAATACTGTACTTATGTACAGTAAGTTGAATGTATATATCCGTCTTATCTTTCCATTCCAACAATAATTTACAGAAATATATGGCATATTTTATAGATGGTTTGAATTGCGATTATTTACAATTAATTAATTTTTAAACTGTGATTAACTCGATTAAAAATTTTAATCGTTTGACAGCCCTAGTTAATAGGCAACACTTTGACAGCAGCGTCATAAGACTTCCATAAGACTGTCATTATTATGACATGACAGTATCATGGGCATGAATGAATACTTATCCTTATCCTGCAAATTATCTTTCTAACTCCATCTATGCCCAGCTGGGATTTTTACAATCATTTATTAATACTCATGGCAGTTTCATTTCATAATTATGATGGTTTTATGACAGTCTTATTGCATTACTGTCAAATAAAGTGTTACCAAATACCATAACTAGTGATTATTGAAACAACTGGAACAGTAACCGAACAAATAATTAGCACAGAACATGAATTTTGATTGTTATTTGCATCTGTAGCACTGCATTGCATGCTAGGAGGCATGTTGAACGACTACAGTGTTGACAGCAGGTGGCAGCAGAGGTTGACTGTCTCCCCCAAGGGAGCAGTGATGGCCAAATGAAGCTTCATGAAGCAATGAAGCTTAGCATTGTTGGATTTCGCAATTGGTTCATGTATAGCCCAATGCTTGTTATCTATGAACAAATGCTGTTTTTGTGTCAAATTTGGTGGGTGGCAGCTTATGGTCAGGTGTGCCCTATAGAGCGAAAATTATAGTCGTTAAACGTGTACTTTTGACTCAAAGAAGCTCCTCACTTCAAAAAATTCCCAATAAATGTGCTTTATTTTGATTTGTGCTTCATGGGGTCTCCGGGGAGGGGCTTGGAAACACCCATGACAACCGACTCCAGTTCGGCTGATCGATCGGTTTGTCAGGATGACTGATGGAGCTGGCACATAACACATCTTTGCAAGTGATATATTGCCTTTAGATGAGAGTGAGTTATGATGATAAACCTCAAATTGAAATGAGTGAATTTGAACCTTTATTAATACCAAGTCCCTCATGCATTTGTTTGCTCGTGTCGTCTTATTCCTTAGTGAGCCTGAAGATTTTGATGGTCTTTGTGAGAGGAAAAAAACATTGTGCTTGATTGGCGTCTTTTCCCGCCTGCCTACTTAGCGCCGTGTACGCTGCAACTTTATAACGTCTTAATCAGATCATTTTTCTTAAATCGAGTCAATTAAATTTCCCTATCTTGTTTTCAGTGTTAAAGACTAGTTAACTACGGGGCCCCTAAAGGGACATCAACAGAAAAAAAGAAATTCAAACCATCTGGTGCACACCAGAAACAATCTGCTAAACATTAAAATTATATAGCGTTTAAATTAGCGGACGTTTGCTATACAAGTTTGCCAATTGTAAGATCCTCATTTATTTATTTATTTTTTATATCGTTTGAGGCTAAGTTCAGGCTCGCATTGGACACCAGCATTTTCAGCGTGCTAAAAATGATAATACAGGAGTTTAGTGCTGCAACGATTAATCGATTAACTCGAGTAATTTGATTAGAAAAAATATTCAAATTAAATTTTGCTGCTACGAGTTTTCGTTTAATGAAGTGGCATTGTAATTTCATTATTTGTGTGGATACACTGCCCTCTAGTGGCGACAGGGAATATGACATAACATAATTCATTTCACTGGGCTCCTTGTTAAGACCAACATTAACTAAGTTTATGTTTGAGGTAATGTTTTTTTATTTTTTTGCATTCGTGATTTAGTTTATTGGTATATTTAGCCATTTTTTGTGGGAATATGTGTTTGAACCATTTGTTAAGAGCATTGTTAAAAAAAGTTTGCATTTTATAGCATTTAAGCTAGCTGACTTTTGCTATGTACAGTATGTTAACCAATCGTTCTTTTGTAAGATCCTCATTTATTTACTTTTTTATATCGTTTAAGGCTAAGCTCAGGCTCGCATTGGACACCAGCAGTTTCAGCATGCTAAAAATGATAATACAGGAGTTTAGTGCTGCAAAGATTAATCGATTAACTCGAGTGATTCGATTAAAAAAAAGTTTCGAATTAAATTTTGCTGCTTTGAGTATTCATTTATTTAAAGTGGCGTTGAAAGGATTTGTTTTGAAAGTGTTTTCATTTAGTGTTATTGATTTGTGTAGATACACTGCCCTCTAGTGGCGACAGGGAATATGACATACCTCATTTCACATGGCTGAATCCAGATGCTCCTTGTTAAGACCAACATTAGCTAAGTTTATGTTTTAGCTAATGCTTTTTTTTTTATTTTTTTAATGCATTCGTGATTTAGTTTATCGGTATATTTAGCGATTTTTTGTGGGAATATGGGTTTGAACCATTCGTTATAAGTATTGTTTAAAAAACTTTGCATCCTATAGCATTTAAGCTAGCTGACTTTTGCTATGTAAGTTAGCCAATTGTTCTTTTGTTGGACTTAGATGCGCATATATTTATTTTTTTTAATACCGTTTGAGGTTTTTATGTTTCTTATCTGATTACTCGATTATTCGAACTAACTAGTTCATCGATTAATCGACTGTTAAAAGAATCAATAGCTGCAGCCCTACAGGAGTTAGTTGAGCTTAATTCCCCGAATTCTTTATAGATATGGATGTAAAACAGTCTTGATTCTTGGTTTAAACCCCCCCAAAAAATTGTGCAGTTAGCATTTATTTTACGTAAATACAGTATGTTTGTTACTCAATGAGGCGGCTGCCATATGTAAACAGAGCTTTTCTGGTGAAAATTCTTGTGAATAAATGCTTAAATCCCTGAATTCTTAGTAGATATGGATGTAAAATAGTCTCGATTTTTGAATTAAACCAAACTGAATTAACCCCCCCCCCCCCCAAAAAAACAATGCGCAGTTAGCATTTATTTTACGTAAATATGTCGAAGTATGATGATGTAAACAAAGAGCTTTTTCCATTGAAAATTCTTGTGGATAAATGCTTAAATCCCTGAATTCTTTATACATATGGACGTAAAACAGTCTCGAGTCTTGGTTGAAAGCAAAAAAAAAAAAAAAAAAAAACGTGCAGTTAGCATTTATTTTAAGTAAATGGGTCAAAGTACGATGCTAGTCTGTTACTCAATGAGGTGGCTGCCATATGTAAACAGAGCTTTTCCGGTGAAAATTCTTGTGAAGAAATGCTTAAATCCCCGAATTCCTTATAGATATGGATGTAAAACAGTCTCGATTCTTGGTTTAAACCCCCCCCAAAATTGTGCAGTTAGCATTTATTTGACGTAAATACAGTATGTCTGTTACTCAATGAGGCGGCTGCCATATGTAAACAGCTTTTCTGGTAAAAATTCTTTTGAATAAATGCTTAAATCCCCGAATTCTTTGTTGATATGGATGTAAAACAGTCTCGATTCTTGAGTTAAAAAACACACACACACAAAAAAGAGCAGTAAGCATTTATTTTATGTAAATATGTTGAAGTATGATGCTAGTCTGTAAGGAAATTAGCAGCCGCCATATGTGAACAAAGAGCTTTTTCCAATGAAAATTCTTTGGAATATATGCTTAAATCCCTGAATTTTGATAAATATGGACGTGAAACAGTCTTGATTCTTTGTTAAAAGCAAAAAAAAAAAAACAACAAACAAACAAACAACAACAACAAAAAAAACGTGCCGGTTGCATTTATTTTACGTAAATATTGCGAACTATGAGGCTAGTCTGTAAGGAAATGAGCAGCCGCCATATGTAAACAAAGAGCTTTTTCTGTTGAAAATACTTGTGGATAAATGCTTAAGAGCATTTCTGACAAACAAGCTTTTTTTTTTTAAAGATTAAATGCCCAAACTTTTTGCTCAAAATAAGTTCATCTTATTTTCAGCTAGTTATTTTTCTTATAGTAGCTTCTAGTGAGTCAAAGGATAGAAAGACTACTGCTTGTCTACAAAACACTTACTGGCCTTGGACAAAAATACATACCTGATTTGTTAGATTCCCATGAAACATCTAGAGCCCTTAGGTCATCTGGAACCGGTCTCCTGTATGTTCCAAGAACAAGAACCAAGCAGGGTGAGGCAGCATTTAGTTATTATGCGCCTCACCTCTGGAACAAGTTACCTGAAGGTATGAAGTATGCTCAAAATGTTGGCTCATTTAAATCAGGGCTGAAACGCTTTTGTTTAGTACTGCATATCCATAACTGTCTATATATTTCAATCTATTTGCTTTCTATTCCTCTTGTGCTTTATCTCCAATGCTGATTTCAATTATTATCAGTAGTAGTATGTAGTAGAATTTATTTATTTTTTAAAATTATCACTATTATTATTTTTATTCTGTTCGTGATTAAATGCGATTGTATTTGTTTTTATGTTCTATTGGTTTAATGTGATTTTTACAAGGGCGTAGATTTGCATCGGGGTGGTAGAGACATGACACTACCAACTTTTCAGGATGCTCAAATTGTCCCCACCAACTTTATTTGCATTGTATAAAGAGTTCAGTTAGATGTCTTCCCATATGTTGTAAGGATAAAATAGATAGAACAGACCCTACCATTATTAAGTGAATTATTTTCATTAGGTTCAGACTTACAGTGCATGCCGCCCCCTTCAAAGAGAAAGGATATTAAGGATATAGTTTTTTTTCGGCCAGCATTAGCCCCTATAATTAAAGTAAAAAGACGTCATCGTGGCGGAGGTGAGGAACAAGCCACTAATTTTGAGACTGAAAGTCCAACCTGCAACAGAGTTAGCATAACATTAAACTGTATGAACTTGCTAACCTGTAAATCTCGAGTTCAAAGCTGCTTAGAGTGAAGCGTCTTCCTGTATGTTTTCTACTGTTAACGTTTATTCAACTGAGGATTTATTCATTAATTAAAATGTATTTATTTATTTTATACATCATATATTAAAAAAAAATGCCTATGCAGACATTTTACCCCCCTCCCGCATGAAAAACCACACACAAAAACACAGCCACTGTAAATTTATTTTATATCGTCCCTACCAACGTTGAGACCAAACCTACGCCCATGGATTTTTATGATCTTTGTCAGGGGTCCCCAAACTACGGCCCGCAGGCCAGTGGCCCGCCTCCACATCTGTTCCGGCCCCCTGAACAATACCCGTGAGCATTTTTATTTTTATTTTTCTCTATAGTGTTATTTATTTCCTGTCATTTTTCTGTGAAGAACCCAGAGAGGGTTATTTGGTTATTATCTATTTAATTAATAGTGTTATTATTAGGGCTGTCAAAATTATCGCGTTAACGGGCGGTAATTAATTTTTAAAAATGAATCACGTTAAAATATTAGACGCAATTAACGCACATGCCCCGCTCAAACAGATTAAAATGACAGCACAGTGCAATGCCAACTTGTTACTTGTGTTTTTTGGAGTTTTGTCGCCCTCTGCTGGCGCTTGGGTGTGACTGATTTTATGGGCTTAAGCACCCATGAGCATTGTGTACGGTAATTATTGACATCAACAATGGTGGGCTACTAGTTTAGTTTTAGATTGAAATTTTTACAAATTTTATTAAAACGAAAACATTAAGAGGGGTTTTAATTAGGGCTGTCAAACGATTAAAATTTTTAATCGAGTTAATTACAGCTTAAAAATTAATTAATCGCAATTCAAACCATCTATAAAATATGCCACATTTTTCTGTAAATTATATATATATTCTGCAAAATAAATTGTTGGAATGGAAAGATAAGACACAAGATGGATATATACATTCAACATACGGTACATAAGGACTGTATTTGTTTATTATAACAATAAATCAACAAGATGGCATTAACATTATTAACATTCTGTTAAAGTGATCCATGGAGAAAGACTTCTAGTTCTTAAAAGATAAATGTTAGTACAAGTTATAGAAAATTTATATTAAAGCTCCTCTTAATGTTTTCGTTTTAATAAAATTTGTAAAATTTTCAATGAAAAAATTAACTAGTAGCCCGCCATTGTTGATGTCAATAATTACTGACAAAATGCTCATGGGTGCTGAAGCCTATAAAATCAGTCGCACCCAAGTGCCAGCAGAGGGCGGCAAAACTCCATAAAAGACAACAAGTGGGCACTTCACTCTACTGTCATTTAAATCTGTCTGAGCGGGACATGTGCGTTAATTGCGTCAAATATTTTAACGTGATTAATTTAAAAAAATTAATTACCGCCCGTTAACGCGATAATTTTGACAGCCCTAGTTTTAAAACTTCTATAACTTGTACTAACATTTATCTTTTAAGTCTTTCTAACCATGGATCGCTTTAACAGAATTAATAATGTTAATGCCATCTTGCTGATTTATTGTTATGATACAGTACTTATGTACCGTATGTTAAATGTATATATCCATCTCGTGTCTTATCTTTCCATTCCAATAATAATTTACAGAAAAATATGGCATATTTTATAGATGGTTGGATTGTGATTAATTAATTTTTAAGCTGTAATTAACTCGATTAAAAATTTTAATCGTTTGACAGCCCTAGTTATTATTATTATATTATTATTTTGATTTTGTTTACTTTTGTTCCGTGAAGAATCCAGAAAGGGTTATTGGATTGTGACTTTCTGAAAAACAATACCTTTTTACATTTAGGCACTCCTGCAATCGGCACACTTTTTCTGTTACAAACTGACCCCGGCCCCTCATCAGAGAAGGGAAAGGTTATGTGGCCCTCACAAGAAAAAGTTTGGGGACCCCTGCTTTATGTGATGTAAAGCACTTTGAATCGCCTTGTGTTGAATTGTGCTTTATAAATAAATTTGCCTTTGTCTTTATTTAAAAAAAAAAAAACTAAGTGAGAAAATTGGATTTGAAGCACTGGGAGATAATTTAACTTATTTCTAGTAGATTTACACTGAAAACAAGGGAATTTAACTCGTTTTAAGGAAGTGTCTTACAGTGTAAGGCCACTAGGGGGAAGCAGAACTACGTATCATCTTTAGCTTGCTCCCTGAAGCCATCACCATGTTGGGACTGCACTCATAATAAAAACTTGGATTTATACAGCCGCTTTCAATGCTACTTGAGTGTAAATTGACGTAATGTGCACAATCTTGGTTTCCGACATTATTTGTAACATAAAAAAATGTTAATGCAAGTATTTACGATCAGATAAGTGGTGAATTAAGTGCAGCTATAAAAGAAAACCCCAAACAAGTCATATAACAATTCAGTTTATTGTATTTATTTTCCAGACAGACACATCAATTTCTGGACCACAGTAGAGGATGGAAACCTTTCACAGACAATTTTTTTTTTGTGTCAATATTATTATTTGAAAATACAAATATAAAATTAGACTTTCCACATTTGATATGTGAGAGACCCCCATCCATCCATGATTATTTTCCATATATTTTACAACAGGGCTTTAGCAAGCCTATATGGTAACCTGAAAGATGCTTTCAGATCAGGTCAGTCGAGTCTGTCTGTCCGTCTCTCGCCATAAAAAGTCGGTTAACGGAATAAAAAACGAAAAAAGGGGGGCAAGTGTTAGGAATGGCCCGAGAGTCCAGCGAGACGCGTGTCCCGCAATGCACCTGGGATGGATTCAGACAACGGAAGAGTCTTACTACATGAGCCTTCCTAATAACAATGCAGACGATGTCTATTGCATGGGAGGTGGTGATGCTTTTCAACTGAAAATTGGCTGGATTTCTCTACTGCCATCTTCTGTGTTGACAGCGTGAAAAAAAAAGAAGACACCGCGAGAGTCCACTTTGTCGTTAAGACGGAAAGCGAGCCTCTTTTGATGACGGAGAACATTCAAGAGCGGGATTGAGTGGGATGACGGAAAAGTCTTTGTGTGGACCAGCTAAGTGAAAATTGGCCATTGCCTAGCACTTGCCTCCAGATTCAAGTTTCAATGGATAGATACGGTAGTACACAAAGGTCAACACCTTTCAGGTGGACTTTTTTTTGTCTCTTTTTTCTTTTTTTTTCTTAAACCAAGTCCCCCTCCCCTCTCCCTGAATGGAGAAGCTAAGTCGACTAAAATGAGTAACATTCATCAGCTGCAAAGCGCTGTCAGTTTGCGATCAAATGAAATGAACCACAGAGCCATGCTACCTTAAAGTCCAAGCTACTGCATCACTACACTACGGAGGCCATCGTTGGCGAGGAAAGTTCAAGTTTTTGTTCTGTTCAGGTGGCTTCTCTGCTAAGACTATTTCTTTTCTACGCAAAACTAGACTAAAGTGAAATTAATGCCAAGGAACACTTTCTTTTACCCTGTTGGATAGAAGGCTAAATATAGCGCAAAAAGCTTGAACTGTCTTGATTTCATTTCTGGATCAAATCGTTTTAAGCGGTGTTGTTTTTGTAAACGAAGCAATTTGACCTTTTAGCCAGAGTGCGGGAATCGCGCCAGCCGAACCGCCGGACCTGCGCTGGCGCAGCTCCAACAACCCGGGCCATCGGGATCCCGACATCCCGGCCAAAAGGCCAAACTCCGCTATTAACCTTATTTCTTAATGTTCTCTGGTGTTGCTGATATGAAATGTACTGATACTGCTTTGTGGAGAGTGCGTGTGTGTGTATTTTAACTTATATTATAATTCTTATATTGTAATATTAAACCAGGGGTCCCCAAACTACGGCCCGCCTCCACATTTCGTCCGGCCCCCTGAACAAATTTTATTTTTTAATTTTTTACTTGTGTTATTTATTTCCTGGCTTTTTCTATGAAGAACCCACAGAGGGTTATTTGGTTATTATCTATTTAATTAATAGTATTATTATATTATTAGGGCTGTCAAACGATTACAATTTTTAATCGAGTTAATCACAGCTTAAAAATTATTCTTAATTATTCGCAATTCAAACGATCTATAAAATATGCCATATTTTTCTGTAAATTATTGTTGGAATGGAAAGATAAGACAAGACCGATATATACATTCAACATACTGTAAATAAGTACAGTATTTCTTTATTATAACAATAAATCCACAAGATGGCATTAACATTATTAACATTTTGTTAAAGCGATCCATGGATAGAAAGACTTATAGTTCTTAAAGGATAAATGTTAGTACAAGTTATAGAAATTTTATATTAAAACCCCTCTTAATGTTTTCGTTTTGATAAAATTTGTAAAAATTTTCAATCAAAAGATAAAATAGTAGCTCGCCATTGTTGATGTCAATAATTACACAATGCTCATGGTGCTGAAACCCATAAAATCAGTCACACCCAAGCGCCAGTAGAGGGCGACAAAACACCAAAAAACACAAGTAACAATTGGACATGACACTGTGCTGTCATTTTAATCTGTTTGAGCGGGGCATGTGCGTAAAATGCGTCAAATATTTTCACCTGATTAATTAAAAAAATTAATTACCGCCTGTTAACGCGATAATTTTGGCAGCCCTATATATTATATTATTATTTTATTTACTTTTGTTCGGTGAAGAATCCAGGAGGGGTTATTTAATTGTGGCTTTCTGAAAAACAATAAATATTTACATTTAAGCACTCCTGCAATCATCACACTTTTTATGTTACAAACTGACCCCGGCCCCTCATCAGAGAAAGGAAAAGTTATCTGGCCCTCACAGGAAAAAGTTTGGGGACCCCTGTATTAAACTATGGTTAAATGTATTTTTTATCTTACCAAGTGTGTTAGAACTGCAAACAGTTAGACGGTGCCTACGAGAAAAGTCACTATCTCCAACAACAACGACGATAAGGAAAATATTTCGTCAACGGACAACTTTTTTTTTCATGACGATGACGTGATGAGCTAAAAATGTGGCTTAAGGGACGAGACGAATGCCAGTTTTTGTCTGACAAGACAAAAATGCGACATTTCTGTCATATGTTCACAATGCGTGACACTTCCATGTCGTTTGTGGACTATGCCAGCTTGCATGATGGCAGTTTTTGGGTGGTTTCCATTATGCGATTGATCTCGTTTGCTTGGAAACACGGTAAGATTTGTTTTCTTATCTTGGCAAGAGATAATATGCAATGTTGCTTTCGCCTTTAAAAGGTTTTTGCTGAGTGACCATCAAACACTAAATGGCTAGGTTTATACCACAGGTCTTAACGCACAAATAAGATTTTTCCGTGTTTTTTCGACTTGAGTGAGGCATTAATTTGACGTCTGAATGGGAAAAGTAGCATAAAAGTGTACCATTTCAAATCCGATCAAGGCCAAATTTTTCCAGAATGTGGCTGCTGTCTGAACTGTCAAGTCTCCCAAATCGGAATTCATTCAGCAATGACGTCAGCAAACAGTGAGAAAGGGCGCTACGTTAGCGGTTCAGCTTTGCATTAGCGTTAGCCCCTAGTTTAAACACGGCTTTTAGGGAAGAGGCGAGCTTGCAAATAGTCTTAAAAAATAAAATGGGTTTAGTTAGAGTCGGGGCAAACTGTCCGTATGTGTGCGTCATGTGTAGTCATTTGTTTTGATGCTCCTGCGCATGCGGGTCAGTTGCTCAGTGCGTCTCGGACTGCGAATTAGTGCGCATGCGTGATACTTGAACGTGCTCAATGGACAAAGGCAGTCTGAATGGGCGCGCCAAAAATGCAGATATGAATACAAAAAAACCCAAAAAAAAAACTAGTCTAAATGGCTAGGTTCATACTGCTGGTTTTAATGCACAAATCCGTTTTTTTTTCGTGTTTTTCCGACTCGAGTCAGGCATTAACTTGACAGTCTGAACGGGACAAGTCGCATAGAAGTGGACTATTTCAAATCCGATCTAGGTCACTTTTGTATCTGGTTAAAATCTAGATACGGGCCACATTTTTCCAGAAAGTGGCTGCGGTCTGAACTGTCAAGTCCCCTGAATCGGAATTCATGCAGCAATTACATCAGCAAAAAGCGAAAGAGGGCGCTACGTTAGCAGTGCAACTGTGCATTAGTGTTAGCGCCTAGTTTATACGTGGCTTTTGGGGCAGAGGCGAGCTTGACAACAGTCATAAGAAAACAAAATGGGGGAGGATAAGCCTCAGAATGCTCGGTTTTCTTCCTGTGCTTCAAATTAGCAATATTTCGGCTGAGAGTCCGGGTAAACTGTCCGTATATGCGTGTGTGTGTGTGTGCGCGCGTCATGCGTAGTCATTTGTTTTGATGCTCCTGCGCATGCGGGTCAGTTGCTCAGCACGTCTCGGACCGCGAATTAGTGCGCATGCGTAATACTTGAACGGTCTAAGGCTAAGTTTGAATGGACACGCTAAAAAAGTAGATATGACATAAAAATCTAAATTGTGCATTAAGACCCGCGGTGTGAACCTAGCCTAAATGGCTAGCCTAAATGTCTAGGTTCATACCACAAGTCTTCATGCACAAATCCGATTTTTTTTTGTGTTTTTCCGACTCGATTCAGGCATTAACTTGACAGTCTGAACGGGACAAGTCGCATAAAAGTGGACGATTTCAAATCCGATCTAGGTCACTTTCGTATGTGGTTTAAATCCGATCTGGGCCGCATTTTTCCAGAATGTGGCTGCGGTCTGAACTGTCAAGTCTCCCAAATCGGAATTCTTGCAGTAATTACATCAGCAAAGAGCGAGAGAGACAGGGTGCTACGTTAGCGATGTGCATTAGCGTTAGCGCCTAGTTTAAACTTGGCTTTTGGGGCAGAGGCGAGCTTGACAACGGTCATAAGAAAACAAAATGGGGGAGGATAAGTGGAGGATATGCTCGGTTGTCTTCCTGTGCTTCAAATGAGCAATATTTCGGCTGAGAGTCGGGGTAAACTGTCCGTATATGTGTGCGTCAAGCACGCACAGTGCATGCATGCTATCAATCCACATAAACTTTGAATAAAGAGTAAACGTGGATTATTCATGTCTGTTGTTTGTGTCCTCTTTTTTTGGAAATCAAAATATGATCACCATAGAATGACTTGAGCCAGCATTTGTTTTGATGCTCCTGCACATGCGCGACTCGGACTGCGAATTAGTTCGCATGTGTGATACTTGAACGGGCTCAATGGACAAAGGCAGTCTGAACGGGCACGCCAAAAAAGCAGATGTGACAAACAATTGGTAATTGTGCATTAAGACCTGCGGTATGAAGCTAGCCAATTTAAAGCCTAGCGTTAGCGTTAGCATTGGCTTCAGAATAGCGAGCGTCCTCTTCAAACACTGGCCAGTGAAAGCAGAGCCAGTTGGCTTTTCTGGTCAGGCAGTCTAGAGGACGGTCATGTAACTTTTTTTTTTTTTTAAACATTAGTTCGTGGCTTCTAGCTAGGTTTAATTGTAAATAACGTACTGCTGTTCCTGCTGAGTGTGTATTATCACGAAGTTGGCGTTGTCCTTGTGGACTTGTAGAATATGCGCTCGTCTGTTTACGTTCACTTGAAATTAAATTTATTTTTGGACTAAAACTTTTGGATTATACAGACGAAAACATTTTGAGTAACTGTAGACTACAACTAGACAAAATTTGTATGAGATTACGACAACAACTAGACGAAAACATTTTGAAACGACTAAAATATGACTAAGGTGAATAAGTATTTCCGTCCATAAAAGACAAAAATGAAAACGGCTGTTTCAAATTAACAGAAAATGTTTGGGATTGCGACAGTTCAATTAGGCAGTCTTGTGTTAACTCTTTGGCTGCCATTTGGCTGTTAATGGCAAGCCTTAATGAGTTTTAAAAAATTGTTTCCTCAAATAGTAGCATCCATTCGAATGGACTGGTCAATTTCTCTCAGAAAAAGATCGGAATTGGGGGTAAATTGAAAAGTGAACTGGCTAAGACGGGTAACGGTACAAGGATCTGGATCAAAACATCCGTTGATTAAGCGAGGTTCCAATCAAATGGATGGAAAGGCTTGACATCGATCGACATGATCGTCCTGTAGATTTGCGGTTTTGTTTAAAATAATGCTTCTCATTCAAAAGTGTGAAACCAAATAAACACAAAGCAATTTTGACGTTCTAGCACAGGTGTGGGCAAACTATTCCACAAAAGGCGGTAGTGGGTCCGGGTTTTTGTTGCAACTCATTAAGCGGACACCTCTTCACCAATTTGGTGCAGTGGCTCGGGAAGTGGGGTGCTAAGGGTGCTGCAGCACCCCTTAGTGTTGGGCGGAAAATGTTTTGGTAGATTTTTTGCAAGGTGAAAATACGTTGGCATTAGCACTTAGCGCAGTGACTCGTTGAGTCTTCTTAAACTCTTGGAAAACTTATTAAATATAGTTCGTGGTGTCCAAGTGAGATGAATTAATTGCAAAATATGTGCTGTTTCCTGCTGAGTGTGTATTATCATGAAGATGTTTATGTCCATGTAGACAATTATATGCTCTTCTGTCAATGTTCATTTGAAATGGTTGAAAACCTGTTTTTATTTATTCATGGACTAAAACTTTTGAAATTCAAAGATGAAAACACTAAAACTAGACGAAATTTGAGTTTTCTTTGACCAAAACTAGACAAAGACGAACACATTTTGAAATACTGTAATTTTCGGAATATAAGCCGCTACTTTTTTCCTACATTTTGAATCCTGCGGCTTCTGTTCCAGTGCGGCTTATTTGTTGATTAATAGGTAACATTTTATTTGACAGCTCCACAGCATCACTGACCCACTCCCATACTTCACAGTGGGTATGAGGTGCTTTTCAGCATGTGCATCTTTCGTGGCATGCCAGACCCACTTAGTGTTTGTTGCCAAAAAGCTCAATCTTGGTCTCATCTGACCAAAGCAGGCTTCAACTGGTCCCAGGCTTCAACTGGGAAGCCTGGGTTTCGCTTCCAAAGGCCCTGGGAACCTTGTTAGGGTGCATGGCATCATGAATGCTTTGAAATACCAGGACATTTTAAATCAAAATCTGTTGCCCGAAAGCTGAAGATGGGTCGTCACTGGGTCTTTCAGCAAGACAATGACCCTAAACATATGGCCAAATCTACACAGAAATGGTTCACCAGACACAAAATCAAGCTCCTCCCATGGCCATCTCAGTCCCCAGACCTTGTTTTGTTGGCAATAGGGGGTTGTACAAAGTATTAACACCAGGGGTGCTAATAATTATGGAGGGCACTGTAGGTTAAACCGCCTGTGCTGGATCAGTTGTAACAAAGACAGGCCCCACTGCGGTTTTTGAGGACCAGTTTGCCCACACCAGTTCTAGCTGAACAGACCTTGGTAGTCTTAAGTGTCTTCTCAAATAAAAGCCTGGCATTCTGGTCACTATTTGAGGAATTACGGTAACCATTTGACCTAAAAAGATGCCGTGTGGTCAAACTCTTGAGGTTTTTCCGAGTGATTTCAAATAGCTAGAATTTAAATAGGGTTTAAGAGCGGTTCTAAACTCTACTTATATCACCAGTAAGACCGATTCGGAAAGAGCGTTTGTTAGAAACCAGTTGAATGTTTCCGTTCAAAACAATATGTCGCTCTGGCAAAGCAAAAAAAAAAAAAACAAAAAAACATCTTTTGCATATCTAGCGTTAGCATTTAAGGTAGTATGGCACACCCCTTTAAAAACATTCAAGGGTGGGATAGCCAAATAATGCCTCGTGTGCGCTTCCACCTCCCAGCAAGTGTTTTCTCTCGTTCATCCGTCCACGAGAGCTTTGGTTTGCTGAAACCACGCGACAGAAGTGACGCCAGCAGAAGAAAAAGAAGAACAACCGAAAGGTCCGAGGTTGAAGGTGCGAGACTAACATGGTCACCGATAAAAAGGTCTGGCGCTATATCTATCTCCACTGGTCCTACGTCTACTACAGTCACTACATCTAGCATATTAATGAGCTCTACAGAACATCTAGGAGGAGGAGGAGGAGAGTAGAGCAGAGGGAGAACAACAATGAAGCACTAGACTGGGAGCAAAGACAGCACTGTGTTTACAAGTTATTTCTTTACACACCCATGAAATACATGAATGAGTAACAAAAGATCTTCGGAGGATGGAAAGAGAGAAAAGCAATAGATGCACAATACATTTTAATAGTATAGTACAATTATTATTCATATATAAACCACAACAAAATTGAACTGGAAATCAGCAAAGAAGCGTCTTCTCTTTTTTTGTGTTTTTTTTTTGTTTTTTTGGAGGGGTAGTTTTATATTTTCTTTTACATGTGAACATTACAAGTTTTTTTTTTCTTTTAAATTTCTACGGCATCACAACTCCATACCCTTGTCTTTATAAGTATCCAGCATATTTCTTGACCTGGTTGCTTGAAAATGCAAGTGGGTAGAACATAACGGAAAAAAAAAAAAAAAAAAAAACAGTCCAAAATGATTATGCAGCAGAACGCGCTACATCCACTCCGTCAGATGACCTTGAAATTGCTGACCACACTCATTATTATTATTAGCCGAATGTTTGTGGTTTGATACAGCAAGTAATTCAGTGTGCGACCCTGAATAAATACGTTCAGATGAGTCACGGGTCTAATGTAAGAAAAGCAAAGGTCGAGCATGTCCACTGCTAAAATATAAATAAATAAAGACAACACTGATGTAACGTGTTGCAGATCTGAATCAATGATATATTATTTATTAAAGACAGTTAGTCCCCGGGTTACCGCGTACTCGACTTACGCGATTCCGACTTTACGACGCTGGAGTCTCGTTCGCCATTTTGTTTGTCTTCAGTCTTTTTATTTTTTTAGTTGCGCAAACAGAACCTAATTGTACCTTACAGTATCTTATTTTGTCTTTTCTTTATTAATATGACCTGATCTATCCTTACTAAACGTGAAGTTGTTCAGCTTTACAGACAGCAAACAAGGCAACCCAGATAGCAGACCGACGTTGAAATGATGTTGGATCAACATTCCGCTGTCGATCTTATATCGTTGAATCAACGTCACTTTTGCACCCTCAGTTAATGTTGTTTCAATGTTGAAATCCTTACAAAACCTACACGTCATTTCGGTAATTAATAATCAGTGTTGGGCACGTTACTTTAAAAAAGTAATTAGTTACATTACTCACTACTTCTTCCAAAAAGTAACTGAGTTAGTAACTGAATTACTCTATAGCTAACGTTGTTGCTAATGCAATGCTTGTGTACTTTTTTTGTAGTTTCACTACGGTCTAAAGAGGACAGTGGTTCCAGGCCATTTTATTAATAAATCAGATGAAAAAGGAAGAAGTCTGATTATTAAGGCGTCGTTCACTAGCTGTCTAGCTTTGGAAAAAGTAGACGCTTCGGAGTTAGGACAGCATAGACAGATTTAAATGACAGTAGAGTGAAATGCCCACTACAGTCCTTATGTACCGTATGTTGAATGTATATATCCATCTTGTGTCTTATCTTTCCATTCCAACAAATTATTTTACAGAATATATATATAATTTACAGAAAAATATGGCCTATTTTATAGATGGTTTGAATTGCGATTAATTGCGATTAATTAATTTTTAAGCTGTAATTAATTTATGAAAAATTTTAATCGTTTGACAGCCCTAGTTTTTGGTAATTTAAAAAGGATTTTACCGTGGATTGGAACATATTCTCGGCTCTCCCGTTCACCATCTGTGTTGGAGACGACTTTCGACGCGCAAGAGTGACGTTGCTCGTTAAGAACACGTCACGCAAATAAACGAATCTGATTTGTACATTGATTTTGTACCTGTTCGAGAGGCCGTTAATGGGCTGGTTCCCAGACTATACTCTCAGTGTTTGAAAAATACAGGGAGAATAGTCTGGCAGAGCCAGGCAAGGTAGGTTTAGCTCAGTAAACACCTCGTTCGTACACTATTTACATGCATTTAGCATTGGGACAAAGGCGAGCTTGAAAATGAGAGGAATGAGAATCATAAATACGTTAGCATTAGTTAGCATTTAAGCTAGCGGACTTTTGTTAGGCAAATTAGGCTGATTTAATCTACTAAATTTCCATATTGATCAAACTGTGTCAAGTGTTTTATTGTAAAAATGTGTGTCATTTTGAACATAGGTAAATTTGGGTGTTAAAGCTTTACAAATTGTCAAAACAGAAGGACGTAAAAAGCTACAATAAGCACAATCGCCTTGGTTGCTGTCTGTAAAGCTGAACAACTTCACGTTTAGTGAGGAGAGAACATGTCATATTAAGAAAGTGAAAAGATACTGTGAGGTTCAATAAGCTACTGTTTATGCTACATAAGGAAAAAAAACAACAAAAAAACGACTGGAGACAAAATGGCGTACGAGACTCTGGAAATCACGTAATTTGAGTACGTCATAACCCAGGGATTCCCTGTATTGGATTTCATTCATTCATATCTACAATGCTGTTCTTTCGTGTTCTGTTTATTTTTTTATTTAAGCAAGCTGTTAAGTCACCTGGCGATGGCGAGGCGTTTGTCTATTTTCAAATACAAGAATCCCAAAATCTTCACACTAATCCCAAAGCACAGGGCCGCCTTTTAAAAAGCCAACATGTACAAGTGCAAATAGGAAATGGCCTGTACTTTACTACTCACAGTGCAATGATTTCGCCGCCTTCTTCCCTCTTTTGTTTAAATAGATCTATTTAAATCATTCAGTGTTTTCATTTAGGTGAGAATAAATTAAAAACCTGCCTCCGATTCCACAACGGAACTCACGAGGCTGAGGTATGGCATCAAAATAATAATAATAACAAAAAAAAAGGTTCCTAATTCACATCAAGAACTAATAACTAGGTGGGCTCGTGCACAATGGCCCATACTTTGTCGTTTTTTTTTTCTTTTTGTGTCCCCAAACGACGTTGGGAAGGAGCAGGATGAAACAAACAATTGAGAAGAGTACAAAACTGTCCGCATATGCACAAAATGCAATCTAAAAGTACAGTGTGCTTTGGATTTAAATCTTTTTTTTTTCCTTTGTTCTTCTGGTCTTAAAGCAACACGAGGTAACTTTTCAGTTTTGGTTGATTTTAGCGACGCCGGTGGACAAAAGCAGTAGTGTTTTGTCTTGAGGAAGACTGCGCACACCTGCACAGGGTCGTAAAATCGTGATCTCTTAGTCACATGCAGATGGAATAGCATATGACGGTTAGAAACTGTGAGGCTTAGTCTACAACTACACTTGGACAGATTTTCTCCGAGGTATTTTGCTATTTATTTTTGTACCTGTCCGCACTACGTTTAAGGTGCGTTCAAGGCCCGCCCGCTTCTGCAAGGTACGCCTACTTTTGCGCAAACTACGCATGCGTAGAAAGGAGCAGCGTCATCTGTTACGTCATGATCAGCGCGGTTTACATCTGAACCGGAAACTCGTTACTAGCCAGTGGGAAATTTCAAAATTATTACAACTTCTAGACCAGGGCTCGGGAACTCTGTTTTGTGATCATTGTTTTTTTCGTGAACGAATTTGAACGCATCACGCAGGAGCTAGAGTGACGGGATTGAGATTGCACACTCGGCTTTTACAAGCAGTCGCCAAGTTGTGATTGAAATAATTCTTTAGAAAACAACCATGAAAGCCTGACGTCATTACTTGGGATGTTACAATTGATGCTCAGTTGCGCACTCACCACTTGGGAAATAACAAATAGAAACATATGGTGTGGCGCTGTGTATATTTCCTGGAAATGGAAACCACAACTAGGAGTGCTTGTGCATAACAGTGGCGATCCTAGAAGTGCTGAGTTTTGACAGGAGGAAATGTCATGAAACAAAAACTTAAAAAACTGATCACGCGAGTCTGTGACTGGGGCTATCATGCGGTTCAGTTTTTGTAGTTTAATCTTCCCCTACGCAATTTTATAACTTCAGTTCGGTCGGCATGACTGATCGGAGACTTAACGCTGGAGACGAGCGCTGTAATAAACCACTCCTCTCCGTGTAATCCGCGATGGGAGGACCACCAATGGGCACTGAATTGAAGCAAATTCTTGCGATGTAGTTTGAAGGTTCAAGATTGATGTGTGAATGCGTTATCAGCTCATCACAGCTCGTTCAAGTCGAGCGAACCTGCCGGCACCACATTTAAATTACGGGCTGGCAGAGAGGCAGATGCACTCATCAGAAGTGCCACGTCTTGATCATCCGTCTCCATTGTTTACAATGCCGTCATGCCGCACTAAAAATGGCAATGGCAAGCTCCGGTACGTAACATCCTTTGTGTCCAATTGTTGTATGGAGACACTCATCTATATTAAGCGTCATGTAATATTAGCCGGCTAACTTATCCGTGTAAGCTCTTGCATGGATAAGAGGCACGTTAGTGTAGCTGACATGCCGTGTAGTCTAAATAATTACACGTTTAAGGTCATTATCTGTCCTAGCGTAGACGTAGCTTTAATGTGGCTAATTCCCTCAACCCACCTGACTCATCAGCGCTGATGAGTTTGGTTGAGGGGGGGCGGCGTCACGCCAGCGAGTGCCGGCCCAGTGTTTATTCTCGAGTTTCCCCTTATCCTGGTAGCCTCCCTTTCTCTTTTTTTGTTTCCTCGGACAAAACTTTTTGCCTCTTTTGTTGCTCTGCGATCTTCTGCGATCTTTGCAGAATTCGCGCCAACGCGTTCGTATTGACTTCCGTCTTTATAACGAATGGGGCAAAGAGGTAAGTGACCAGAGGTAGGTAGAGTAGCCTAAAATTTAGTTAGAGTAGCGTTACTTCAAAAAATATCACTCAAGTAAAATTAGTCATCCAAAAAATTGACTCAACTATAAGTAAAAAAGTATCCAGCGAAAAGAAAACTCATCAATAGTAACATTGAGAGTAACTGCTTATTTTTGTTTGATTTTTTTTTATTTTTTAAACGATGTTTTTTCTCTCTCAGCACAAACTTATCTATATGAACTGTTGTTATAATGATACTGTATAATAACCGGTTAAAGAGAGAAAAAAAAACTGCAATGAAGCATTATAGGTCCAAACAGCTCTAGTGGAGAAAATAGTTCCTAGTTTGAATAGTTCCTTCCTATTACTATTATGTTACTATTATGAAATTAAAAGGATCATATCTCTGGTTTTCCGTGGTCAATCGGTGCCAAATAAAAACTGGGAGACAGGTTTAAATCCGCGCTCTCGAGTCATGTTGCAGCAGGGCCGAGAACGAAAAGTGGTATTTGCCATGTAGCAAAATGGATTTTTTCATGGTTTTTTTTTTTTTGCCATTAGGCATTTTTTTTTTTTTTGCCATATATCATAACTGATTTTGCCATCTGGCATTTTTTTTGTCATGTGGCATTTTTTTGCCATGTGGCAAAACGGATTTTGCCATGTGGCATTTTTTTTTTGCCATGAGACATTTTTTTACCTGTGTGGCACAATTGATTTTGCCATTTGGCATTTTTTTGGGTCATTTGGCAATTTTTTGCCTTGATGGAAAATGGATTTTGCCATGTGCCAAAATGGATTTTGCCATGTGGCATATTTTTGCCAGGTGACAAAATTGATTTTGCCATGTGGCAAAATGGATTTAGCCATGTGGATTTTTTTTTTTTTAAATGTGACAAATAAATTTAGCCAAGTGGCATTTTTTATGCCACGTGGCAAATTGGATTTTGCTATGAGGCATTTTATGGATTTTGCCATGTGGTATTTTTTTGCAATGTGGCAAAATTGATTTTCCCATGTAGCATTTTTTACAATGTGGCAAAATGGCCTTTAGCATTGGCGTTTCTTTACCTTGAGACTTTTTTTTACCATGTGGCAAAATGGATTTTGCAATGTGGCATTTATTTGCCATGTGGCAAAATGGATTTTGCAATGTGGCATTTATTTGCCATGTGGCAAAATGGATTTTGCCATGTGGCATTTCATTTTTGCCATGTGGCATTTTTTTTTGCTATGTGGCAAAACTGATTTTGCCATGTGGCATTTTTTTGCAATGTGGCAAAATTGATTTTCCCATGTAGCATTTTTTTACAATGTGGCAAAATGGACTTTGCCATTGGCATTTCTTTATCTTGAGACTTTTTTTTACCATGTGGCAAATTGATTTTGCCAAGTGGCATATTTTGCCATGTAGCAAATTGGATTTTGCTATGTGGCTTTTTTTTTGCCATGTGCCAAAATGGATTTTGCCATGTGGTATCCCCCCCCCCTCCCAAAAAATGCCACATGGCAAATAGTACTTTTCTCGCTGTTATTGGTGCCTCTGTTGATGGCAGCGCTCTATGTCAAATACTTTTTTTTCCGGTTAAGGACGCCACGTGATCGAACAGGCTGAAAATTAGTCAATCTAATATGTAAAATAAAGAGGCAAAATATAACGACTCTTGTGTAACCCAAAGTAGCGGAGTAAGAGTAGCGTTTTTTCCTTCACAAATCTACTCAAGTAAAAGTAACAAGTGTGGCTTAATAAAAGTACTCTTAGAAGTACAATTTTCTAAAACCTTACTCAAGTAAATGTAACTGAGTACATGTCACGCGTTTCTACCCACCTCTGGAAGTGACGTATGCCGTAAAGCAGTCAACACTTTCATAGTTTTTTTTTTTTTTTGCGTGGCCCTCCTCAAAGTTAATTAGTTAATGCAAACCCCTTGAAGGTATAAACAAGGTGACATTCAATTAGTTGTCCGTCGACAAATGTCATGAAAACATTTTTATAAAGGTTGAAAAGTTACCTAGTGTTGCTTTAATAGCTTCATAAAAGATACCAATTCGTATACTTTTTTGTTGTGATTTTTTTCGTTTTTCTTTTAAATTCCATAAAACGTGACACACACGTGAGTTTGCTGGTTTGGTACTTTGTATACGAGTCAGCTTTGACTATTTACAGAGCAACGAGTGTGCGTTGGTCTCAGGCTGTTACTGTTTTTCAGCAGGGTAAAAAGTATCGTAATCATCAGAATCATAAGTGTTTACAGCTTCGTCTTCTATTCACACACTAGAACATGTTCGTCGACACACCATCACAAAAATATGCTATTCGCTCACTGAGTCGGTTATATGCAGTGACTGGAATAATATGTACAGCTACATTTCTTTTTCCGCAAGTTTCAATTCACAATGTTGTTATATGAAATTTGTTATAGCATATATATATATATATATATATTTATATAATATTTATATATTTCTAAACAACAAAAACAACACTTATAAAAAAAAGGACCATAAAAATATTGGAGTCCTCTTTGTATTGCCCAAAAATAGGTTATCATGGTTAACAATGAGACATCACGAGAAATAAAAGCGCTACTAAGATTTATTACTTTGATACCCTCGTATCCGATTTGCGATAAAATTGATTTTTCTTTTCCCCCCTCAAATCTAAAAACCCGCACAGCGACTTTCTTGTTTTTTTGTGTGTGCGTGTGTGTAAAGCCCGAATGCTTCATTTCTCCTTCGAGCGACTAAAGACGAAGACGTTACAAGCCGCTTTTTTTTTTTTTTTTTTTGCCGTGTCGCCCGCGGTTTGAAGAGCAGAAAATGAAAAGAAAGAGGAAAGACAAAAATGACACCAAAGTCGTGTAGAACTAAACTGACAGAGCAACTAAAGAAAAGAGGCGGGTGAAAGAGATGCCAAACATCAAAACCAAACCGGGCGCTGTCGTTATACTGTAGGAGGTTTGGGATATAGTACAGCAGTTGTTGTTTTTCAGAGATGACTCAACAGTTTCTTTCCTTCTTCTCGTGGTTACCACTTGCTGGCTTTTTCAGCCTGGCCGCTGTGCCTCAGTAGCGCCACCTGCACACAAAGACAATTAGAACTTGGTCCAGTCTTTCCCGGGCCGCCACATAAACTCTGCTAAAGAGAGGAGAGCACGCCAGAACAGCGTTACAAGACACAAAAAGCACGTCGAAAGGACCGAGGAGCAGGGGTGAAAGTGGCTAGGATTTTTTTGCCGGAACTCCCTGACATAAAAGTCGCCACCAAGGCAGATTTTTTTTCCCCCCAAACCTACAACGGAGGATTAGGGACTAATAAACGATAAGTAAAACAAAAGGACTATGAGATTTAAAGTCGAACTGGTACTGCGAGAAAAAAAGTTGTAATGTTGCTAGGGCTATCAAAATTATCGCGTTAACGCGCGGTAATCAATTTTTTAAATCAATCAAGTTAAAATATTTGACGAAATTAACGTACATGTCCCACTCAGACAGTATTCTGCCTTTTGGTAAGTTTTACAGCAAGGCTTTTTGTGCTGTCTAACAGCGAACTCTTGTGGTTGCTTTGCGACATGGTTTATTGTTTTCTTGCCAGTTCAATATGGCTGCACGACGTCTCGGGCTGACGCCTACGTTGTAATGTTGTGCTTATATGATCCTTGAACAAGATTTGTCCGTAAGTATGGTTGTTGTCAAGAATGTACATATTATGTTAGTAAGCAAAATGTTATATTTTTTGTATGAGACGCTTTTTGTTTAGTGAACCCGTATAGCGTGCTAAGCTAACGTTGCTAATGCAATGCTTGTGTACTTTTTTCTTTGTAGTTTTACGACGGTCTAAAGAGGACAATGGTTTGAGGCTATTTTATTAATAAATCAGATGAAAAAGGAAGAAGTCTGATTATTAAGGCGTCGTTCACTAGCTGTCTAGCTTTGGAAAAAGTAGACGCTTCGGAGTGAGGACAGCATAGACAGATTTAAATGACAGTAGAGTGAAATGCCCACTACAGTCCTTATGTACCGTATGTTGAATGTATATATCCATCTTGTGTCTTATCTTTCCATTCCAACAATTTATTTTCACAGAATATATATATAATTTACAGAAAAATATGGCATATTTTATAGATGGTTTGAATTGCGATTAATTGCGATTAATTAATTTTTAAGCTGTAATTAACTCGATTAAAAATTTTAATCATTTGACAGCCCTACTTATAACACTGGTTTTACATATGCCTTGGGCTACTGCATTACACATACTTTCACACAGGATACATGAGAAAATTATTTTCATTCAAGATTGTATTTTTTCAATCATTTGCAAAAAAAAGCTTTAAAAACAATTTTAACTACTTAATAACATAGTAAAAAAAAATAAAATAAAGATATAAGTAACATACATGAACAAAAATTAGTACAAATGATCCTTGGGATCAAAGCACTGTTCCGGCCCCTGAATCTTTTATCGGAACGGCGTCCCGACCACTTTCACCCCTGTTAAGGAGCACATGCTACACACGCCACATCAAAACACACATTGACTATATTTTGAGATTGTTCATGCGTCTATTTTTGTCATGAAGGTGAGATGAAGGCTCTGTCCTTGAAAAGCAAAGCTGCGATGGGAAAAGTGCTTTCTGATAAATGATCACAATCTGATGGAGAAAATAACTTGGCTGGCAGAGCTGGAGCGCAGTATGAGCGTCTCACTCATGAAGCCCCATGAGCAACCTTTCACATGTGACTCATACTGTACGATATCATCATTAATAGCACAATACAAGTGAGATTTGTTAGCCTCGGGCCATGTCCGCACGTAGCAGGGCTTTTAAAAAAACGAGTATGAAGACAAAAAACGTCCACATCACCTCGTTTGTAGGGAAAAACATCATCCACACCAAACTGCATAAATGCGTTTTTTGTTGTTGTTGCATATTTCATAACAGTCCCAGACCCTGATTGGCAGTGCTTCTCAATTATTTTCTGTTACGCCCCCCCCTGCCGCAGGAAGACGTAAACATTTCGCGCCATCCCAACTCTCTGCCACCACTATAAATAGTATCATTTGTCTTTAAAATTATTCATACAGCTAGTTTTTGTGTTTTTTTAATGTTGACTTTTATTTTGTGATGCATGCTTTCATTTTGGCGCAGGAAGCGTAGAACAGTTCTGCACGGGAGAGTATTTACACACCGGCTATCCTACACACGCGCTGTCACGCACATATGAGTAAGAGCACAGCAGCGGGGAGGTGACAGCCTGCGCGCACATTTGTTGCTTGTGAATCATCAAGAGACGACAGCTGTATATAACCACTGTTAATAACGGCGTTGGAATATAACGGCGTTACTAACGGTGTTACTTTTTTCAGTAGTGATTAATATAATTAATAGAATTACCGTAATATAAAATAAATATAATAATACTGAGGAAGTAAAGGCGGCGTGTGTTAATATTATATAATAAATATTATACTACCGTATTGACATCATAGTTCGCAATATTTACGTGAAATAAATGCTAACTGCACTTTTTTTTTGCTTTCAACCAAGAATCAAGACTGTTTTACGTCCATATCTATAAAGAATTCGGGGATTTAGGCATTTATTCGCAAGAATTTTCACCTGAAAAGCTCTGTTTACAACAGGCGGCCGCTAGCTCCATTCATTAACAGACCAGCATTGTACTTCGACATATTTACGTAAAATACATGCAAACTCCACGTTTTTTTTTTTTTTTTTGCTTCTAACTAAGAATCGAGACATTTTTACATCCATATCTATATAGAATTCGGTGATTTAGGCATTTATTCACAAGACTTTTCACCTGAAAAGCTCTGTTTACATCAGGCGGCCGCTAGCTACATTTACTAACAGACTGGCATTGTACTTCGACATATTTACATAAAAATAAATGCTAACTGCATGTTTTTATTTTTTTGCTTTTAACCCAGAATCGAGACTGTTTTACGTCCATATCTATAAAGAATTCAGGGATTTAAGCATTTATTCACAAGAATTTTCACCGGAAAAGCTCTGTTTACATCAGGTGGCTGCTAGCTACATTTACTAACAGACTAGCATTGTACTTTGACATATTTATGTAAAATGAATGCTAACTGCAGGTTTTTTTGTTGTTGTTTTTTTGCTTTTAACCAAGAATCGAGACTCTTTTACGTCCATTTCTATAAAAAAACTCGGGGATTTAAGCATTTATTCACAAGAATTTTGACCGGAAAAGCTCTCTTTACATCAGGCGGCCGCTAGCTACATTTACTAACAGACTAGCATTGTACTTCGACATATTTACGAAAACTAAAAGATAACTGCACGTTTTTTTATTTTTTTTTTGCTTTTTAACCAAGAATCTAGACTGTTTTTCGTCTATATCCATAAAGAATTCGGGGATTTAAGCATTCATTCAACAAAAAAAGCTCTTTGTCTGTGATTCCACTCAGTCAGCTTTGACGGCCTCGCCAACCATGCAGACCTCCTATTTATCGGCCCCGCCAACAATGCAAGCCTCCTCAGGCCCAACCTAAGTGTAGCGGGGAACTCTCTCTCTTGTTCTAATCACTGGCACGCGCACCATCATATTATACACAAACAACGACCCAAACGTGACAGCTCATAGCTGCCGACAAAAATCGATTATCAAATTCCTTGGCAACTAATTTATTAATCGATTTAATCCATTAGTTGTTGCAGCCTTGTTAAGAAGCTACTTTAGACTGTAAAATGTCTGAAAATTGGCAAAAATGTGAATTGTTGTTTTCCAAAGTAAAAGCAGATTTTTGTTCATGTCGTACTTTGACTAAATAAAAATATAATGAAGAACTCTGATATTTACAACTGAGAAGTTGTATATAATTACAAGAATTTAAACAAGGTTAAGGTGAAGAAGGTCCTAAACCATTAATTGGTTGTCAAAATAGTTGTCTATTAATTGGCTAATCGATTAATTGACGATTAATCGTTGCACATCTAGTGTGGATGATAAGCCAAACTGTTGAAAACGTTCTTCTCTCTGCTACGTGTGGACGTGGCCTAATTTCCACCGAGGAGTACACTTCAGTTATTCTTTTTTTTCACCAAGTGTGCCGAGCGTATGAAAATCTGCTGAGATTCTGATGTTTGCTGAATTTGCTGGGGAAAGTGAATGAGATTAGGTTTCACACAAAAATCAATGCACAAAGGATTCTGCGCATTTGGTTAAGTGTGTATTTTAATGGCTATGTGCAGGCAGGTGCATTAGAAAGATGGTGATTCCCAAACTGGTGCCGGTATAAAAATCAATATGTGAGATTTATAAACAATAAAAAGTCAAAATGTGTTTGAAAACGAACTGAAGTTTACATCTTGGTGCTCTTGAGGCCACTGAGTCACACTCAGGCTTTTAATTAACGCTCCTGCTGTGCATGACGGATGTGATGGACATACAGTCAAGAGAAGATGGATAAAATGCACAGTAAATAAAATGCAATACCTCTGATGAGATGGCAAGCGGGCCACCTGTTCAATGGTATCCATTTGTAAAAGCTGTGGCAATCAAGGGGCCCTAAAAGTGTACAGTTAGTGCTGTGATCAGTATGCATTTCAAGGAAAGAAAAGTGAGTATCATCTTTTTCCAACTACAAGGCTTCAACTAAGATTCAATTGGATCATCAAACTAACATCACCAACCTTATATACAGGGTGATCCCCAAAAATTGCATCATTTCGTTTGAAATGTGAGCATAAGAAAAAAAGACATCATCCTTATATCACAGAACAAAAATAAAATCATAGTTCAAACAAATCAACATTCATCTGAACTCATTCTTATGTTTGACATTGACTTTTATTCATAAGAGTTCCCTCAATTCAGATTAGCGCGACTTAAAAGAGATGCAACACTGCCATCTACAGTCGCTACAGTGGTTTGCTATCCTGATTTTCACAGACATGCCAGGGCCAAACCCTTCATAGCCCCTTGGGACATCGACATAAATTAAATAAATTTAAGCAATCTGGTGGGCACCAGAAACTATCTGGTAAACATCAGTATTACATAGCATTTAAGATCGCGGACTTTTTGCTATGCAGGTTAGCCAAATCATTGTTGCAATTGGCTAGCTTAAAGTACGCTAGCCAAAATGCCATATAATGCTAGTGTTTTTAACAATTGGCTAACTTGCATAGCAAAAGTCCGCTAGCTTAAATGCTATATAATGCTAATGTTAACAACAATTGGCTAACTTGCAAAGCAAAAGTCGGCTAGCTTAAATGCTACTGTATATAATGCAAATGTTTACAACAATTGGCTAATTTGCATAGCAAAAGTCCGCTACCTTTAATGCTATATAATACTAAAGATTGCAACAATTGGCTAATTTGCATAGCAAGAGTCCGCTAGGTTAAATGGGAAATAATTCTAATATTTACAACAATTGGCTAATTTGCCTAACAAAAGTCCGCTAGCTTAAATTATATGTAATGCTAATGTGACACAAACAATTGGCTCACTTGCATAGCAAAAGTCCGCTAGCTTAAATTATATGTAATGCTAATGTGACACAAACAATTGGCTCACTTGCATAGCAAAAGTCCGCTAGCTTAGATGCCACATAATGCTAATGTTCACAACAATTGACTAACTTGCATAGAAACAGTCCGCTATCTTAAATGCTATACAATGCTAATGTTTACAATAATTGGCTATTTTGCATAACAAAAGTCTGCTAGCTTAAATGCTATGCAATGCTAATGTTTACAACAATTGGCTATTTTGTATAGCAAAAGTCTGTTAGCTTAAATGGTATAAAATGCTAATGTTTAGAAAGGTGATTGATTTTTATGCCTGACTTGTATAATGCTAATGTTTAAAACAATTGGCTAACTTGCAGAGCAAAATTCCGCTAGCTTAAATGCTATAGAATGCTAATGTTTACCAGATAGTTTCTGGTGCGCACCAGATTGCTTAAAATTATTTTATTTCTGTCGATTTCCCTTTAAGGGGTCCTCGATAAAACCCTCTTTGAAGCCCACACATTAAAAAAATAATTAATTTTCATTGTCACTAATGACTGGTTTTAGTGAACAGTTGTCACTTTGTGTTAAAATTTCCGCTAAAATCATTATGAGACGAAATAATGACTTTTTGTTCGGAACACCCTGTATTATTTGGTAACTAAATGCACTCTCTCAAACAAAGCACATTGCAATAAAACCCTCTCGAGAAATACAGTACATACATTATGCAAACTCTCTCACACACAAAGCGATAAGATATAGATCCTAAACATCCCGGAATGAAACGCTCAGCTAATCAGGCTCACGTCAGAGTGGCTGCTGACAGGTCGGTGGAAATCACGAGCAAAGAAAGGAGCGGCCCTTTCAGCTGTGATTAGCCGCTCTTATCGCCTCAATCAACTAATTGCGTTCTAATTGTCTCGCATATAAAAACAGTTAAAATCATTACGGCTTCTTTGCAGGCGCTATTTTGATAGTGGCTAAAGGGATTAATAAAAGCAGCCGAGCGTGACTCTGAAGTCGTGCGCGAGCGACGCTGATGACGAGGGGCCCATCAGCATTCTGCTTTGCCGCCTGATTGTGACGAGATGATTTAATAACGCCGCCGTATTGGAATAATCCAGCGGGGGAGGCTCAAATCCTGCTTTCCGTCCAAGGAAATGCTTCAAAGCGTGATATAGTGCTAATGATTTTACCTCAGGATATCCGGTTAGGGGAGGAAAAACATAGTAATGGTAGTGAAATTCAAATGAGTAGACTTGCACCATTGCCATGGAAACCTGGGATCACCCACTCTGAGGGTATATTGTATTATTTTGTAGCTTTCCATCCATGTCCACCCTGTAGTGGTGGAAACGACTAGTCAGCAGAGGTGGGTGGAGTAGCCAAAATTTTTACTCAAGTAAGAGTAGTGTTACTTCAAAATAATATTACTCAAGTAAAGGTAAAAGTAGTCATCCAAAAATGTGCTCAAGTACAAGTAAAAAAGTATTCCGTGGAAAGAATACTCAAGTAATGTGTAACATTGTGTGTAATTGCTTACGATGTTTGATTATTATTATTATTTTTTAAACAATGGTATTTTTTTCCTCAGCACAAAGTTATCTGTATGAACTGTTATTATTATACTGTACTATAACCTATTACATAACCACATTTAGCCAAATACATATATTTTAAAAAATCATTACATTTCAACGATAGAAAAAAATCTACAGAAATGAAGTTGTTCAAGTACTTATTTGCAGCAGAATAATACAAATAAATTGTTAAAAAAAATAATACACTGTGAATTCTGGATTTTTTTAAAGATCATATCTCACAGTGGACAAGCACCTAGCATGAAAATTCCAAACCCGCCCATCATTTCTAAATATATATACAGTGTACCTCTACATACGAAGTTAATTAGTTCCAGGACCTTGTATATAAGTCGAAGTGGTCGTATGTCGAGCAGGATTTTCCCATAAGAATACATTATAATTCCATTAATTTGTTCCACAGCCCAAAAACTTACACCATATCCTTAATAAATACTGCTGGTACTATTACAAAATGGCAATTACACATAGCAAAACACAAATTATTTTTCTGTACCTGAACGCACCGCGTGACTGACCTTTCTCTTAAAAAAGGGTATTTCAAATTCGCACAAGGGGGCGCCAGGCCTAGTGGGGAATATTGCAATGCAGTCATGTTCAGTCTGGGATAACTCACATGCATGTCAGATACGAAAAAGATTGAACATTGTATCAGGAAGTCTTGAGTCATTTCCTGAATTTGGCGCGTTGCCAAAAAAACGCCCGACTTTGGTACCCCGCCCAGGACAAGCCCGTGAATGAAAATTGACCATTTTGATAACTTAACATCTCATATGTCTAATGAAGAGTCTCGCCAATTTTGAGGAGGATTCAACAAACTGCCTCGGCGCAATGGTCTCAAACGTGCACGCTGTTTTTCGACTACAATTTTAATCCAAAATACCCGATTTTGTGTTGGGTTCGGAATATGGGTGCAAGAGACTTTTTGGAGCAATTTTGTATAAGGCATTGACTCCCCAAATTTCATCGTTCTACAGTGAAAAAACCTAGATGGAGAGGCATATATTAAAAATTCTAGGGGGCGCCACCGAGCCATTTTATATATATATTTAATATACATACACATACACACACACACACAGTGGTACCTCGACTTACCATCGCTTCAGCACACGATCTTTTCGACTTCTAAAAATGATTCATTACATTATTATAGGTATTATTATTATTGCTATTATTATATTATTATTCAGATTTTTATTCATAATTTACTTGTTTTGCTCTGTGTAATTGCTATTTGCAATACTACCAGCAGCATTTATTAAGGATTTAGTGTAGGTTTTTGGGCTGTGGAACGAATAAATGGAATTATGATGTATTCTTATGGGAAAATCCTGCTCGACGTACGACCAATTCGACTCACAAACAAGGTCCTAGAACGAATTAACTTCGTATGTGGAGGTACCACCGTACTAGATTTTATTTTCCTGGCGTGACAACAGTACGATTAAATACATGAAGCATGTATTTTTTTCACTTCCAAAACCCAACCTTTATCACATGTTTTAGGTCCACCCGCTCGAATTAGTTTAGCTAGCAAAATATTTGCTCAAAGATCAGGCTGGCTCATTTTCAAGCCGTCAGTGGAGTGAAACTAACCATTTGGGTACTTTCCATTTGTTGCTTCAGTGGCGGATATTTAGAATGCGTTTTACAGGTGTAATAATTATGTTTTTCACCTTTTAATCACCAAATTAATTCTCATATATGGGGGAACAGTCGGGAACAGTCGGGAACAGTTCCGTCCTTAACAGTGACAGGGGGAAATATACACTGGGCAGTATTGCCAGATTGGGTGGGTTCTCGGCGGGAGAAAAATGCGTTGAGTGGCGTGATCCAACTTGGGCTACGTTTGACAAAATTTGGTTTTGGAAGGAAGCGTTTTGATTTGTTTTAACAGTAGCTGTATGTTGTAAGTTCACCTACATTACTTTCTTACAGCACCTATTTGCTCTAATGATATCTGGCAATTGGCTAACTTGCATAGCAAACGTCCGCTAGCTTAAGCGATATCATGCTAATGTTTACAACAATTGGCTAACTTGCATAGCAAAGGTCCTCTAGCTTATATACTATATAATGCTAATGTTTACAACAATTGGCTAACTTGCATAGCAAAAGTCTGTTAGCTTAAATGCTATATCATAGACTTCATAATGTCCTGACGGGACACGGAGCCGATAAATAGGAGGTCTGCATTGTTGGCGAGGCCGTAAAAGCTGACCGAGTGGAATCACAGACAAAGAGCTTTTTTCGTTGAAAATTCTTGTGAATAAATGCTTAAATCCTCGAAATCTTCATAGATATGGACATAAAACAGTCTCAATTCTTGGTTAAAAGCAAAAAACAAACAAACTAGTAGTTAGCATTCATTTTACGTAAATATGTCGAAGTACAATGCTAGTCTGTTAGTAAATGTAGCTAGCGCCCGCCTGATGTAAACAGAGCTTTCCCTGTGGAAATTCTTGTGAATTAATGTTTAAATCCCTGAATTCTTTATAGATATGGACGTAAAACGGTCTCGATTCTTGGTTAAAAGCAAAAAAAAAAAAAAAAAACAAAAAAAAAAAAAAAAAGTGCAGTTAGTATTTATTTTACGTAAATATGTCAAAGTACGATGCTAGTCTGTCAGTGTATATGGCGGGCGCCATATATAAACAGGGCTTTTCCAGTGAAAATTCTTGTGAATAAATGCGTAAATCCCCGAATTCTTTATGGATATGGATGTAAAACAATCTCAATCCTTGGTTAAAACAAAAAAAAATGAAGTTAGAATTTATTTTACATCTATATGTCGAAGTACAATGCTAGTCTGTTAGTGAATGTAGCTAGCGGCCACCTGATGTAAACAGAGCTTTTCCAGTTGAAAATTATTGTGAATAAATGCTTAAAATCCCCGAATTTTTTATAGATATGGACGTAAAACAGTCTTGATTCTTGGTTAAAAGCAAAAAAAACAAACAACCCCCCCCCCCCAAAAAAAAAAACAAAATAAAACTTGCAGTTAGCATTTATTTTACATAAATATGTCAAAGTATGATGCTAGTCGGTCAGTCAATGTGGCGGCCGCCATATGTAAACAGAGCTTTTCCAGTGAAAATTTGTGTGAATAAATGCTTAAATCCCTGAATTCTGTATAGATATGAATGTAAAACAGTCTCAATTTTTGGTTAAAAGCAAAAAACAAACATGTAGTTTGCATTCATTTCACGTAAATATGTCGAAGTACAATGCTAGTCTGTTAGTAAATGTAGCTAGCGGCCGCCTGATGTAAACAGAGCTTTTCTTGTGAAAATTCTTGTGAATAAATGTTTAAATCCCTGAATTCTATATAGATATGGATTTAAAACAGTCTCGATTCTTGGTAAAAAAAAAAACAACAAAAAAAACGTGCAGTTAGCATTTATTTTACGTAAATATGTCAAAGTACAATGCTAGTCTGTCAGTCAATTTGCCGGCCGCCTGATGTAAACAGAGCTTTTCCGGTGAAAATGATTGTGAATAAATGCTTAAATCCTTGAAAGCTTCATAGATATGAACATAAAACAGTCTCGATTCTTGGTTAAAAACAAAAAACAAACAAACTAGTAGTTAGCATTCATTTTACGTAAGTATGTCGAAGTACAATGCTAGTCTGTTAGTGAATGTAGCTAGCGGCCGCCTGATGTAAACAGAGCTTTTCCGGTGAAAATGATTGTGAATAAATGCTTAAATCCTCGAAATCTTCCTACAAATGGACATAAAACAGTCTCGATTCTTGGTTAAAAGCAAAAAAAAAACCCATGCAATTATCATTTATTTTACATAAATATTGCGAACTCTGATGTCAATGCAGTAGCGGCTAATTCCCATTGATTTTTTTCCCACAATGTTTCAAAATGCTAGCATGGCACGAAAAATATATTACTTCGAATCCTCGAACAAATCACTTCCGAGACAATCCTTCCTGTTTGTATGCGGTACAGCTTTTGTACTTTTTCAACAGAAATCCGGCGTTAAATCGCTGCGTGCGTGTTTGTGAATAGCTCCTCTTTATGTGGGCGGCCCCCTACGGCAGTGCATGACCGATCCGACCCGTCAATACATTATGAAGTCTATGGCTATATAATGCTAATGTTTAGCAGATCTTTTCTGCGTTTAACTAGAAACAATCTAGTGCACCAGATTGTTTCTGGTGCGCACCAAATTTATCTTATTTCCGCACGTCATAACCCGCGCACTACCTGTATTTTTACTTATTTCAATGACGAGCGTGTGACTTGAATGCACACCATCCTAAATTGTTGATTATAATAGTAAAGCATACTATACGTGCATGTTACTTCCTGCTTAGTGTGACTCCGTTTAATGATGTGTACTATAAAAGTTGCTTGACTCTGTAGTCCTGCAGCACTAATGGGCTCTTCATTATCCCACTTCAAGCCATATGCTAATCACCTTTTATTCCCGCAAAGCAGGTGTTATTTGCATAGCCTGTTCTCAGTTTAATTGTGTAGAACTATTAAAAACATGCCCCAACAAGCATGAGTGCCAGTCCAGCAACTCCGCCATGCTTCACCATTCTAGGGCCATAAAACCCAGATGAAATATTCAGTGAGGTCCAAGAGAAGTGAAGTGCCAAGCAAACAAATAGTTGGCATGGGCAGCAAGGTTTGGACAAGAGTCGTAACAGAGGCCAGCGGGTCGGATAGCAGCAATATCTTTTGAACTATCATCGAAACGTGATGGTTCAGTAAAGTGTATACTTTTATATTTATGAGTTAACGCCGCAAGCGGGGGCTAACCTGTAAGCAATTCAGGAAGTGTGTCAAGCGGCTCCAATTGGACAAGGACGCCGACGGAGACAAACCTGAGCGTTGGGACAGCTGGCTTTCTAAAAATAACATACGTTTTGTTTCTGCAAAGGAAGGTGACGCGCAGGGTGAAGTGAGGTAATTGCTGCTACTGCTGTGGGAAATAAACATTACCGTTTGACACAAATAACTTTCAAAGCTAAAATTAGCTTTACCCTAATGTGCACAAAGGGTACTGAATTGTCATCCGAGGGAAATTAGGTAAATAATAGAGGTAAAAAGGACTCGCTTATGAAGAAAAAATGCAAAATTAGTCGACTCGTAATTGCAGCTGATGCTTTGAGGATTTTTCATCATAGCACAGTTTGTTTAGTTTTCATGTTCCCACCTTTAATGAAGTTAGAGTGGATTTGCTAGTTTTTATTAGTTTTCCTTTGTTAGTTTTAGATTTTTAGGTCCCGAGCAACAAGTGGTGTCCCATTGAGTTTATTAAAAAAAAAAAAAAGTGTCCTATTAGGTTTTTTCAACGTAGACAAATTTGGGGAGGCAATACCTGATGCAAAACTGTTCCAAAAAGTATCTTGCACCCATATCCCTAATTGCTCCCACAGTTGATTTCTTTACACCAAAGCGTTTTACCTATTGCAGATTCAGTCTTCCCAGCCTGGTGCAGGTCTACAATTTTGTCTCTGATGTCCTTCGACAGCTCTTTGGTCTTGGCCATAGTGGAGTTTGGAGTGTGACTGACTGAGATTGTGGACAGGTGTCTTTTATACCCATAATGAGTTAAAACAGGTGCCATTAATACAGGTAATGAGTGGAGTCTCGTTAGACCTCGTTAGAAGAAGGTAGACCTCTTTGACAGCCAGAAATCTTGCTTGTTTGTAGGTGACCAAATAGTTATTTTCCACTCTAATTTGGAAATAAATTCTTTGAAAATCAAACAATGTGATTTTCTGTTTTTTTCCCACATTCTATCTCTCATGGTTGAGGTTTACCCATGTTGACAATTACAGGCCTTTCTAATCTTTTCAAGTAGGAGAACTTGCACAATTGGTGGTTGACTAAATACTTATTTGCCCCACTGTACCTTGAAGTTGTTTAGGCAAGATGTAAGAACAATGAAGACAAAATGGATTACTATTTACTATATACTATTTCCTTCAAACTAATTTATTCATCGTTTTTAATAGATTTAATCGATTAGTTGTTGCAGCCTTATTAAGAAGCTGGTTTGGACTGTAAGATATCTGAAAATTTTTGCAAAAATGTAAATTGTTGTTTTCCAAAGCAAAAGCAGATTTTTGTTATGTCCTGTTGTTTATGTTTTTGTCCTGTAGCTCTATTGCCTCGTCACATTTACCATTCGAAATGTTCTTCGTACATGACTACAGTATTCTTCATTCTACATACATAATGAGGTAACAACAAAATAGTAACGCACAGGCACTAAGGAAACAAAATTTAATCAGATTACTGAATTGGAAAAATGAATGTGTTAGATTGCTCGTTACTGAATGAAAGTAATCAGATTACGCGTTCCTTAGTAACGCGTTACTAACAACACTGATCACAAATGTTATGAAAATATTTTACAAGGGCTGAAATGTTACCTAGTATTGCTTTAAATTGGCTAATCCGTGATTAAGTTAACTCAAATTTTCAGGGTTGGTGATGAGAAGGGAAAGAGTCAAAGGTCACAGAGGTCAGAAATATGGCAATGCTTTGAATTTGGCCGCTTATGCTGAAGTCGGCTCTCTGAACCCCCAATATAAGTGTCAGTTAGTGACTGTTGTTTTTGTTTAATTTGTTTCTCTGAATTGTAGTCTTTATAATTTTCATTGACGATATTAACATTTTGGCAGGCACAAGCGAAGGCGGAGTACTCACGGCGATGCTGGGGCCGAATCCGGAACCGGGCTGAGGGCTGGCGGTGCTGATGTAGTTGCCCACGGCCGAATCTTGGCTGCTGGGGCCGTAAAGGTCGGCGACGGGCCCTGGGCTGTTGGCGCCGTGGAAAGCTCCGGGCCTGGACGGGTTGGCGCCTGAGAGCAAACACAATGGGGAAGCGGAACAGCTCAGAAGCACCTTATGACAAACCGTCTATCCTCCATTCGACGAATAGAACTCATCACTGGATTCATAAGAAAGGCAAGATTGAATTGATTTGAAAGCATAGACATCATAACTATTGACGTATCACTTCGTCATTCTTTGTGCGACGCCTTATCAGAGGGAGCCGAGCTTCATTTAGGAATAGCCGAAGACAGCTCATTTCGGATTTAAAGTTGGATTTACTTACGATTGGATTTAACTACGAAAGCTGTACCGCATACAAACAGGAAGGATTGCCTCAGGAGTGATTTGTTCGAGGATTCAAGGTAAATATTATATTTTTCGTACCACGCATACGTGATTGAAGCATTTATTCGCAGCAATTTTCTTCTAAGTTTACGCACGGAGGCAGCTAATTTTCGTAACTGACTAGCCTCATAGTTTACTTTTAACCAAGAATCGAGACTGTTTTACGTCCATATCTATGAAGAATTCTGGGATTTAAGCATTTATTCACAAGAATTTTCGACAGAAAAGCTCCTTTTACACCAGGCGGCCGCTAGCCTCATTCGCTGACATAGTAGCATTGTACTTCGACAATATACGTAAAATAAATGCTAACTGCAAGGTTTCTTGGTTTTTAACCAAGAATCGAGACTGTTTTACGCCCATGTCTACGAAGAATTAGGTGATTTAAGCATTTATTCACAAGAATTTTCACCAGAAAAGCTCCTTTTACATCAGGCGGCTGCTAGCCTCATTCACTGGCAGAGTATCATTGTACTTCGTCAATATACGTAAAATAAACGCTAACTGCACGGTTTCTATGCTTTTAACCAAGAATCGAGACGGTTTTACGTCCATATCTATGAAGAATTCAGGGATTTAAGCATTTACTTACAAAAATTTTCACCAGAAAAGCTCCTTTTACGCCAGGCGCCTGCTAGCCTCATTCGCTGACATAGTAGTATTGTACTTCGTCAATATACGTAAAATAAATGCTAACTGCACGGTTTCTTTGCTTTTAATCAAGAATCGAGACTGTTTTACTTTCATATCTATAAAGAGTTCGGGGATTCAAGCATTTATTCACAAGAATTTTCGCCAGAAAAGCTCCTTTTACGTCAGGCGGCCGCTAGCCTCATTCACTAACATAGCAGCATTGTACTTCGTCAATACACGTAAAATAAACGCTAACTACACGGTTTCTTTGCTTTTAACCAAGAATCGAGAATGTTTTACGTCCATATCTATGAAGAATTCGGGGATTTAAGCACTTATTCATAAGAATTTTTGCCAGAAAAGCTCCTTTTACGCCAGGCGGTCGCTAGCCTCATTCGCGAACATAGTAGCATTGTACTTTGTCAATATACGTAAAGTAAACGCTAACTGCACGGTTTCTTTGCTTTTAACCAAGAATCGAGACTGTTTTACGTCCATATCTATGAAGAATTCGGGGATTTAAGCATTTATTCACGAGAATTTTTGCCAAAAAAACTGTAAATCTTTTACGTCAGGCGGCCCCTAGCCTCATTCGCTAACAGTATATAGTGTATAATGATAATCAATTCTATTCTATAATAAGTTGTGATTGTATATAGAATTTATTAATAATCTATTTTGATATTATTTATAGCTTATTCTGCATGTGCGCCTCAAGTATTAAGTTTTTGATGTTAAATTGAGTTATCTATTAGCTCTTGAAAACTTAACAGTAAATAAATTTTAAAAAGTTGCTATTTTGGTCAAAAACGTATATATGTTAAATATTGCTATTGATCCTGAAAATATAGGTGATTTTCTCTGCATTTGGTGTTTTTGTGCAGAAAAGTGGAAAAGCGCTATACAAGTATAACACCATAACACCATTTAGTGTAAAATATGAGACTTTTACAGCCATTTTAAGTTGTGTTATACTTATACTTCTCATGGAGACTCATATACAGCTAAGGTACTTGCCCGTTTTGGTTTGAGGTCGGTAGCAGCTTTGGTCTTGTAAATATTTGAATTCGAAGTTTTTGAAAATAGGCCCCCTACGAATCGGCCCCGTTTCCCGTGTCATGTCAATAGGTTACGAAGTCTATGTTGAAAGCCAACTGTAGCCCGATTTACTGATTTGACGTGAAAGGAAGACACAATCCAGTATGATGTTCTATTTATATGACCTGAACATGCTGTGTTGTATCATTCATGCACAACACAAAGCAAGCAGACAGCTAGAAATCCTCCCAGCATGCTTAGCAACTCCACGTATGGTTGCCGTGTAAATGCTAACATGCATAATGAGAAGGAACACTTGTCAACAAGAAGCGTGACGCTGGAATTTTTATTTTCTTTTCCCCCACTTGAAGTGTTTATTGCCTCTTTGCTTTATTGTACGACCCGATCCCGACGAGTACAGACTACAAAAGCGCGGCCATTACTTCTGAAAGCACTTTAAGCCGTGTGTCAACTTGTCAGTCCTCTGCAATAACTTCACCGCTAAAACCTGCGTTGAGACAAGAGATAGAAAGCATCGGGGGAAATATAAAAGCATGACCCGCGTTCATTTGCGGGTCCCAACTCGGGAGACAGAAAAAAAAACACTGTACATGACTTGCCACCTTTGCCCCGCAAGTAGGAGCACGTCAGACTAATGAAACGTCTTTTTCCCAATTCAGACGAATACTAAAGGCTCGTAACGGCGGGACTATTGGAAGCGGAAGGGGGGAGGAAAAAATGGAAAAGACAGCTGGGGAGTAAGAAAAACGTGAATCTCTTCACAGCAATCTCCTCTGCTGTCAGCTCCCACGTGCCCCTATGTCTGGCCCTTGTTCTTGGATGGAAAAAAAAAAATCCCATAAGAAAAGGCTTGATCTTATGCTTAGGTGTCATGAAAATACAATTTAACTGCGGGATATCAGTTTGACGTTAAATCTCTATTGTCTCTTTAAGCAATATTAAGTAAATACACCTTTACTACAAATTGCTTCTGATTAACTAAAACACTTTTTAAAGGCGAGAACAGCAAGTGCTCTTATCTTGTCTGCAAACCCCCCTGATGCGCAGCCATCTCATATTGTTAATATTAGTAATGCAAAGATTGCATGTTCTTTTTCTATAGCAAACAGAAGAACGAAGTTATCATTTTATGCTGCCATTATTATCAGCACATCATATATTGGACCATTGTGTTTTTTTCTTCTAAAAGATAGCACTGTATCTTTCCAAGAATCTGTATTACCTATCATCTTAATCTCGAAGTAAATACCATAGGCGGAGTTTGACTTTGATGGAAGGGTGAGCAAAACATGCTGATGACCCTGAAACGCAGTGTCAGCAATCAAATTAATTTACTATATATACACTACCGTTCAAATGTTTGGGGTTTAAGCGACGTTTGAACCGCGGTGTATCATATGGGATTTTTCGTTATGTACACTACGGTTCAAAAGTTTGGGGTGCAAAAGCTTCGTTAGACCTCGTTAGAAGAAGGTAGACCTCTTTGACAGCTAGAAATCTTGCTTGTTTGTAGGTGACCAAATACTTCTTTTCCACTCTAATTTGGAAATAAATTCTTTAAAAATCAAACAATGTGATTTTCTGTTTTTTTCCCCACATTGTCTCTCATGGTTGAGGTTTACCCATGTTGACAATTACAGGCCTCTCTAATCTTTTCAAGTAGGAGACTTGATCAATTGGTGGTTGACTAAATACTTATTTGCCCCACTGTATGTACACATATACTCACTGGTCACTTTATTAGGTACACCTGTCCAACTGCTTGTTAACACTTGATTTCTAATCAGCCAATCATATAGCGGCAACTCAGTGCATTTAGGCATGTAGACACGGTTTAAGACAATCTCCTGCAGTTTAAACCGAGCATCAGTATGGGGAAGAAAGGTGATTTGAGTGACTTTGAACGTGGCATGGTTGTTGGTGCCAGAAGGGCTGGTCTGAGTATTTCAGAAACTGCTGATCTCCTGTGATTTTCACGCACAACCATCTCTAGGGTTTACAGAGAATGGTCCGAAAAAGAAAAAATATCCAGTGAGCGGCAGTTCTTTGGGTGGAAATGCCTTGTTGATGCCAGAGGTCAGAGGAGAATGGCCAGACTGGTTCGAGCTGATAGAAAGGCAACAGTGACTCAAATAACCACCCTTTACAACCAAGGTTGGCAGAAGAGCACCTCTGAACGCACAGTACTTCGAACTTTGAGGCAGATGGGCTACAGCAGCAGAAGACCACGCCACGTGCCACTCCTTTCAGCTAAGAACCGGAAACAGGCTACAATTTGCACAAGCTCATCGAAATTGGACAATAGAAGATTGGAAAAACGTTGCCTGGTCTGATGAGTCTCGATTTCTGCTGTGACATTCGAATGGTAGGGTCAGAATTTGGCGTCAACAACATGAAAACACGGATCCATCCTGCCTTGTATCAACGGTTCAGGCTGGTGGTGGTGGTGTAATGGTGTGGGGAATATTTTCTTGGCACTCTTTGGGCCCCTTGGTACCAATTGAGCATCGTTGGAACACAGCCTACCTGAGTATTGTTGCTGACCATGTCCATCCCTTTATGAGCACAATGGACCAAACTTCTGATGGCTACTTTCAGCAAGATAATGCGCCATGTCATAAAGCTGGAATCATCTCAAACTGGTTTCTTGAACATGACAATGAGCTCACTGTACTCAAATGGCCTCCACAGTCACCAGATCTCAATCCAATAGAGCATCTTTGGGATGTGGTGGAATGGGAGATTCGCATCATGGATGTGCAGCCGACAAATCTGCACCAACTGTGTAATGCCATCATGTCAATATAGACCAAACTCTCTGAAGAATGCTTCCAGCACCTTGTTGTATCTATGCCATGAAGAATTGAGGCGGTTCTGAAGGCAAAAGGGGGTCCAACCCGTTACTAGCATGGTGTACCTAATAAAGTGGCCGGTGAGTATATGTATATCCACTCAGGTGACTTGAAGTTGTGCTCTGAAACCCCCAAATTTGGCCAAATTTCAAAATGGTCCTGTAGACTATGCATGTGTGATTTGGAAAGCTTAAAATCTCAATTTTCTGGGGAAAGAAAAATTTTGAAAGTTTTAATAACTTTATCACGAAAACATAGCCAACACTATTGATTGCACGGTTCATCGGTGATTCTCTTGCTTACATCTTTTGTTTTTTTATTGGTATGCTAAGCAGGCACTACTGACTCACACTAGCTTAGCCACTCCGGAGCCCTGAAACTAACAACTAACAAACGGTACGGAATTTGTCGAAATCAACTCCACTGAATGATTAAACCCCCGTTAACTCAAAAATTAAGTGTTATGTCAAAAATTCTGAACCCCATTCAATTAATTTCCATGAAAATCAATTACATGCAATGACATTTTTCGTCCACCGGGGGTGCATTGCCCGCTGCCCTCCTTAATCTCCGCCTATGGTAAATACATGTAAAATCTCACCTTTATATTGAACAATAAGGATGTATACCAAAAAATGTCTACATTTTAGTTTACGTTGAATTACGTTGAAGACAGTACATAAAGTTAATCCCAAATAAATCTGCTCAAGGGAATAATTTTCATGCAGGACAGGACATTCTAATGTCTTACATGTGTTCAAAGAAAGAACCACGGCATTTTAACTTTAATTTAATTCAAGCGACAGCTTTTATTTTTTTAAAGACACAATCGACGTAGCTCTTTAGTGTTAGCTAGCCCAAAAATGAGGGTTTCTTTGCCCTTTCTAGCTCAACTATCTGCCCTACTACAAAGCCCAATGTTTTTTTTTTTTTTTTTTTTTTTAAATACAATGTGTGTATTCAGCGGAAGTAATCAGCGCCCTGCTGTGCAGTTGAAAGAATAGTTCATGCGCGTCAAAAAAAAAAAAAATAAAAAAAAAAGTCTACAGGGAGCAAAGGATGCTCTGATAATGCGTGTTGTGTATAATGCGAAGCAGCACAGGATTTGAACTCCCATCACATCTGTGGAGTCGAGTCTATGCAGCCCGTCGGTGCGTTTCCGCTGTTTGCTGAGCTACGTTTTGTACCGAGCGGCTGGAGTAAATGCCAACAGCTGCCTGAGGCAGCTGGCCAACGTGCTATTAAAGGAAGGTTTGGACTTGTCCTCTAGCCTACGAAGGCCACGCTTTCGGCTTTCTACGAGTGAAGGTAAAGTCGAAACTTTGAGTCGAGAAAGTTTAGATGAGCCTCTAGAGACGTGGCGGCTACGACGCGCGTGTAGGTCAACACTGTCACCTACAATGAGATGCGGCAGTCTAGCAAATCACATTCTCTGGTCATACTAGATAAAATTGGAGCGTAGATGTCAGCGCGTAGAACTGTGGGAATCACATTGCACATACAATTAAATTGCAGGCCATAGATGTATCTATTTTTGAATAATGTACTGAATTTGTAATTGAAACTATGACCAAACAGTGGCGCGGGAAGTGGGGTGCTGAAGGTGCTGTAGCACCCCCTGGTGTTTAGAAGAAAAAAAGTGTTTTGGTAGATTTTTATTGTTTGTTTTGTTAAAAAAATAAATCAATAAATTAAAGATATTAAAACAATAGCGTATTTATCTTTGGGGATTAAATATAAATGTTGAATTTATTTTTAAGAACATACACCTGACACCTTGCTTGCTACCAGGTCACATTGGATTAGGCGCTATTGGAACGGTTGTGCTTGTAGACGCCACAATACAATTCTATTATTATTCTTTTAATATTAATTTTTATAGTCACTTGCCCTAATCTTTTCTTGAATTATATAACCGTGAACCTTTAACCAAAACAACTAGAGCAAAGGCAGGAGATTCAGAGCCTCACCTGCATATTAAAAAATACAGTATCACAAAAGTGAGTACACCCCTCGCATTTCTGCAGATATTTAAGTATATCTTTTCATGGGACAAAACCGACAAAATGACACTTTGACACAATGAAAAGTAGTCTGTGTACAGCTTATATACTGTAATAGAGCTCATTTCTTTTCCCCTCAAAATATAGCCGTTAATATCTAAACCCCTGGCAACAAAAGTGAGCACACCCCATAGAAACTACATCCCTAAATGTCCAAATTGAGTACTGCTTGTCATTTTCCCTCCAAAATGTCATGTGACTCGTTACAGGAGTGCTGTCAGCATTGCTGCAGGGATTGAAGAGGTAAGGGGGTCAGCCTGTTAGTGCTCAGACTGTACGCCATACTCTACATCAAATTGGTGTGCATGGCTGTCACCCAGGAGGAAGCCTCTTCTGAAGCAGGTACACAAGAAAGCCCGCAAACAGTTTGCTGAAGACATGTCAACAAGGCACATGATTACTGGAACCATGTCCTATGGTCTGATGAGACGAAGATTAATTTGTTTGGTTCTGATGGTCTCAAGCATGTGTGACGGTGACCAGGTGAGGAGTACAAAGATAAGTGTGTCATGCCTACAGTCAAGCATGGTGGTGGGATGACCCCTCCACCTCTTCAATCTCATCAGCAATGCTGACAGCACTTCTGTAACGAGTCATGTGACATTTTGGAGTGAAAATGACAAGCAGTACTCAATTTGGACGTTTAGGGATGTAGTTTCTAAGGGGACTACTCACTTTTGTTGCCAGGGGTGGGCAGTGCCCACCCACGGACACGCTCTGCCCACCCATACTAACCGCGTATGGTATCCCATTCATACAGTACTGATGTGTTCTAAGTTTTAACCTTTGTGTTGTTACCTCCTCTTTCACCTTAAAAAAAAAAAAAAAAAAACAAAAAAAAAAACGAAATGTTGGTTTTGTTCCTAGGGGGCGCTACACACATTTTTGCATATTTTGATTTTTGTGTGTTTTTTTTTATTTTTTTTACATTTTATCAAAGTTTTCACCAGTGTTCACCTGGCTGTTAAGTGTTGCGAGTTTTGAAGCATTCTGAGGGGGTCAAAGTAGGGCTCAAAATGTCGGCGGGACAAAGAATGACTGCTAGGGGGCGCTACATAGTGTATTTGGAATTTGTCTTTACACGGCATCAAAGATTGTACCTGTCTTGACCTGCCTGCCGATTTTGGTGCATTTTGAAGCATTCTAAGGGGGTACAAATTGAGCTCAAAGGGGCTGCGGAACAAAGAATAACTATGATAATACTAAAATCGAGAAACCACAATAGGTTACCTAAAAAAATCATTGTCACCTGCATGTCCATGCTGTTCAGTGATGGATGTGTTCTAAGTCAAATAAAATCAACTTTTATTTGTTTAGACCAAATCACAACAAGTTATCTCAAGGAGAAAACAAAACATGTTTTAAGGTGCAGTAGCCCTACGCTGGATTTCGACCTACTTGAGCATTGTAGTGTTTTAAAAAAAATTGTTTTTGCCCCCCCCAGGTAAGACTAATGCCCACCCACACACACCTGGCATCCTGGTAACACCACTGCATTTGATTGTTATTTTATGCAGAAATGTGAGAAGTTCCATGTGATGGCGATATTTAAACGATATCGTGTGCAGGCCTAGTCACTGTTGTGACTCAGAAAAGTTGAAAAACATTGGTATAGCTTACATGCAAGGGTGAGGAACATTCTGTGTCAGGCCCTTATGTGCAAGCACGGGCTGCAATTCAACTTTGCAAAGAAGAGGGAAACATGCATTTTCTCAGCAAGACAGTTTTTTCCCCATTAAAAAAAAAGGATTAGGTGGTATTTTTTTGATTGACAAGTGCGGGGGAGGAAAATAAACAAAAAAACAAAGAGAAGGGAAAGATCTGCCATTTGCATCATGGGAGCAATGTCATGAATCAAAGTGCAACGTCCAAAAAGGTGGTAAGATAGACACGCATATACAAACCTGGGTTCTTAAACTGATCCGGGCTGTGTAGGTGCTGGAGGGGGGAGTTGCAGGCGGAGGTGGCATGCTCACTGTGCAGCATCTGAGCCGCCTGGGGACCCAGGGAGCCATAGTCAGCAAAGGAGCAGGGCCCCCCCCTTTGGTCACCGGGCGCAGAGTAAAACCCATAATCGGGGAGGCCTGGGAGATACAGTAAAGGTGGGGAGGGGGAGGGGACTCCATCATTGTGGAAAATCAACTTTGTCAATGTCAAAGTCAATGTCCAGCGGCTCCTCCTCGTGTTTGTCGGTTCCCTCGCCTAAGCCCGCGTCGGACACGCTCGGCCGCGTCCGAAACGTCTCTGCAATTATTCCTCTCCCCGTCGTGTATTTTTGCCTTTATTGTTTGTTTTTTTTTCTGGCAGAATCGAGCAACGTCGCGTGTGTGTTTTCGCGCGATCATTACGGAGTGAGATGAAACTGAGGAATCATTAAAAGACAGGTCAATACATTCTCATTTCAAAGGGACAATTCTCTGTTGACGTACCTGAAGGAAGCCCGAATGAAAGAAACACAAAGCGCGCCAATCGATAATTAATTTAATGGCTCCTCTTTGACCGGCCGGCCAGAGATGATAAGGTGTGTATGTGAATGAGATACAAATACATCGGTGTTGACCGACGCCATCCAAACACGACGCCCTCCTCCTAATAACGCTCCCTCCGACACAGATGGTGGATTATCAACAGTTTAGAAAATGTCATTCACAAGTAAGTCACGCTGACATTTATTGCATGTCCTCTTAATCGGAGACAAGCTGCTGGTAGAAAGAGGGCAATTAAAGCAAACGTCCTCCTCACGCCTCTTTTAGATAGCGACGTTAATCTACTCGGCTTGGCGACGCCAACTTTCTCCCTTGCCTAGTCACCCCGCGTCTTTGTGTTTTGATTTGGCGTGGCCCGCGGAGCCATTCATAGACACTTCACCTCTGCCTACTCGGAACAATACGGTAGTCCACTCGTGCCCAGTGGCGGACTTGGCAATTTTAGGGCCTAAGGCGAATATATCCAGGGGCCCTCTTCATGGGTCAGGGGTTGAAAAGGTGAGAGGAAATATGTTCCGGTACACTAGGCTGTCCTAAACGACAAATTTTCTCCTGATTAGTCAGCCGACTACCGTAATTTTCGGACTATAAGCCGCTACTTTTTTCCTTCATTTTGATACCTGTGGCTTATAGTCCAGTGTGGCTTATTTGTTGATTTTTTTAGGTAACACTTTATTTGACAGCGGTGTCATAAGACTGTCATAAGATCATCAAAATTATGACATGACACTATCATGGACATTACTGAATGCTTATGTCATGAAGTGTCATTTGGCAAATTATGTCACTAACTCAATTTTTGTCCATCTTGGATCTTTTGCATCCATTCAAAAGTGAGATCATTTACCGGATAACACTTAATGACATCTGTTATAAGCATTCATGAATGCTCAGGACAGAGACATGTCATAATTATGATTGTGTAATGACAGTCTTATGGCACCACTGTCAAATAAAGTGTCAGCAAATACCATAACTAGCAATTGATGAAACAATTGGAACAGTTACTGAAGAAATATTTAGCACAGAACATGATTTTTGATTGTTATTTAAATCTGTAGCGCTGCAATGCATGCTAAGAGGCATGTTGGCTGACAACAGTCAACAGCAGGTGGCAGCAGAGGTTGACTGTCTCCATCAAGGGAGCAGTGATGGCCAAATGAAGCTTCTTGAAGCAATAAAGCTGTGTACAAATTGGTTCAAAGTTTAATGATGGTTCATTTGGTCTTATGACAGTCGGTTGTATGATGCCGCTGTCAAATAAGGTTGTACCAGTTAATATATTTTGGTGTAAATATCCCATGATACAGTAAGGACAGCTGCGGCTTATAGTCCAGTGCATCTTATAGTGGTAAATTAGGGTAGTTTTACGATTAGTCGACTAATCTAATAATTTTCTTTTTTTTAAATACTAATTTAGCAATGAAATGTTTGTTGACACTTATTAATTCACAAAACTATTTTGGAACACTTAAATTCTTTATCAAAGTACAAATAATCATGTAAATAACAATAATTAATCACAAATAAACAATGAGGTTAAATGCTGATAGCATTTACTAAAGTTGCACCGATACCGATACCAGTATCAGCAGGAGGCGCCGATCCGGCCCGAATTGGTGGTATCGGTATCGACGAGTACCAACATTTAGGGCGCCGATACCATCTACTGGCATCACTTGAACGCAAATGTACTGTCCTCCCCACGAGAGCTAACTTCCCAAAATCCGATGCATGATATCTGTATGTCTGTCTCGAAATTACCAAACAAAATGAACTCCTTCGTCTTCAATTTTAAGGATGCAAACTACAACGCATAACCGCGATGTTACGCTGCTCATCTAACATGCCATTCACAATCGATTAGCATGCGTAAGCTAACGCCTGCTATTATAGCGCCGATGTGATCAGAAAGCTTAAAACCGTGGGAGACTAAGCAAACTCATGGTTTCATGATGAACAATGAGTGGCAAATTAAGAGCGCCGTACTTCAAACTCGTCCTGTTTATAAAAGTCAATTGTCATATGTGTAGTGCAGAAATGAGCAGAAGTGACTTCTGTGGCCAGAAAACACTCAAGCGGCGCAGCCGCAGCGCGCACACTAGATATCATCAAATAGCAACCTAGATGTCCTATGTTAGATCCCATGCTAACTCACACGCGCACACACTAGATATCATCAAATAACAACCTAGATGTGCTACATTAGGTCCCATGCCATTAGCTGTGTGAGCCCAGAGCGACACGTAGTCCATATACTACATTGATGAATTAGAAACCGCCATGACTGAATGGAAGTTAAGCAGGCCAAATCAATCCATACCAGTGACTATAGATAATGCTGCAAATACTGTTAATTCAGTACATGTTTTAGATGGACTCGGACCACAAATAGGATGTTTTGCTTATATGGTAAATATAACTGCTAAGAGAGCTGCAGCAATCAACAGTGTGCTCCACTTTACAAACACTAAAGATTATTCTCAGCACTTATATACAAAATTTCTTCAGATCAGTAAGAAGTAAGCACATAAATATTATGCACTAAAATGCTTGTTTATATGATGTTATTTTTGCTTGTCAGCAAATAATAACAATAATAATAATAGTAACAGTTGTATTTTCTGTTTCAGAGCATTTAATGTATTGAATTGTATCGAAAATCGTACCAAACCATGACTTAACTGTATCGTTGCATCCCTTATATATATATATATAGTACTGTGCAAAATATATACATAATATAATAAAAATATACAGTACTTTTTTTTTTTGCTAACAGAGTGGTATCGGAATGGTATCGGTATCGGCCGATACTGCACAGCCAGGTATCTGTATCAGTATCGGGCCCAACAAATGGTATCGGTGCAACACTAGCATTTACTAGTGCAAAAGAATGGAAAGTAAACATTCAGCACACTGACTTTGCCTTTCCAACATTATTCAAAACAATTCTTGAAAAAAAATTGTAGCATTATCATTATAGTATACTACTATATATAATAGTATGCCAAACATATTTGTCATAAAGAGTGCCATTTGAAAGCTATTCTTAGTGTAGAATCTGTATTCTTTAGTATTTACTCTACATATTATAACACAAATTCTGAAGTATGTAGGGTTGCAGCTATCGATTATTTTAGTAGTCGATTAATCGATGAACTAGTTAGTTCGAATAATCGAGTAATCAGACAACGAACATAAAAAAATTAAAATACCTTAGCTGAGCCTCAAACGGTGTGTAGAAAATAAATAAATAAGAATCTAGTTACAGCAAAAGAACAATTGGCTAACTTGCATAGTAAAAGTCCGTTAGCTTAAATGCTATAAAATACTAAGTTCTAGACAGATGGTTCAGACACATATTCCTACAAAAATTGGCTAAATATACCTTTAAACTAAATTACGAATGCTTGAACAAAAACATTAGCTCAAACAAAACTCAGCTTATGTTGGTCTTAACAGGGAGCAAATGGATTCGGCCATGTAAATGAGGCAGACTACAGGGCAGTGCATCCACCCAAATCAATAAAACTAAAGGCAAACACTTTCAAAACAAACCATCACAACGCAACTTTAAACGAATACTCAAAGCAGCAAAATTTTTATCGAATAATCGAGTAACTGGATAACGAACATAAAAAATTAAAATACCTTAGCTGAGCCTCAAACGGTGTAAAAAATAAATAAATAAGAATCTAGGTACAGCAAAAGAACAATTGGCTAACTTGCATAGTAAAAGTCCGCTAGCTTAAATGCTATAAAATCCTAACATTTAAAAAAAAAAAATTTATACAATGTTCTAGACAAATGGTTCAGACACATATTCCTACAAAAATTGGCTAAATATACCTTTAAACTAAATTACGAATGCTCGAACAAAAACACTAGCTCAAACAAAACTCAGCTTATGTTGGTCTTAACAGGGAGCAAATGGATTCAGCCATGTGAATGAGGCAGACTACAGGGCAGTGTATCCACCCAAATCAATAAAACTAAAGGCAAACACTCACAAAACAAACCATTTCAACCCCACTTTAATTAAACGAATACTCGAAGCAGCAAAATTTATTTCGTAATTGCATACTCGAGTTAATCGATTAATCGTTGCAGCACTAGAAGTATGTGGGATTAAATCCAGAAATCGTTATTTATATGACGAACATGATGTGCTTTTATTTAGAAATTTTCACTGGAGGTACGTTCGCTAAACCGCTAACCGAAAGCTTTCCACTCTGTTAAAAAACATTCTTCGTCATTGTTGTGGTGTCACTAATAGATTTAAAAAAAAAAATCGTTAGCAAATGCTGTTAACTAGCTGTTGAGTGTTGTTGTATGACTGATTGGAACTGTACTGCATTGTTTCGCCACAGGGTGTGCTGTAGTGTATTTTATGTTCAGTGTGAAGAAGAAGAAAGTTAAAAGAGGCATTAGCGGCCTGTTCTCAACGTCTACCTCACTGCACTTTGGCTCTCAAGGAGAGCACATTCGCTCATGTGTTTGAAATAATTGATAGCAGACGTGCAAAGTAGCAAGTGAGCTGTAAAAATGGCGAGCTTAGTGGCGTGAAAAACGCAGGAGAGCTAAGTGAAGCTAACAAACATTTAAGTGGAGCTAAGCGATGCTAAACGGAGACAAGCGAAGCTAAACGGCGCTAAATGAAGCGAAGTGACTGATACTCAGTTCGTCGTCGTGGAACAGTCCATTGTAGTGCGTGTGTGGAGGGGAGAGAGAATATAAAAGCAGCATTCAAATGGCTTTCTTTTTTGTTTTGTTATTTGTTTGTTTGCTATGCTGACGTAATTATAAATTACGAATAGTTGGGGGTGCTGCTGGCTCCGGTGGCCCAAGCCCCTGCTCGTTGGGGCAAGGGCAGCTGGTTGTGGGCCCCCTACTGGTTGGGGGCCTAAGGCGTTCGCCTACTTCGCCTGAATAGTAGATCCGCCTATGCTCGTGCCAAATGTGACGCCGTCGGCGCCGCTCGTCAAATTATAGGACCCGAATCGGGCAGGCTTCCCACGTACTCTGCGTAACGCCTGACACATTGAACAAAGCTCAAGAGCCAATCATTACATTTAGTTCACTTAGAAAAATGTCACAGAAAATTGATTGGCCTTGCAAACGAGGGGAAACCGGATCAATGGCGTCATTTTAACGAAGGCTGAAAAATATTTGACCGTACCTCTAACCGAGTTAGTGGGAACATATGCCAAATACCAAATACGTCACTTTATGGATTTCACATGCATGTGCGAAGCTCCTCTTCATACAGTGCTGGCCAAAAGTATTGGCACCCCTGCAATTCTGTCAGATAATGCTCAATTTCTTCCAGAAAATGATTGCAATTACAAATGCGTTGGTAATAATATCTTCATTTATTTTGCTTGGAATGAAAAAACACAAAAGAGAATTAAAAAAAATATTAAATCATTATCATTTTACACAAAACTCCAAAAATGGGCTAGACAAAAGTAAAGGCCCCCCTTTGAAAAATCATGTGATGCTTCTCTAATTTGTGTCATTAACAGCACCTGTTACCTACAGAGGGGCAAATAATTATTTAGTCAACCACCAATTGTGCAAGTTCTCGTACTTGAAAAGAGGCCTGTAATTGTCAACATGGGTAAACCTCAACCATAAGAGACAGAATGTGGAAAAAACCCCCAGAAAATCACATTGATTTTTCAAAGAATTTATTTCCAAATTAGAGTGGAAAATAAGTATTTGGTCACCTACAAACAAGCAAGATTTCTGGCTGTCAAAGAGGTCTAACTTCTTCTAACGTGTTCTAACGAGGCTCCACTCTTTACCTGTATTAATGGCACCTGTTTTAACTCATTATCGGTATAAAAGACTAGGGCCTGCAAAATTTCCGATTCTTAGATGATTCGCGATTCGGCTGTGGAAGATTCGAGAACGATTCACAAACATCCAAATTCCGATTATTGAATTATACCAGGTAAAGCGGAAACAAAACGCAGTCAGCGCGGTCTTCGGGACGCAATGAGGAACGGACTGAGAGTAAATATCATGTGCAGCTAATGCCGCTAGGTAAAAAAAAAAAACCAATAATACCTGACTGCGGCCGTCAGCCGCTACAAACAGCGCCCAGTTGGTAGTTGCTACAAATACGGCTATGGTAGATATCACATATATCTAGACTAGATGTGAAATGACAGACTTTCCCGCGCTAGTAAACAGGCGCCATCTTAAAGCAGTAGACTTCTCTAAAAGGCTCTGTTATAGAGAACCTAATTACTTTTTATCTAAAAACCCCTAAATCGGCAAAATCTTGACTTGAATCTATCTTTAAATGATGAAACAGTTTAAAAACTTTCACATGTCGAAAGTAGACATGAGGGAAATTATGGAATAACGGGCGCAATTTTAACAACTGTAACGGTTGATTCACAACATTAATTGAATGTAAATTAAAGCTGCTAATACAGAATGGGGACTTGAGTATTTTATTTACTGTTTTTAACCGATAACTTGATACTAAAATAGTAGTTTGGTTTATTTAGCCTGAGAGGATTTTTGAACAATTTTGGAACAAATATACGAAACATTAAAAAAAGGGGGGGCCTTCAATAATCGATTCATAATCGAATAGGAGTCTCTGAATCGTAATCGTAATCGAATCGTTAGGTGCCCAAAGATTTCCACCTCTATAAAAGACACCTGTCCACAACCTCAGTCAGTCACACTCCAAACTCCACTATGGCCAAGACCAAAGAGCTGTCGAAGGACGCCAGAGACAAAATTGTAGACCTGCACCTGGCTGGGAAGACTGAATCTGCAATAGGTAACGCTTGGTGTAAAGAAATCAACTGTGGCAGCAATTATTAGAAAATGCAAGACATACAAGACCACTGATAATCTCCCTCGATCTGGGGCTCCATGCAAGATCTCACCCCGCGGCGTCAAAATGATAACAAGAACGGTGAGCAAAAATCCCAGGACCACACAGGGGGGACCTAGTGAATGACCTACAGAGATCTGGGACCACAGCAACAAAGGTTTCTATCAGTAACACAATGCGCCGCCAGGGACTCAAATCCTGCACTGCCAAACGTGTCCCCCTGCTGAAGAAAGTACACGTCCAAACCCGTCTGCGGTTTGCTGGAGAGCATTTGGATGATCCAGAAGAGGACTGGGAGAATGTGTTAGGGTCAGATGAAAGCAAAATAGAACTTTTTGGTAGAAACACAAGTCCTCGTGTTTGGAGGAGAAAGAATATTGAATTGCATCTGAAGAACACCATACCCACTGTGAAGCATGGGGGTGGAAACATCATGCTTTGGGGCTGTTTTTCTGCAAAGGGACCAGGACGACTGATCTGTGTAAAGGAAAGAATGAATGGGGCCATGTATCGAGAGATTTTGAGTGAAAATCTCCTTCCATCAGCAAGGGCATTGCAGATGAGACGTGGCTGGGTCTTTCAACATGACAATGATCCCAAACACACAGCCAGGGCAACAAAAGAGTGGCTTCGTAAGAAGCATTTCAAGGTCCTGGAGTGGCCTAGCCAACTCCAGATCTCCAGGGAGTTGAAAGTCCGTGTTGCCCAACGACAGCCCCGAAACATCACTGCTCTAGAGGAGATCTGCATGGAGGAATGGGCCAATTTACCAGCAACAGTGTGTGAAAAGCTTGTGAAGCGTTACAGAAAACGTCTGGCCTCCGTTATTGCGTACAAAGGGTACATAACAAAGTTTTGAGATGAACTTTTGGTATTGACCAAATGCAGTGCCTTGCAAAAGTATTCGGCCCCCTTGAACCTTGCAACCTTTCGCCAAATTTCAGGCTTCAAACATAAAGATATAAAATTTAAATTTTTTGTCAAGAATCAACAACAAGTGGGACACAATCGTGAAGTGGAACAAAATTTATTGGATAATTTAAACTTTTTTAACAAATAAAAAACTGAAAAGTGGGGCGTGTAATATTATTCGGCCCCCTTGCGTTAATACTTTGTAGCGCCACCTTTTGCTCCAATTACAGCTGCAAGTCGCTTGGGGTATGTTTCTATCAGTTTTGCACATCGAGAGACTGACATTCTTGCCCATTCTTCCTTGCAAAACGGCTCGAGCTCAGTGAGGTTGGATGGAGAGTGTTTGTGAACAGCAGTCTTCAGCTCTTTCCACAGATTCTCGATTGGATTCGGGTCTGGACTTTGACTTGGCCATTCTAACACCTGGATACGTTTATTTTTCAACCATTCCATTGTAGATTTGGCTTTATGTTTTGGATCATTGTCCTGTTGGAAGATAAATCTCTGTCCCAGTCTCAGGTCTTGTGCAGATACCAACAGGTTTTCTTCCAGAATGTTCCTGTATTTGGCTGCATCCATCTTCCCGTCAATTTTAACCATCTTCCCTGTCACTGCTGAAGAAAAGCAGGCCCAAACCATGATGCTGCCACCACCATGTTTGACAGTGGGGATGGTGTGTTCAGGGTGATGAGCTGTGTTGCTTTTACGCCAAACATATCGTTTTGCATTGTGGCCAAAAAGTTCGATTTTGGTTTCATCTGACCAGAGCACCTTCTTCCACATGTTTGGTGTGTCTCCCAGGTGGCTTGTGGCAAACTTTAAACGAGACTTTTTATGGATATCTTTGAGAAATGGCTTTCTTCTTGCCACTCTTCCATAAAGGCCAGATTTGTGCAGTGTACGACTGATTGTTGTCCTATGGACAGACTCTCCCACCTCAGCTGTAGATCTCTGCAGTTGATCCAGAGTGATCATGGGCCTCTTGGCTGCATCTCTGATCAGTTTTCTCCTTGTTTGAGAAGAAAGTTTGGAAAGATGGCTGGGTCTTGGTAGATTTGCAGTGGTCTGATGCTCCTTCCATTTCAATATGATGGCTTGCACAGTGCTCCTTGAGATGTTTAAAGCTTGGGAAATCTTTTTGTATCCAAATCCGGCTTTAAACTTCTCCACAACAGTATCTCGGACCTGCCTGGTGTGTTCCTTGGTTTTCATAATGCTCTCTGCGCTTTAAACAGAACCCTGAGACTATCACAGAGCAGGTGCATTTATACGGAGACTTGATTACACACAGGTGGATTCTATTTATCATCATCGGTCATTTAGGACAACATTGGATCATTCAGAGATCCTCACTGAACTTCTGGAGTGAGTTTGCTGCACTGAAAGTAAAGGGGCCGAATAATATTGCACGCCACACTTTTCAGTTTTTTATTTGTTAAAAAAGTTGAAATTATCCAATAAATGTTGTTCCACTTCACGATTGTTTCCCACTTGTTGTTGATTCTTGACAAAAAAATTAAATTTCATATCTTTATGTTTGAAGCCTGAAATGTGGCGAAAGGTTGCAAGATTCAAGGGGGCCGAATACTTTTGCAAGGCACTGTACTTATTCTCCACCATGATTTGCAAATAAATTCTTTAAAAATCAAACAATGTGATTTTCAGTTTTTTTTTTCTTCCACATTCTGTCTCTCATGGTTGAGGTTTACCCATGTTGACAATTGCAGGCCTCTCCAATATTTTGAGATCTTGCACAATTAGTGGTTGACTAAATACTTTTTTGCCCCACTTTAGTACAGTAAACGAATTCTTCACGCCACTGTACTGTAGTTTGTATGAGGCGTGGTTTGTATTGGCTGGCGCTCGGCTCTGGCTGCATTCAGACACTTCTTGTTTGTGCAACCCGAGCGGAATGTGTATTTACACCGGAACCTCAGAAAGACTGTGTTCATCATCACTAATGCAGGCCCAAGGTGGAGCCATGTGAATCAAATCCAACTTGTATTGATTCAAATCACTGATAACAAGAGTCAAATTATTGACAGTGAGAGGAAAATCACTGTAAGCGGGAAATCGAAACTCCGGACCGTTTGAGTCATCTGTCCTGTGCTACCACATCGTGTTTCGTCAAAGTGAACTGCGTGAAAACGACAATAAGTTCTTGCTCGCTCACACTTGTTGTCCGAGCGTACGCGTTTAAGCACTAAGACGCTTCTCTTCACTCCTCTGCCCTCGTTTCTTGCAGCCAGTCACATGGCATGAATATTTAAAGGCGAGCGGCGATCAGACTATTTTAATCCACAACCAACGTTATTTTTAATACTCTCAGAAGACAGAAATTTCACTACTGTGCAGGGGCGGACTGGGACTAAAAAGCAGCCCTGGATTTTGACTCAGCCCAGCCCACAAGAATCGCTGTATGAAGTGAATGGGGGGTCCGGGGAAAATTTTAAAAAATATTTTATCGTAAAATGCTTCAATTTCGTGCACTTCGAGAGAAAAATGAAGCGGCTATGAAGAACTACACGTTGCATTATTATTCATTTTAACTTGAATGCTCACTGAGAAATTAACAATTGCAATTTCAATAAAAATACAATTAACATTTCAAGATAAATCCTGTATACATAACCTTCATTGGAAAGTGTTAACCAGAAAACAAAACGATATATAAATTAAAGATGTCCTGATTGATCGGGTCCGATCACGTCATTTTCGAAATATCGGAATCGGCAAAAAAATATCGGACATGCCTTTTTAAAAAAAATATTTATATACTTTTTATTTAAATTGTTTTCTAATTGTATTTAACATTAGACAAAATGTCTTGCACTCATCCGGAGTAGTTTTGGCTTAAAGCAGGGCTATCAAATTTATTGCGTTAACGGTGGTAATTAATTTTTAAAAATTAATCACGTTAAATAATTAACACATGCGCTGCACGACCCACTCACGCATTGTCGCGTTCAATCTATAAAGACGCCGTTTTACCTATAGATAGCGCTAAAAGGCAGCGTATAATAAGTAGAGAGAATTTTGACAGCCTTTGGAGCCATTTTTTATGTGGATAAAGCCTTACAATACCTCTCTCAGCAATTAAAATTAACGTGGGAGGCAATGTGGGGAAGAAAGGTAGTAGCTGATCATTTTCTTAACACCCTATGTTCTTTGCCAACGCAGAGAAGATATATCAATTGGTGCCCCTACGCACAGTCATGGTTGCACTTCCCATCATGCATTTGGGCAGAAGTTAAATGGCTACAGTATCATTTACTGAAAGCTCAACAAATACACTAGATGGCAATATTTAGTCACAATATACAAAATCACATTTATCCTTTAAGAATTACAAGTCTTTCTATCCGTGGATCCCTCTCACAGAAAGAATGTTAATAATGTAAATGCCATCTTGAGTATTTATTGTCATAATAAACAAATACAGTACTTATGTACTGTATGTTGAATGTATATATTCGTCCAAGTTTTATTCATTTTTTTCTTAATGCATTGCCAAAATGTATATGATCGGGAAAAATTATCGGGAATTGGAATTGAATCGGGAGCAAAAAAAAAGCAATCGGATCGGGAAATATCGGGATCGGCAGATACTCAAACAAAAACAATCGGGATCGGATCAGGAGCAAAAAAACATGATAGGAACAACCCTAATATAAACGATTAAAAATATAAATCATATTAATTTAACTACCTAAACTTTAAAGTAAAACCATTCATTTTATTAATATTTTGTTTAGGGCTGTCAAATGATTAAAATTTTTAATCGAGTTAATTACTGCTTAAAAATTAATTAATCGTAATTAATCGCAATTCAAACCATCTATAAAATATGCCATATTTTTCTGTAAATTATTGTTGGAATGGAAAGATAAAACACAAGATGGATATATACATTCAACATACGGTACATAGGGACTGTATTTGTTTATTATAACAATAAGTCAACAAGATAGCATTAACATAATCAACATTCTGTTAAAACGATCAATGGATAGAAAGACTTGTAGTTTTTGAAAGATAAATGTTATTACAAGTTATAGAAATTTTATATATTGAAAACCCCTTTTAATGTTTTCGTTTTACTAAAATTTGTAAAAATTTCAATCAAAAAATAAACTAGCAGCCCGCCATTGTTGATGTCAATAATTACTTACAAAATGCTCATGGGTGCTGAAGCCTATAAAATCAGTCGCACCTAAGCGCCAGCAGAGGGCAGCAAAACTCCATAAAACACAATTAACATGTGGGCATTTCACTGTACTGTCATTTAAATCTGTCTGAGCGGGCCATGCGCGTTAACTGCGTCAAATATTTTAACGTGATTAATTTAAAAAATTCATTACCGCCCGTGAACGCGATCATTTTGACAGCCCTAATTTTGTTATATTTCTTCTGAATTAATATTGCTGCTGCGTGTGCAGACGTTGTTTTACAGCTAAAATATTTTTTCTTAGGAGAGGGATAGTAGGACGAGCATGCTGCAACTTGACACGATTGCAAACGGGGACATGGACTAGTTGGCACTAACCCTTTAATTGCCATTTATTTCATTTAAAATGTAGCTACCTGGTGGATAAAAATTGCCAATATACCTAGCAAGTAACCCTCTTTATCCCTACTTACTTGCCCTGTGCTTATCTGGGGAACTTCCACCAGCTCGTCATTACCCTCTCCCTCGTCTGTTGTCCCCCCCTGCACCGGCTGCCGCTCCCACTCTCACCATCGCCGGGGGCTGGGCTGTTGCTAGCTGGCGTGGCCGTTGCAGCCAGACTGCTGCTTGCGAACATGTGTGTCAATTTGTGACATTTCGATGCTTCGCTCTCGAGTTTCTTTAGTTTTTTTCTCCAACCTTTCCGCGCCACCCTTCTGTTTTCTTTTTCTGCCACCACCATATTGTTTATCCACGCTCGTTGCTATTTTGCTTCCACAAGGAGTAAGGCTTCACCAAAGTAAGCTACTCTGTCCTTTCTTCGTTCTTCTCCTATCAGATTGGTGGTTAACAGCCAGGCGCATTGCTGCCACCTGTCGGATTTGATACGAACTGCAGATAATCATAGAGGATAGGTGGGATAAAAACAGTGATGTATTGCCTGGTATACCAGACTCACCGCTGTTCCAGCAATTGAGTCTGGCGACCGTCCGGCGGATCAAATTCCGAGGGCGGAGCAAGCCACAGCAAACAGACAGCGGAGTGGACCAATCAGCAACGGGCAGACGTGACGTTGTTAAAGCGACAAGTAATTAGCGTGAGCGGAGAATGGAGGAGTTTATTCAACATGGCTAGCGTGAGCCATGTTGACTGTTGTCAATGACTTGTGTCGATGTAAATTTAAAACTGGTTTTACCGCGGATTGGAACATATTCTCGGCTCTCCCGTTCGCCATCTGTTGTAGTAGGGACAACTTTCGGCGCGCAAGAGTGACGTTACTCGTTAAGAACACGTCACGCAAATAAATGAATCTGATTGAACGGTTGATTTTGTACTTGTCCGAGAGGCCGTTAATGGGCTGGGTCCCAGGCTATTTCTCACAGTGTTTGAAAAATACAGGGAGAATAGTCTGGCAGCCAGGCAAAGTGATGTACAGTGCCCTCCATAATCATTGGCACTAGAGATGTCCCGATCGATCGGCATCCTGACGTCATTTTCAAAGTATCGGAATCGGCAAAAAAATATCGGCCATGCCTTTTTTTAATATATATACGTACAGTACTGTGCAAAAGTTTTAGGCAGGACACCTGCCTAAAACTTTTGCACAGTACTGTATATTTTTATTATATTATGTATATACAGGATATACTGTATGTATATATTTTCCCCAAGTGGAAGCTTCCAAGATCCTAATAAATTTAATAATTAAAATATATATATATATAGTACTGTGCAGGTGTCCTGCCTAAAACCTTTGCACAGTACTGTATATATTTTTAATTAAATCGTTTTCTAATTGTATTTAACGTTACAGACATAATATGTTACACTTAGTCAGAGTCTTTAGTTTAGGCTTAAGGTAGGGTTATCAAATTTATCCCAATAACTACGGTAATTAATTAATAAATAAAGTATCATATTAAAATATTTATCGCAATTATTGCATGCGCTGCACGAGAATGTGTGTCGTGCTCCATCTGTAATGGCGCCGTTTTGCCATTATAGAGAGCTAAACGGCAGCGCAAGATGAGTAGAGTGAATTTTGGCAGCCTTTGGAACCTCATTTTAATTGACTAAAACCTTACAATCCCTCTCCCTACGATTAGAAATATTATAGGAAGCAATGTGGGGAAGCAAGGTAGCAAATGATCTTTTTCTTAACACCTTGATTTATATCTCATCACAGAGAAGATATATGAATTGGTATCACTACGCACAGTCGTGATTTCACTTGTCATGGTTCCACTTCCCATCATGCATTGGGCATGGCCTTCAGTATTATTTACTGAAAGCTCAACAAATACACTAGATGGCAATATTTAGTCACAATATACAAAGTCACAAGTCTTTCTATCCGTGGATCCCTCTCACAGAAAGAATGTTAATAATGTAAATGCCATCTTGAGGATTTATTGTCATAATAAACAAATACAGTACTTATGTACTGTATGTTGAATGTATATATTAGTCCGAGTTTTATTCATTTTTTTCTTAATGCATTGCCAAAATGTATATGATCGGGAAAAATGAGCAGGAATGATTGGAATTGAATCGGGAGCAAAAAAAAAAAAGCATTTGGATCGGGAAATATGGGGATCGGCAGATACTCAAACTAAAACGATCGGGATCGGATCGGGAGCAAAAAAACATGATCGGAACAACCCTAATTAAAACAATAAAAGGCTTGAACTACTTCAGTTGTGTGTCATGAATCTAAAATATATGAAAGTCTAATGTTTATTAGTACATTACAGAAAATAATGAACTTTATCACAATATGCAAATTTTTTAAGAAGGACCATATCAGCCAAAAACGTCTTCTAGCTTATCTGTTCAAGCAATTTATATGAGTTAAAAGCACTGCCACACTTTAACATGTTCTTAAATGACAATACAAACTTTTAAGAAAACAATCAAGTTCCAATAAGGTTAATGAATATCAGTGAGAGGCAAAGTACTTTAAGGCAAATGTGGTGGAACCCAAATCAACGAACCCCCAACCCAGATACATTACAAATAATAACCTGATATTGTGTAAAACACGCGAGCTATTATTAAAGAAATATTCGGAGGCGACGCAGTGTCCGTAGCGGCTTTTCTAGGCTGGCGGACAAAAGCGCAAACATTCTCAGAGTCATATATTTTCATCAGCGGCTATCTGATCCGTTATGCAGGACGAGAGCGGGCAGATTGCGCCCACAGCTGCATAAGTATCACCGATCATATCAGGGAGCCGCGGACCGTCCCGTTATTAATATTCACGCAATCTATCCAGAACAATGGGCCTTTCTCGGGCTCATTTTTTTCACCGGCCACTAATTGGATGTAATTACTCATCTACAAAACAAATGAGCGTGCCGAGGTTGCCGTGGAGACTAGATCAGGGGACCCAGCAGTGCGAAGCATTCGCGGGGCTTCATTTATACTGATAATTATCTCGCCCCCGCAACCCCCTCGACCATCTTTCCCTCTTGCCCTGAGAGGCGCCGACAATGGCGAGGGGGAGGGTCCCGCGCTCATCTGTTTCTGACATCATCAGGGTGGCGTTCTCCCACTGGATAAATGTCCTGCTCTGCTTGCCACTTTGCCAGGTGACTGCCTTTAAGGAGAAATCAGCAACCTTGAAAGCACTGCGGCCCTTTTTGTTCCTCGCCTGTTGGAACAGCAAACTAATCAGGCTGATGATAACATATACAACATTAGATATAACTTCCTTTAAGGACTCGGGCAACTCTGCCGAGTGCATTCGAGTGATCGTCAGCGGCCCATTAGGAGCTCAGGACTGATTGACGGCCTTCTTGACACCGCCACCGAAACCTGTACTTGTGATTTGATGCTATACGGTACCTCCGCAATCAGCACTGATTGCAAAGTATTCATAAAGTTACTGATTGAATGAAATTTTTTTTTTTTTTTTTTTTTTGCCCATAGGCTGTCTCAACCCGAGGACTATTATTATTCAAATTGATGTTAGTTTTGCATGTAATGCAAAATCTAGAGTCTATAATACGACAATAGCTGAACTGAAATTGAAAATTTGGAGTAGTTCCAGGTTACTTTTTGTTGATTTGGTGTAGAGATAGACCGATATATTGGCTGGCTGATATACAGTGCCCTCCATAATTATTGGCACCCCTGGTTAAGATGTGTTTTTTAGCTTCTAATATATTTTTTTTAATTCAAATAATATGGGACCTTAATGGGGGAAAAAAAAAAAAAGAAGAAAAGAAAAATCCAACCTTCAATACAAGTGCATTTATTCAGTGGGGAAAAAATCCCACATAAAGAAATAATTATTATTTGACATCAAATAATGTGTGTCACAATTATTAGCACCCCTGGTGTTAAAACTTTGTACAACCCCCATTTGCCAACAAAACAAGGTCTGGGGACTGAGATGGCCATGGGAGGAGCTTGATTTTGTGTCTGGTAAACCATTTCTGTGTAGATTTGGCCATATGTTTAGGGTCATTGTCTTGCTGAAAGACCCAGTGATGACCCATCTTCAGCTTTCGGGCAGAGGGCAACAGATTTTGATTTAAAATGTCCTGGTATTTCAAAGCATTCATGATGCCATGCACCCTAACAAGGTTCCCACGTCCTTTGGAAGCGAAACAGCCCCAAAGCATCACTGACCCAACCCCATACTTCATAGTGGGTATGAGGTGCTTTTCAGCATGCGCATCTTTCGTGGCACGCCAGACCCACTTAAAGTGTTTGTAGCCACAAAGCTCAATCTTGGTCTCCCGGGCTCTCCCAGGCTTCAACTGGGACTGTGTGCTTTGGTCAGATGAGACCAAGATTGAGCTTTTTGGCAACAAACACTCTAAGCGGGTCTGGCTTGCCACGAAAGATGCACATGCTGAGAAGCACCTCATACCCACTGTGAAGTATGGGGGTGGGTCAGCGATGCTATCGAATATTTTAGTAATCGAGTAATCAACTGAATCTATCGATTAATCGAGTAATCGGATAAAACAAATATACTTTTAGGTGAAGAGCATTTATAAATATACATGAGAAAACAAGACATTTCATCTAATCTTGAACCATTTTCAGTCAATCAATGTCTTTATTTTCGATGTATATTGTTGAAAACAGCCAAAAATTGCATCTCAGATGTACTAGAATAAAAAAAGACTAATTCACTGCTTTCACTCAAAAAACCTTTAGATCTTATTTTAAAAAAAAAAAAGTATATATATATATATATATACACACATATACACATATATATATATATACACACATATACACACACACATGTATATATACACCTAAAAATGCTGTTACGCTTGACAGCACGCATCACTTGAAAGCTATGTGTTTTTCCCACGGGTTTCAATTGAATTTCTATTTGTATCAAGCCATTTTTAAGTTCTAGTTAAGTTTTAAGTTTGTCTAAACTTTAAGTCCTGATAGGATTTTGAGTTTTTGCAGTGTTCAAAATGTATGATACAGGCTGTAATGGAGCACATTAGGGACCAGTGCTACTTGGTGTTTTATCCAGCAATGACTACTGAGCTAAAAGTGAGAGTTAGCATTATTGAATTTTTATTTTACACCCTCATCACTCCACAACACTATGTTATGTTAAAGCCTGTATGTAAGACACGTTAGCCACGCATCGAAAGTGGTCATAATTAATAGAAACCTAGCCCTCCGCAGGGCTAACGTTACTTGAGCTAGTGACAGTAACGTTAATCTTATTTATTAGCGCTTAGCACTCTTTACTAGCACTTAGCGCTCTACTGCTTTAAGATGGCGGCTTTTTACTAACGCTGCCCAGACGTGGCTGAGTCTGTCATTTCGCATCTAGTTCAACATAGATGTGATCTCTATGAGACTCATCAGACGCTACCTGCTACCAACGTAGCATTGTGCGGGCGAGTATTTAGCAACGTCGGCGTCGTTTGTAGCGGATGTCGGCTGCAGTAAGTTTTTTTTTTTTTGCTTCTTCCTCTACGCACGTGACATCAGTGCGTTGTCCCGCATTAAAAGTAGTCCGAGCAAAACGTGATGCTTACAGCTGTCAAAATAAACGATTACTCAAGGTGAATAAAATTACTCCGATCAGTTTTTAAACTCGAGTTACTCGAGTTGCTCGAGTATTCGTTATTAAAGTTATTGTTATTTATTTATTTATTTTTGCTGAATAAAGGTGTGTTGAACACCGGCCTAAATGTTGATTTGCCTGCAGTGGAAGCAGAGGTTCACCTGAGAACGTTAGCTAGCGATTATCAAAGAGCAGGGCTCATTTCTACGAGGAGCCCTCGTCGGCGCACTCAGTCTTTGTCGCGGTGCCAGTCAGATTCCTCGGCGGCCATCAAAGCGCGTCACCCCACAGAAGATGTCAATAAAGCTGACATGCCGATTCCCAAATTAGCATTGCATTGTCTGGCTCCCCTAATTAGCTTTTCCATTTTCACCAATGTCATTGAAAAACGGCGCGATATAAACTAACAGCTCTTTTTGCCGTCTTGCCTTGCTTTCACTTTCCATTTGAAATAATCTTTTCTGAACCAACGGCTGAGTAATTAACAGCACTAGACAGCCTTTTCAGAGAGCGCAGACATTTCATAAATAATACATATTTAATGTCTTGTCATTTTGTGTTCACAGAAGCTTGGCTAATGAATTTTAACAGATGATTTCTTTTTGCATTTACTCACTTATACTCATGCCCGGCTTTTGTGACTATCCATTTTATACCTTTTCTCTTTTCTTGGCGTTACTTCCAGTGATGAGCAAATTCAACAGAGCTCCTGACTAATATTTAGTGGAAGGGGAGAAGGAAATGTCGAACAGTGTGTGCAGATTGTCTGCCGGCCCCGCTAAACTGATCGTAATGAACAGTGAAGTCGTCTGAGATACGCTCCGGTTGTGATGGAGGAAGTAAACCGAGAGGTGACAGCCCTCAACCTCAAAATAGTTGCAACGTTTTTCCTCAAGTTCACAGGAACTCATTAAAGATGCACTTTCACATTCTGACTAATGACTGAAGATTTTGAAGGGAGGCGTAGATACATGTTCAAGCATAGACTTCATGATATTGATGGGACACGGGGCGCAGGGCCTATTAATAGGGGGCCTGCATTGTTGCCGTGGCCGTCAAAGCTGACCCAGTGGAATCACAGACATTTTCATTGAAAATTCTGTGAATAAATGCCTAAATCCCTGAATTCTTAATAGATATGGACGCAAAACCGTCTCGATTCTTGGTGAAAAGCAAAAAAACCCATGCAGTTAGCATTTTACGTAAATATGTTGAAGTACGATGCTAGTTTGTTAGTCAATGTGGCGGCCGCCTTATGTAAACAGAGCTTTTCCGATGAAAATTCTTGTGAATAAATGCTTAAATCTCCGAATTCTTTATAGATATGGACGTAAAACAGTCTCGATTCTTGGTTAAAAGCAAAACAAATGTGCAGTTAGCATTTATTTTACGTAAATTTTGCGAACTATGATGCTGGTCAGTAAGCAAATTAGCGGCCGCCATATGTAAACAAAGAGCTTTTTCCGTTGAAAATTCTTGTGAATAAATGCTTAAATCCCTGAATTCTTTATATATATGGATGGGAAAAAAAAAAAAAATGCAGTTAGCATTTATTTTACGTAAATATGTCGAAGTACAATGCTAGTATGTTACTCAGTCTGGTGGCCCCCATTTGTAAACAAAGCTTTTTCTGTAGAAAATTCATGTGAATAAATTCTTAAATCCTTGAATTCTTTATAGATATGGACATAAAACAGTCTCGATTCTTGGTTTAAAGCAAAAAAAAAAGTGCAGTTAGCATTTATTTTACGTAAATATGTCGAAGTACAATGCTAGTCTGTTAGTGAATGTAGCTAGCGGCCGCCTTATGTAAACAGAGCTTTTCCGGTTAAAATTCCTGTGAATAAATGCTTAAATCCCTGAATTCTATATAGTTATGGATGCAAAACAGTCTTGATTCTTGGTTAAAAGCAAAAAAATACGTGCACTTAGCTTTTATTTTACGTAAATATGTCGAAGTACAATGCTAGTCAGTTCGTCAAAGTGGCGGCCGCCATATGTAAACAGAGCTTTTGCGTTGAAACGTCTTGTGAATAAATGCTTATATCCCTGAATTCTTCATAGATATGGATGTAAAACAGTCTCGATTACTGGCTAAAAGCAACAAAAAAAAAAAACCTGTAGTTAGCATTTATTTTACGTAAATATGTTGAAGTACGATGCTAGTCTGTACGTCAATGTGGCAGCCGTCTTATGCAAACAGAGCTCTTCCGGTGCAAATTCTTGTAAATAAATGCCTAAATCCCTGAATTCTTTATAGATACGGACGTAAAACTGCCTCGATTCTTGGTTAAAAGCAAAAAAAATGTGCAGTTGGCATTTATTTTACGTAAATATGTCGAAGTACGATGCTAGTCTGTCAGACAATGTAGCGGCAGCCTCACAACAAAGAGCTTTTTAGGTTGAAAATTCTTGCGAAAAAACTAAAAAATATAATAATTACCTTGAATCCTCGAACAAATCACTCCTGAGACAATCCTTCCCGTTTGTATGCTGTACAGCTTTCGCACTTTTTCGAAATACATCCGCCATGTGTTGCTGCGACCGACTGCGAATAACTGCAGCTGATAGTGGGATGGCCACCCACTTGAAGGCTAGGCGCAGTGAAGGTCGAATCTGACCCGTCAATATCATCATGAAGTCTATGGTTACATTTTATTGTATGTTCCAAACTAAAACAAAAAGTGCTTTTCAATTTGTGATGATTATCAGTTCGAATTCATGTTTTTGGAGGGTGGGAGGGATGTTATTCAGTGCTGCCGTAATAATAATAATAATACAACAAATTGGAAATCTATCACCGTCAATGGCGGCTGATGAGTTAACTTTGTAATGTTTGATGCTCGTGCAAACTTTGCTGCGCAATGTAATGTGCAGGAAAGCTTTGTCTGTGTTTAGCATGCAAATTCGTTGGCTTATCTTCTTTAGCACCAGAGCATGTCTGTGCTGGTTGATCCCAATTTTACTAGCATATGGGGCATATTTCCAACTAAATGAATAATGGAAGAATGACAACATTTTGCAGAACAAAAGTTCGCTGAGTGTTGAACATCGGTCCGATACTCTACATGCTCGCCGACGGGTTTCACGACTCTCGGGCAGAAGTGGGTAGAGTAGCCAAAAATGTGACACAAGTAAGAGTAGTGTCACTACAAAATAATATTACTCAAGTAAAAGTAAAATTAGTCATCAAAAAATGTACTCAAGTACAAGTGAAAAAGTATTTGGTGAAAAAATTACTCAAGTAATAAGTAACATTGTGAGTCACTGCTTATGATGTTTGGTTTTTAAATTTTTTTTTTTAACAATGGTATTTTTTTCATCTATATGAACTGTTTTTATTACACATTGAAGAAGAAGATGACTATAACCTGTTACATAACCACAATAATGATAGAAATACAAAAAAAAAGAAATTCAATAGAATACCGTACTAATGCTATTTTTAGAACACAAGGCTGCGTGATGTCACCATCGTGAACCGGAATGCGGTCAACTTAGAAGCGCGTTCGAATACAACCAATGCTAGTACCGCTTGTTTTCTTTCAAAAAAGAACATGCCGGGTATGCACTGCTGCTATGGAACTTGTAGAAACGACTCTAGACATTGCGACATAAGAGGGATGTTTTCGTCATACGTTTCCCGAAGACAAAATACTCAGAGGGAAAAAATGTGAACAACGGATCAACTTGTGCGGATGTCCAAAAGACCAGTTTAACGCCAGCAAGGTGAAGCCATTCACCTTCATATGCAGTAAACATTTTGGTGGGCATGCCTGCTACAGCCTGCCCCGAAGAGGTAAGCCATTTTGATATTTTTACTGATTTTTTTAGCGCGCTAACTGCATGATTTTTGGCTTTTAACCAAGGATCGAGACTGTTTTACGTCCATATCTATGATGAATTCAGGGATTCAAGCATTTATTCACAAGAAATCTCACCGGAAAAGGTCTTTACATCAGGCGGCCGCTAGCTGCATTCACTAACAGACTAGCATTGGACTTCGACATATTTACATAAAATGAACGCGAACTGCACATTTGTTTTGCTTTTAACAAAGAATCGAGACTGTTTTATGTCCATATGTATAAAGTATTCGGATATTCAAGCATTTATTCACATGAGTTTGCATCGGAAAAGGTCTGTTTACATCAGGCGGCCGCTAGCTACATTCACTATTAGACTAGCATTGTACTTCGAAATATTTACGTAAAACGAACGCGAACTGGACATTTTTGTTGTTGTTGCTTTTAACCAAGAATCGAGACTGTTTTATGTCCATATCTATAAAGAATTCGGGAATTTAAGCATTTATTCACAAGAATTTTCACCGGAAAAGCTCTGTTTACATCAGGCAGCCTCTAGCTGCATTCACTAACAGACTAGCATTGTACTTCGACATATTTACGTAAAATAAATGCTAACTGCACTTTTTTTTTTTTTTGCTTTTAAGAAAGAATCGAGACTGTTTTATGTCCATATCTATAAAGAATTAGGAGATTCAAGCATTTATTCACAAGAATGTTCACCGGAAAAGTTCTGTTTACATCAGGCGGCTGCTAGCTACATTTACTGACAGACTAGAATTGTACTTCGACATATTTACGTAAAATAAATTCTAACTGCACTTTTTTTTGCTTTTAACCAAGAATTGAGACTGTTTTACGTCCATATCTATTAAGAAGTCAAGGATTTAAGCATTTATTCACAAGAATTTTCACCGAAAAAGCTCTGTTTACATCAGGCGGCTGCTAGCTACGTTTACTGACAGACTAGCATTGTACTTCAACATATTTACGTAAAATGAACGCTAGCTGCACTTTTTTTGCTTTTAACCAAGAATCGAGACTGTTTTATGTCCATATCTATTAAGAATTCAGGGATTTAAGCATTTATTCACAAGAATTTTCACCGAAAAAGCTCTGTTTACATCAGGCGGCTGCTAGCTACATTCACTAATAGACTAGCATGGTACTTCAACATATTTACGTCAAATAAATGCTAACTGCACTTTTTTTTTTTTTTGCTTTTAACCAAGAATCGAGACTGTTTTATGTCCATATCTATAAAGAATTTGGAGATTCAAGCATTTATTCACAAGAATGTTCACCGGAAAAGTTCTGTTTACATCAGGCGGCTGCTAGCTACGTTTACTGACAGACTAGCATTGTACTTCAACATATTTACGTAAAATAAATGCTAACTGCACTTTTTTTTTTTTGCTTTTAACCAAGAATTAAGACTGTTTTACGTCCATATCTATTAAGAATTCAGGGATTTAAGCATTTATTCACAAGAATGTTCACCGGAAAAGTTCTGTTTACATCAGGCGGCTGCTAGCTACGTTTACTGACAGACTAGCATTGTACTTCAACATATTTACGTAAAATGAACTCTAGCTGCACTTTTTTTGCTTTTAACCAAGAATCGAGACTTTTATGTCCATATCTATTAAGAATTCAGGGATTTAAGGGTTTACTCACAAGAATTTTCAACAAAAAAAGCTCTGTCTGTGATTCCACTCGGTCAGCTTTGACGGTCTCGCCAACAATGCAGGCCCGCTATTTATCGATCCCGCGCCCCGTGTCCCGTCAATACATTATGAAGTCTATGACCTGGCGCACCAACCTATTCCAAAAAGTGATAGCATCCACAAGGGTTACACTTTCTTTGAAAAGAGTGTTATGTATGCACACCCTGGAGGGCAAAGGCGGCGTGTCCCTAAAGGGACCTCTGAGCATCTGCTACCCACAGCTGCCCAAGATGACGCTTCGTGATAAAAGGGACATTTTGCCCTCTCCTGTGTGTCGCAACTTTTCCTAAAGCCAAGCGGGATGGTCTTAGCGCGCCTGCTCCTGCTAAACCCTGCAGCAAATACACGTAGAGTGCTTCTGGCACCAGGGTTGAGCTCAGCGGATTAGCACGTGGGACAAATGGACCCCAGATTGATTGAGGCCAGAACACACAGTCGATCTTGGTGTTCTCCCAGGCGCCGCTCAAGATCACTAAATTATTTTGAGGGGGAAATTGATAAAGGCTTTCGGAAATGAACGTCATGCTTTTCGCGTCAAGAAAGAGGGACGGGGAATTTTGATTTAACGTAGCATAAATAGCACCATTTTACAACGCGGTGCTCCTTGTACCGTAGTCTCACGAGATTGACTGTACATAGCAAACTCTGTCACCTCAACGACACTTTCTCAACACCGGAGGTGAAGCCGAGATCTGAGGCCGACATTTGAGCTTACAGAGAAGCTCCGAGGGGATCAAGAAAACACTTAACAAAGCAGCCTGGGACCCGACAGAACCTTCTTCGTTCTTTGTATTTTGCTCCGCTTCTGCCCGACAGTGCCAAAAGCACAGGCTATTTCTGTAACTTTAATGGAAAACAAACAACAGCGTGCCTAGGACTGTGCTCATATTTCATTAGCCGGGTTTCTAATATATGCACTGCCAAATTGTGTTTTTTTTTCGTGAATTAATATGTAACATTTCAATCTCAAATATTAGTTCACGTTCCTCAAAACCCAAAACACCTGCATTCAACTATAGCAGGGATGTCAAACTCATTTTGGCTGTATTTATAGCAAATAAATCTCACGTGGGTCGGACTTGTTTATTTTTTGGCCAAGTACCGTATTGGCCCGAATATAAGACGGCCCTGATTATAAGACGACCCCTTCTTTTTCAAGACTCAAGTTTGAAAAAAGACTTTTTGAACACCAAATGAATTTTTATACAGAAAATAATGACAGTACATCCGAAACAAATGATTATAACAATATATTTGAGAGAAAAAGCATGTTATTTTGCCTCATTCAAATCTTAATATCTGAACATTCAAATATGTAAACTAAAGTGCAATCACATTCGATCTATCGTGACCGAACATCGCTTCAATAATATCTGGCGCCATCTGTCGTCGTGAATGGGGAGAGCAGCTTAGATCTGTCATGATAGAACATTGCTTCAATATTTGGCGGCATCTAGCGTCGTGAATGGGGACAGCAGCTGAGATCTGTCATGACAGAACATTGCTTCAATGATATCTGGCGCCATCTAGTGTCGCGAATAGGTATAATGTCTAGACCGCGAATATAAGATGACCCCCACTTTTTCAATCTTATTTCAATGCAAAAAACACCGTCTTACATTCGGGCCAATACAGTACTTCGCAAAACAAATACTAAATGCATGTTTTTTTCTTTTGTTGCTTTTGACCAAGAATCGAGACTGTTTTACGCCCATATCTAAAAAGAATTCCGGCATTTAAGCTTTTATTCACAAGAATTTTCACCGGAAAAGCTCTGTTTACATCAGGCGGCCGCTAGTAAATGCTAACTGCAGTTTTTTTTTTTTTTTTTTTCCTTAGCTTTTAAATGGGGCTGTCAAAATTATTGCGTTAACGGGCGGTAATTAATTTTTTAAAATTAATCACGTTAAAATATTTGACGTATTTAACGCACATGCCCCGCTCAAACCGATTAAAATGACAGCACGGTGTCATGTCCATTTGTTACTTGTGTTTTTTGGTGTTTTGTCGCCCTCTGCTGGCGCTTGGGTGCGACTGATTTTATGGGTTTCAGCACCATGAGCATTGTGTAATTATTGACATCAACAATGGCGAGCTACTATTTTTTGTTTGAAAATTTTACAAATTTTATTTGAACGAAAACATTAAGAGGGGTTTTAATATAAAATTTCTATAACTTGTACTAACATTTATCTTTTAAGAACTAAAAGTCTTTCTATCCATGGATCGCTTTAACAGAATGTTAATAATGTTAATGCCATCTTGTTTATTTATTGTTATAATAAACAAATACAGTAGTTATGTACAGTATGTTGAATGTATATATCCGTCTTGTCTTCTTTCCATTCAAAAATAATTTAAAGAAAAATATAGCATATTTTAGAGATGTTTGAATTGCGATTAATTTGAATTAAATAATTTTAAAGCTGTGATTAACTCAATTAAAAATTTTAATCATTTGACAGCCCTACTTTTAACCAAGAATCGAGACTGTTTTACGTCCATATCTAAAAAGAATTTAGGGATTTAAGCATTTATTCAGAAGAATTTTCACCGGAAAAGCTCTGTTTACATCAGGCGGCTGCTAGTAAATGCTAACTGCATTTTGTTGTTGTTGCTTTTAACCAAGAATCGAGACTGTTTTACGTCCATATCTATAAAGAATTCGGGGATTTAAGCATTTATTCACAAGGATTTTCAACGAAAAAAGCTCTTTGTCTGTGATTCCACTTGGTCAGCTTTGACGGCCACGCCAACAATGCCCCGTGTCCCGTCAATACATTATGAAGTCTATGGCTCTGCCAAATTCTTGTATATAGTTGAATCATCTCAAAATATGGTTTTCATCCCAATAAATATGCTGTTTAAGATTTTATTTATCGTGTCACATGCACTTTAAAAGTGAGTAATACTACTTTCCAAGAAAGAAGCGTGAAGACAAACACAATAGGTCATTTGATAATCGTATTTACAAGTTTGGGTACAAGCCAATTTGGCTAATGGAAGTAAGTTGAGCTCATATTGCAACCCCCATGATTGTTATAAGACCCTACCGCGCACGGATAAATCCCCGACACTAGTATTTTTCAGCCTCAGACTATAATGACACTTATCTCGCTTCCAGTTTTTTTGTAACTGTCAGAAAATAAAGTGATAAAATGACGGCTGACATCAGGTCATTTACTTAATGGCAAAATCAACATTCCTGCTTCTTAATGACGTGCAATGCAATGATGGTTGCGCAAATGGTTTGTTTTGAAAACACTAACAGCCTAATGTGAAGGACTGAGCATTTCATACACTAATGTTGATTGAAATGAAGTTTGCTCCTCGCTCGCTGCTCGGCGTGGCGTTGCGTGCCCACATCGGCGAACATAACATTACACGTGGGAGTCAACATCTGAGTTACAATTAAAAGTGATTTTCCGCCACAAGCTTTCTTATGGTACAGTATGTGTGATTAAGAGAGGCGGCCTCACTACTCTGCAGGCTGCGTGTTCAGTCAGGGGAGCCACTATTGACAGTTATTGAATGATCTACGGTTGTAAGGGTGGAAAAAGCAAGCTGTCTAAATGAAGCCGACAAGACAATCGATGCTGTGTTTAACACGCAGAGAAACTCTCTTACAGACAGAGAAACTTGCAGCTTGATTTTTTTTTTTTTTTTGCAGTAAATCTCCTGATGTTCGCTAGCATTCTAAAATGAAAGGTACCTGTGTTATTGATCTAAAGCTCACCCAGGGCCGAGAGTAGTAGTCTTAAAAAAACCCGAAACCCATTTTGCAATGTGATTGAACCTTTTATAGTTTGTCCTTAAAATAGAGTTGTCCATTAATGACTTTTTAATCGATAAACGATATCCCGATGTTGTCCAACTCCAAAAATCTGATCACGATATCAAAACGATACCGATATCTGCGGTCTTGGACTTAACATATTATTGCTAATAGTATTGTGATGCCCCACTGGATGCTTTAGTACAGTGGTATGAAAACATATCTAAACCTTTTGAAATTTCTCACATTTCTGCATAAAATCAATATCAAATGTGATCTTTGTCAAAATCACAAAGATGAAAATGCAGTGTCTGCTTTAACTAAAACCACCCAAACATTTATCGTTTTTTATATTTTAATGAGGATAGCATGCAAACAATGACAGAAGGGGGAAAATAAGTAAGTGAACCCTCTGCCTAAGAGGATAAAGAGCAATTGAAACAAATTTTTACCAAACAATTTAAGTCAGGTGTGAGCCCAGTCACTGATGAGTGGTTTAAAGTTGCCCTGCCTACTATAAAACACACACCTGGTAAGAATTGTCTTGATGAGAAGCATTGTCTGATGTGCATCATGGCTTGGTCAAAAGAGCTGTCTGATGACCTCCGATCAAGGATTGATGATTTTTATAAAGCTGGGAAAGGATACAAAACCATCCCTAAAAGTCCGGATGTTCATCAATCGACAGTCAGAGAAGTTGTCTACAAATGGAGAGAGTTTGGCACTGTTGCTTCGCTGTCAACGAGTGGCCGTCCACCAAAGATGACGCCAAAAGTTCAGCGCAGAATACTAAGAGAGGTAAAAAGAGAACCCTAGAGTGCCTGCTAAAGACTTTCACAAATCACTGGCACAGTCCAATATCTCTGTGCACACATCAACTATATGTACGTAAAACTATGGTCAAGAATGGTGTTTATAGGAGGACTCCACAGAGGAAGCCACTGCTGTCTAAAAAAAATATTGTTGCTCGTTTAATGTTCGATAAAAGGCACTTGGACATTCCACAGAAGTTTTGGCAAAATATTTTGTGGACTGATGAAAGCTAACACACAACGTCATGTGTGGAGGAAAAATGGAACAGCTCACCAACATCAACACCTCATCCCCACTGTGAAGCACGGTGGAGGGAGCATCGTGATATGGGGCTGTTTTGCTACCTCATGGCATGGACAACTTGCAATAATTAATGGAAGAATGAATTCAAAAGTTTGTCAAGATGTTTTGCTGTAAAACCTGAGGCTGTCTGTCAGGCAGTTGAAGCTAAAAAGAGGATGAATGCTGCAACAAGACAATGATCCAAAACAAAGCAGTAAATCAACTTCAGAATAGTTTCAGAAGAACAAAATACACGTTCTGGAGTGGTCAAGTCAAAGTCCAGATTTGAACCCTATTGAGATACAGTGCCTTGCAAAAGTATTCGGCCCCCTTGAACCTTGCAACCTTTCGCCACATTTCAGGCTTCAAACATAAAGATATAAAATTTTAATTTTTTGTCAAGAATCAACAACAAGTGGGACACAATCGTGAAGTGGAACAAAATTTATTGGATAATTTAAACTTTTTTAACAAATAAAAAACTGAAAAGTGGGGCGTGCAATATTATTCGGCCCCCTTGCGTTAATACTTTGTAGCGCCACCTTCAAGTCGCTTGGGGTATGTTTCTATCAGTTTTGCACATCGAGAGACTGACATTCTTGCCCATTCTTCCTTGCAAAACAGCTCGAGCTCAGTGAGGTTGGATGGAGAGTGTTTGTGAACAGCAGTCTTCAGCTCTTTCCACAGATTCTCGATTGGATTCAGGTCTGGACTTTGACTTGGCCATTCTAACACCTGGATACGTTTATTTTTGAACCATTCCATTGTAGATTTGGCTTTATGTTTTGGATCATTGTCCTGTTGGAAGATAAATCTCCGTCCCAGTCTCAGGTCTTGTGCAGATACCAACAGGTATTCTTCCAGAATGTTCCTGTATTTGGCTGCATCCATCTTCAGTCAATTTTAACCATCTTCCCTGTCCCTGCTGAAGAAAAGCAGGCCCAAACCATGATGCTGCCACCACCATGTTTGACAGTGGGGATGGTGTGTTCAGGGTGATGAGCTGTGTTGCTTTTACGCCAAACATATCGTTTTGCATTGTGGCCAAAAAGTTCAATTTTGGTTTCATCTGACCAGAGCACCTTCTTCCACATGTTTGGTGTGTCTCCCAGGTGGCTTGTGGCAAACTTTAAACGAGACTTTTTATGGATATCTTTGAGAAATGGCTTTTCTTCTTGCCACTCTTCCATAAAGGCCAGATTTGTGCAGTGTATGACTGATTGTTGTCCTATGGACAGACTCTCCCACCTCAGCTGTAGATCTCTGCAGTTCATCCAGAATGATCATGGGCCTCTTGGCTGCATCTCTGATCAGTTTTCTCCTTGTTTGAGAAGAAAGTTTGGAAGGACGGCCGGGTCTTGGTAGATTTGCAGTGGTCTGATGCTCCTTCCATTTCAATATGATGGCTTGCACAGTGCTCCTTGAGATGTTTAAAGCTTGGGAAATCTTTTTGTATCCAAATCCGGCTTTAAACTTCTCCACAACAGTATCTCGGACCTGCCTGGTGTGTTCCTTGGTTTTCATAATGCTCTCTGCACTTTAAACAGAACCCTGAGACTATCACAGAGCAGGTGCATTTATACGGAGACTTGATTACACACAGGTGGATTCTATTTATCATCATCGGTCATTTAGGACAACATTGGATGATTCAGAGATCCTCACTGAACTTCTGGAGTGAGTTTGCTGCACTGAAAGTAAAGGGGCCGAATAATATTGCACGCCCCACTTTTCAGTTTTTTATTTGTTAAAAAAGTTTAAATTATCCAATAAATGTTGTTCCACTTCACGATTGTGTCCCACTTGTTGTTGATTCTTGACAAAAAAATTAAATTTCATATCTTTATGTTTGAAGCCTGAAATGTGGCGAAAGGTTACAAGATTCAAGGGGGCCGAATACTTTTGCAAGGCACTGTATGTGGCACGACCTAAAGACAGCGATCTATTCCAGACATCCAAGGAATCTGACTGAACTACAGCAGTTTTGTAGAGAATAATGGGCCAAGATTAGTCCTGATTGATGTGCGAGACTGATCTGCCGCTACTGGAAGAGTCTGGTTGAAGTTATTGCTGCCAAAGGTGGGCCACAAAATATTAAATATGATGGTTCATGTACCTTTTTTTCCTCCTTCTGTCTGTTTGCATACTATCCTCATTAATTATAATTGCATACTATCCTCATTAAAATATGAAAACCTATCAATGTTTGGGTGGTTTTAGTTAAAGCAGACACTGATTTTCCATCTGTGTGATTTGACAAAGATCAGATCACATTTGATGGTGATCTCATGCAGAAATTCCAAAAGGTTCAGATACTTTTTTAAAACCACTGTACAGTGGTCCCCAACCTTTTTTGCACTACGGAACAATGTAATGTGGGCCTTTTTTTCACGGACTGGCAACGTTTGGCAGAAAATGACAGTAAATATAAATTTACACGTTGAGGCTAAAAACGAATATTAAGCGCAGGAAAACTGTCACTCACCATACACTGAATCAACTTTTTAAAAAAAAAAAAAAAACTTTTTTCCTAAAACTTGTCTGTTTCTTAGCTTTTGCGCAAATTCTGCAAAGATGGCAGAGCAATATAAGAGACAAAAAGTTTTATCTCAAGAGGATGCTGATGAGTTCTGTTGGTGTGGGGGGCTTAGCCACACTAAGCCACATGGTTGCTAACCGTCAAGTGCTGTGGCTTACTTAGTTACAACTGAATTCGTTACCTTATTACTTTTCATTTTTTACACAGCCGCTGCAAACAAAAATGTTGTTTAATCCATTTGCAGGCGACCATCATGATTTTACGACACACTGTGCTGGTCCTTATGGGAAACGCAGTCTTCCTTAAGGCAAAACCCTACCGCTTTTGTCCACCGGCGTCGCTAAAATCGACCAAACTGAAAAGTCACCAAGTGTTGCTTTGATATATTATTGCTATTTGAATTGTGATACCCCACTGGATTCCTTAATAGTGCTAAATGTAGCAACAACAAGTTTTTCCAAATAAAATAAATATTCTGTGAAAAAGAAGACAACAACTTCAATTGAAGTAAAAGAAAAAGTGCCAATATATTACAATGAGCCAAAATGTCTGTCATTCAATAAAACAGTGGCACCTCGACGTGTGATCGCATCCACATACGATCCTTTCAACATCCGACATAAAATTTGACTCGCAATTTGTCTCGACATACGACGACATGCTCGAAATACGACGATTTGTGACAGTGTCACAATTTCATTGTTTTCCCGCAAGATGGACGCACGAGACTAAAGCAACCAAATAACAGGCCCATTATCAGTTTTTTAAATCGGTCGCTTCCATGTTTTAATTATGAAAATGGATTTGGAACAGAGGTTTTCAGAAGCCTATCGCATGTTGTTTTTTATTCTCGAGCATCCTTCACTTTCCTTAAGCTGTTGTTATGAAATACGAGAAAAATGTCCCTATGTGCGGCTCGGAAAAATGATATTGATGTACAATAGGTTTCGTTCAATGTGATGTGGTGGTCGCGTGTTCTTTTTGCAGAGTTTTGTATTACATGTCTGTACAAAATATGATGCGCATCAAGGTAATTCTGTTTGGGTTCTATCTTGAAACCACTTTTACATTAATGTTACATAAAGGAAAACAAGGTCATTACCACGAATAGTGATTGTATCCCCGAGGGTTAACGTCAACATGGAACCTCTTAACACGGTGGCTGACCTCGGTGAAGTTGGCCCCCCATCCGACGCAAATTTATGGAAAAATGATGTCATTCGTTTGTGCTCTACAAAAGTTTTGTGCCGCTATCGTTTTTGAGATATTGACATATTCGCGTGATGACGTCACGCAGCCCCCCATTTATTGCAAAACGGACCCAAAATGATGCTATTCCTTTATGCTATGCTTGTGCTGCTATCGTTTTATAGATATTGACAGTGACGTGTATTGAGGGGAGGCATGGAAGGCAGAGCATCACCTGTCAATCAGGGAAGAAATAAAAATGTAATCATAATATATAGTACATTTTAATTTTTGCCATCTGGTAGGCATTTGTAAACAGTTTTCCATTCGAATCAATAGGAACACAAATGACAGAATTTTTTCATGAATTTTTATCTGATGGGGGCCAACTTCACGGAGGTCAATGACTGCCATTGATGACGACAGACGCCTAATCCACTTGGACTGAGCGGCATTTCTGCAGCAGGGCCAAGAACGAAAAGTGGTATTTGCCATGTGGCAAAATTGATTTTGCCATGTGGCAAAATGGATTTTGCCATGTGGCATTTTTTTGCCATGAGGCAAAAATGATTTTGCCATGCGGTATTTTTTTTGTCATGTGGCAAAATTGATTTTGCCATGTGGCATTTTTTTTTCATGCGGCAAAATTGATTTTGCCATATGGCATTTTTTTGCCATGTGGCAAAATGGATTTTGCAATATGGTATTTTTTTTTTCCATGTGGCAAAATTGTTTTTGCCATTTTTTGCCATGTGGCAAAATTGATTTTGTCATGTGGCATTTTTTTGCACGTGGCAAAGTTGATTTTGCCATTTTTTGCCATGTGGCAAAATTGAATTTTGCCAAATTTTCTTGCAATGTGGCAAAACTGATTTTGCCATGTGACATTTTTTTGCAATGTGGCAAAAGTCAATTTTGCCATGTAGCATTATTTTGCCATTTTGCCATGAGGCATTTTTTTGCCATGGGGCAAAATTGATTTTGCCATGCGGCATTTTTTTTGCCATGTGGCAAAACTGATTTTGCCATGTTGCAATTTTTTTCATGCGGCAAAATTGATTTTGCCATGTGGCACTTTTTTTGCCATGTGGCAAAAATGGATTTTGCCATGTGATATTTTTTTCGCCATGTGGCAAAATTGTTTTTGCCATTTTTTGCCATGTGGCAAAATTGATTTTGTCATGTGGCATTTTTTTGCCCCGTGGCAAAGTTGATTTTGCCATTTTTTGCCATGTGGCAAAATTGAATTTTGCCAAATGTTCTTGCAATGTGGCAAAACTGATTTTGCCATGTGACATTTTTTTGCAATGTGGCAAAAGTCAATTTTGCCATGTAGCATTATTTTGCCATTTTGCCATGTGGCATTTTTTTTTGCCACGTGGCATTTTTTTGCCATGGGGCAAAACTGATTTTGCCATGCGGCATTTTTTTTGCCATGTGGCAAAACTGATTTTGCCATGTTGCAATTTTTTTCATGCGGCAAAATTGATTTTGCCATGTGGCACTTTTTTTTCCATGTGGCAAAAATGGATTTTGCCATGTGATATTTTTTTCGCCATGTGGCAAAATTGTTTTTGCCATTTTTTGCCATGTGGCAAAATTGATTTTGCCATGTGGCAACATGGATTCTGCCATGTGTTTTTTTTTTTTTTTTTTGCCGTGTGTCCTTTTTCGACATGAAAAACAATTTTGTCACATGGCAAAAAAAAAAAAAAAAAATAAAAAATACCACATGGCAAAATCCATTTTGCCACGTGGCAAATACCACTTCTGGTTCTCGCTGTCTCCCCATTTTTGAACTACATGTTCAAATAAATTGGGCGTCTATCACCGTCAAAGGCCATTAAATTGAACACACTAAATAAAATGTTTTTGCTCTTAAAGGTTTACGCACAAATACACCCACAAACAGAAGCTCAATGCTCAGCATGCTGTGAGACCGAAGCAAACTCGCAAATCATCATCAGAGAAATATCATAACAATAAGAAAATGAGTGTTTAGTGCAAATGCTCTTTCCAAGCACACATTTGTCACTTGTCAGCATTATTAAGAGTCAGTGACAATTGATTTTAGTTCTATACTGGCACACAACAATACGGTTTAACATTGATTTAGTAGTTTATCAATTCCATCCTTAGTTTAGACTGTTCCACCCCCACTTTTAAATATTTTCTCTTTAGATTGTCCCAAAGAGTAACCTTTTTTTTTTTAAAAGGACATTTGTGTACTGTTTTGCTTTAGAAAGATGCAGCAAATTAATATGATTATTTATATTAATTTCAAGTTATTTAGCCTCAGTCCCATCAAGTCACCTCAAGCCTCCCCATCCCACTTGTACTGCACGTGTAGAAGTCAATTTTTGGGCCGAACCGATTTTCTACTCTATGATCGATCGAAAATAAATGCTTGTGAGAGAGCGCATGGGAGCTTGGGTGACTATGTCTATGGGAGGAAGCAGAGCAGGAAGAAGTCGGAGAGAGCAGCAGCCACACAGAACATGGACAGAGCGTTTACCTGGCCCTGTGCTCTGTGGGTACGCCAAGTAGCCGCCTCTTCCACGGGCCCCCCTACCTGAGCCACGCGCCGCTACTACCGCCGCCGCCGCCACCGGTCCGTACGCCGTCGCCGGGAAGCCTGCGGGCAACACACACATACACGCTAGCATCATTCCTGGCGTACGGGCGAGTGTATCCCAGAGCTACGGGAAAATGTTGACATCAGTACCGAGCTGCGGGATAAAACCAGCTGTCAGAGGCAAGGGCTCATGTCAGGGCGATATCTATCAGCAGACAGAAAATGCCGCCGACCTAAAGGTCCACACGCAGCGTGAAAAACAGCCGGGAGCGACTTCCTCAATATAGAGTGCGAGTGATTGTTTAAACGGCTTGAAAAAGACTGTTTGATTAGAAAAATGATCAGTAAAAGTTGACTGATTTACACTCGCCAGCCTTAACTTTAGAGAGACAGCGAGAACCAAAAGTGGTATATGCCATGTGGGAAAATGTATTTTGCCATATGGCATTTTTTGTGCCATGTGGCAAAATGGATTTTGCCTGTGGCATTTTTTTTGCCATGTGGCAAAACTGATTTTGTCATATGGTATTTTTTTCCATGTGGCAAAATGAATTTAGCTGTGTGGCAAAATGGATTTTGCCATGTGGCATTTTATTTGCAACATTTTTCTGCTATGTTGCAAAATGGATTTTGCCATGTGGCATTTTTTTGCCATGTGGCAAAATGGATTTTGCAATGTGGCATTTTTTTGCCATGTGGCAAAACTGATTTTGTCATATGGTATTTTTTTCCATGTGGCAAAATGAATTTAGCTGTGTGGCAAAATGGATTTTGCCATGTGGCATTTTATTTGCAACATTTTTCTGCTATGTTGCAAAATGGATTTTGCCATGTGGCATTTTTTTGCCATGTGGCAAAATGGATTTTGCAATGTGGCATTTTTTTGCCATGAAAATCCATTTTGCCAAATGGCGAAAAAAATGCTACTGGCAAACACAATTTTGCCACATGGCAAAAAAATCCCACATGGCAAAATCCATTTTGCAACATAGCAAAATCAATTTTGCCACATGGCAAAAAAAAAAAATCTAAACATTTTTTGCAGAACCAAAAGTGCATTTTTTTTTTGCCATGTGGCAAAATTGATTTTGCTATGTGGTATTTTTTGTTTTGCCATGTGGTAAAATTAGATTTTGCTATGTGGCAAAATGGATTTTGGCATGTGGCATTCCTTTTTTTATGGTATATGGCGAAATGGATTTTGGTTTGTGGGATTTTTTGGGGGTTACGTGGCTTTTTTGGGGGGTATATGGCAGTTTTGCAGGCCGTGCAAGTCCAAATTTTCCATTTATTTTAAATGGCAGAAAAACGTGTGGCTGTGGTTTTTGGCCATCCACTTACCATTACAGCAGAGTGACATTCAACGGACACCTAAGTCAGGCTATGCCATTGACTGATATGTACGTCCGAATTTTCCATTCATTTTAAGTGGCAGAAAACCATGTGTGGCTGTGATTTTTGACCATGAATAGAAAATTTTGACGTGCATGGCCGTCAATGGCGTGGACGTGCATGGCCTGGAAACTGCCATATACCCACCATAAATGTCATACCCCCCCCACCCAAAAAAAAGGCCACTTGGAAAAATCCATTTTTCCCCATACCAAAAAAAAAAAAAAAGCCAAATGGAAAAATCCATTTTGCCACATGGCAAATACCACTTTTGGTTCTCGGCCCTGCTGCAACTTTAGGAGCACATGCTGCCCCGATTCCCAAACACATTGCGAAAAATCATCAGGCGTGTTGCAGGAAATCATCCAATTTGACTTAATTGGTGTGAAAATAATCATTTATTTACTCCAAATAAGTGATCTTTATTCATCTATTTATGCTAGCCACATAAAGTGACAGGCAGAATAATGGGATAGTCTTGCGTTACGTGGCAGAAGGTGCAATTAACCTGTGCGTGCACCTGTTGCCATTCACACAACAGATTGAGTCCTGCGAGTTTAGCAGCTTTGCGTTCAACTAAACAGGCCCAGATTTTACACGCAGGAAGTAAATTGGTATATAAACTGAGGTGCGATAGCAATCGTTCCATTACTTTTTATATTGTGTGCCGTCACGGAAGTCACTCACAGCAGGGGGTGCTGACGATCTTTTTTGTGTTTCCTATCCAGATTATTCAAGCTCGCGCATTTTCTCCATACAAGGTGTGCACAATGGCAGTGCACACACATGGTGGATAGTTGAAGTCCTACGACTAGATTGCTAAAAAGACAGCGTTCTATTTAGATGGCCCTCTCTCATCATCTCTTGAGAAACTAACATGTGCTTGAAACTTGCTAGCTTGTGAGGAACCGCTTTTGTGTGTGGGCATGGCTGATAGAGATGTTTTTGAATATCCTTAGATGAGAAATGCACTCACACACCTAGGTGAAAAAAGCCTTTTGGGGAGGGCGATACAAAAAATGAGGCGCTACTGAGCTGTGCAGCTACGTCCTAATTAGAAAACCAAAACGAATTTTGTATTTGGGCCAGTTCGACAAAAAGTGCCATATTTTGTCATGAAAAAAGAAAATTTGGAATCTTTCGAAACCTAACGATGTATTGCTGAATACAATCAAAGCTAAACAGATTTTCTGGAGAGCAACATCTATGATTCAGCTATAGAATCACATTTCACTAAGTACGCTTCTACCTAATTTACGGCTGCTAGAAATGAATGACAGAAATATCCGGTGGGTAATTGTATTAATTGAGATATGTTGAGGATAAGCTCCTTGTCTTACTTCCCAGTAGATCTCAGTCAAGGCAAAATGGTTCCAATTCTTATTAAACGACCATTCTGTAAGTAAACTGGCTTAAGGTGGGTTTCCAAATTGCACGTGGTTGATTAGATGAATAAAATATTGTCGCTCTTGGGGGTGTTTATGTCACAAGCTCGGATGAAAGATTACAAGCACCTCTGAGCTGCACGGCCGTGTGCATGAAAGTCTTTCCTCTGGGCACAAATCTTGCATTTTTGTTCTGGAGTGCTTCCCCCGACCCAATTACGGCTTCAGAGGATTTAGTGTCTGTCAGAGGTGGGTAGTAACACATTACATTTAGTCCGTTACATTTACTTGAGTAACTTTTTCAGAAAAAAAAAAGTAGTTTTACCACACAATTCTTTTACTTTTACGTGAGTAGATCACAAGAGGGCACTCATGCTCTTTGGACGTATAATGGGTCATTCTGTTCTGGTCCGTCTCTTAACTAATCTGAGTAGAAATTTGTGTACGTCGCCCTCTTGTGGTTGGTTGCCATTACTGGGGTGTTTTGCAGACTCATAGTAGTCTAGCATCAGTCAATGTAAACAGTAAAGTCAGCTGCTGTTGGCGGCAACGTCTTTGGACAGCTTTTTTATGGGGAAAATGCTACCTACTGAGCCAGAAGAGGAGCCTACAACCAAGTCCATTCTGCATAATATGTTGCTAAAAGCTAGCAAACGAGGCAACATAAGTTGTGAACCGTATTGTTAAAGCCAAGAAACCTTTCAAGATTGGAGAAGAACTCATTATACCTGCGAATGAAGATATTTGCCATAAAGTTCTAGGCAAGGCCACTGTTAAAAATGTTGATTCAGTGTAAGGTGAGTTACATTTTCCCTGCATTTAATGTTCGTTTTTAGCTCCATCGTGTTATTTTATATTGACTGTCATTTTCTACCACACATTGCCGTTCCATGGTGCAAAAAAAAGGTTGGAGACCAGTGGGCTACAGTACAGTATGATAATAAAAGTTCAAAATAACTGAAACTTTTGAATTTCTCACATTTCTGCGTAAAATCGCCATCAAATGTGATCTGATCTTTGTCAAAATAACACTGATGTAAAAACAGGGTCTGTTTGAACTAAAACCACCCAAACATTTATAGGTTTTCATATTTTAATGATGATAGGATGCAAACAATGACAGAAGGAGGAAAAATAGGTAAGTAAACCCTGTGCCTAAGGAGACTTAAAGAGCAATTGAAACAAATTTTTGACAAACAATTTAAGTCAGGTTTGTGCCCAATCGCTGATGAGTGGTTTAAAACTGCCCTGCCCACTATAAAACACACACCTAGTAAGAATTGTCTTGATGAGAAGCAACAAGGATTCTTGATTTGTATAAACCTGGGAAAGGATACAAAACAATCTCTAAAAGTCTGGATGTTAATCAGTCGACAGTCAGAGAAGTTGTATACAAATGGAGAGAGTTTGGCACAGTTGCTTCTCTCCCAAGGAGTGGCCTTCTACCAAAGATGACGACAAAAGTTCAGCGCAGAATACTCAGACAGGTAAAAAACAAGTGAGTGTCTGTTAAAGACTTACAGAAATCACTGGCACAGTCCAATATCTCTGTGCACACATAGACTATATGTAAAACTATGGCCAAGAATGGTGTTCATGAGAGGACTTAACGGACAACACCACTGCTGTCTAAAGAAAATATTGTTGCTCGTTTCATGTTCGCAAAAAGGCACTTGGACACTCCACAGAAGTTTTGGCAAAATATTTTGTGGACTGATGAAACTGAAGTTGAATTGTTTGGGAGTAACACACAACGTCATGTGTGGACGAAAAATGGAACACCTCACCAACATCAACACCTCATCCCCAGCGTGAAGCATGGTGGAGGGAGCATCGTGATTAGGGGCCGTTTTGCTAACTCAGGGCCTGGACAACTTGCAATCATTAATGGAAGAACGAATTCAAAAGTTTTGCAGGAAAACTTAAGGCTGTCTGTCATACAGTCAAAGCTAAAAAAGAGGATGGATGCTGCAACAAGACAATGATCAAAAACACAGAAGTAAATCAACTTCTGAATGGTTTTAGAAGAACAAAATACATGTTCTGGAGTGGCCAAGTCAAAGAACCCCATTGAGATGCTGTGCCATGACCTAAAGACAGCAATTCATGCCAGACATTCCAGGAATCTGACTGAACTACAGCAGTGTTGTAGAGAAGAATGGGCCAAGATGAGTCCTGATCGATGTGCCAGACTGATCTGCAGCTACAGGAAGCGTCTGGTTGAAGTTATTGCTGCCAAACGGGGGCACAAAATATTACATGTTATGGTTCACTTACTTATTTTTCCACCTTCTGTCATTGTTTTCAGACTATCCTCATTAAAATATGAAAACCTATGAATGTTTGGGTGGTTTTAGTTAAAGCAGATAGTTTTTTCATCTGTATGATTTTGACAAAATCACTTGAGTAAATTTTTAGATGACTACTTTTACTTTAGTTATTTAGAGGTTACTCTTACTTGAGTAAAATTTTTGGCTACTCTACCCACCTCTGGTTTCTGTTCACAATGTGTGGCATTTTCATCTTGTACGTGGAGTATGTTAACCCACTTTATAGCAGTGTGTGTCGCATCACTCAAGTGACATGAGCTCGAACGATTGCTGACAGTCCACCCATAACAAAACAGATTGGATGTCTATCGCCGTCAATGGCGCCCAGAGATGTAAAAACGCTGTAACGGACATTTAGTTTGCAAAGTAGCCTATTGTCAGAATGCTTAGAATGCTGTAATGAAGTAAAGACGTCAATAAGTATGAATGCCATTCTAATTATTCCCAACAAATATCAGCCTGGTAATCAGACTGTAATTAATCCAAAGCAGTATCAGTGAATTGTAATTACATTGTTGGGACTTAATGAACATAGTGGCAAGAGGTGTGTGACTGAAGCTGGTCCATGCCCAGGGCCCGGGCTCTTCTTTCAACACAGGAATGGCACGTCATTAGCTGCGGTGATGAGATTCCTCACGCCGTCGATGCCTAATCAGTCTCCTAAAATTATCTCCACAGGATATGCTTGCCTCTCTCGCAAAGAAATGAGCTTCAAATCCTCTCCATCTGAGTTGTCCCTGATTTTTCTTAAATGAACTCGAGCCAAACGTGTTTGCGCGCCGCGTCTCGGACGTTCTGGAATAGCGCGAGAACCCCCTAAGGATCCCCCCCCCCCAAAAGACGAGCAGGCAGTGGCGTGCACAGACAATTTGGGGGGCAGGTGCTCAGAGGGGGGGGAAAAGGGCACTTTTTGCAGGGTATGTAACTGACAGCTATGCTGCCTCTTTATAACAATGTAAATTATTACCAAAAAAAAAAAAAAAACATTGCACTACGATACGACATACACTGCTGGCATAAGCGGATTTTAAGGGGGGGGCCCTGGTGTCCGAAAAGTGTCATTGCATGTAATAGACTTTCCTATATATATATATATATATATATATATATATATATATATATATATATATATATATATATATATATATATATATATATATTTGTAAAGCAATAGAACTGCAACAAAAATGAATGAAATGAACAAAAAAAAAAAAAAATTATAATTGGTCAAAATTATTTTTCGAACACCTTAGACGGTTATGTGCTTTGCATATAACCACCCCCCCAAAAAAATAAAATATGACAAAAAAAAATAATTTTAATGATTTTTTTTCTTTGATAGAAAATATATTTTTCTTGGATAGAAGCAACTTTTTGGGGGATTGAATGATTGAATTTTCAGTCTTATTTCAATGCAAAAAACACCGCCTTATATTCAGGCCAATACGGTATTTTGTCTAAAGGTTGTGCTACTAAGTATTAGGCTGAGGGTGCCAATACTTTTGTCCGGCCCATTTTTTGAGTTTTGTGGAAAATGATAATGATTTAAATTTGTTTTCATTGTTTTTTTTGTGTTTTTTCACTGCAAGCAAAATAAATGAAGATATTACTACCAAAGCATTTGTAATTGCAATTGCAATCATTTTCTGGGAGAAATCGAGCATTATCTGACAGATTTGCAGGGGTGCCAATACTTTTGGCCAGCAGTGTATATGTCAATTTATTTCTAAAATTTTGTGAAATTTGACCGGTTCCTTCACAAGACAAATAGTTAAGCAACTGAGGTTTATGGGGGCACACGCATACACATTATGTGTTACCTCTGCGTAGGGGCGTCAGGCAGGCACGGGGAGATGGCTTGGATGAACGCTATTATACTGTGCTGCCTTCGTGTCTGCGCTGCGCGTTCATGTTGATAAATGATGGGCAGTGGGGCACACGGGAGGTGTGTTTCACTGTTTGGATGACAGAGGGCGCTCTCACAGTGATTGTGAATGCGGCGCTTTTCGGGGCACGCGCATTACTAACATAATAATATTCATGACTTAATAACCTTAATAAGGGCACTTGCTCGGTTAAGAGGGCAAGGGCCAGTGTTTGAGCACCACCTGGCGTCTATGTGTGCACGCCAGCGCGAGCAGGTGAGCTATTTGCAAAATGCTTTTCCATAAAGAGAGGCTCGCACAAAAGAAACGGTGTGAGAGAGCGGGGTCAGACGAGCCAAAAAACACATAGCTTTTTATTAGACGCCAGAGGAGGAGGTAATTCACATCTCGGTCGACGCAATATGACCATGACTGTGCGTGTTAGGTGCCAGATGCCCCCACGCAGCGACCGGAAAGATGGCCGAGAAGAAAGAGAAACACAATTTACGCACGCGGCTCGGGAGAGAATCGTGTAATAAAGCGGCACGGTGAGTAAAGAAGTAAAACAATCATAAAAAGACAATAAAGTAGGTGAGAAAAATCTGCCGCTCGAATGCTAGCGAAACGGCTCAAATGAGGCCTCCCGTCTCTTTTCGCAAATGCGAGACAAGCGCGCCCATGCATTCCCACTCGTGGCGGTGCAGACAAATTTCCCCGGCTCCCCCTCCTGCCATTGTCACGGCACCCCAAAAGACCCAGTGGCTCGGAAGTTAGTTGCGAGCAAAGTTGTGGTGAGAGATTAACTTTGCAGGATTAGGTGGGTTAATTAATAGATGGCTGCTGCTCATTGTTTTGTGCTCACACTGTAAGAAGCCACCCAAGAGAAGCGCTGCGGCATTAAATCAATTTCATGGCCCTTTTATTACTGAGGAGATAAAGCCAATATTTAGCTTTCAATTCTTCACAATTATTTGGCCCCTGCTTTGCCACTTGAGTGGCTGCACTTGGCTGGGGACAAGGACACATCTGTTTATGAGATGTGCGGGCCCGGGGGCCTTGGTGGCCGCACTCGGGGGAACTGTCCTCAGCTTTTTCCCTCCGTCAGCCTGCGGCGCACAAATTCAGCAATCATCAGGAGTGCTACGCCAATGAAGAAAAAATGGACGGGGATCTTTTCTATCACACAAATGGTTCCCCGCCAGGAGAAGTTTTGGAAAAGGCAATTAGATTTGTTAAACATTGCTAAAACTGGATACAGGGTGGATGAAGTCATGCAAATAATAACTCGGTGGCTGAAACTGACAGCGACTGACGTCCAATCCATTTTGAATGCTCGGATACAGGTAGTCCCCGGCAGAGATGGCTACTCCCGACAATGAGACAAAAATGCGGCAATGTAATGTAAAAATATGTCAATGTTGTGGAGGTGGAGAACACACCACTAATTTTGATACTGAAAAGTCCGACCTAAATCAGAGTTAGTATCACATTAATCTGTGTGAATTTCTCGGACTCAAGGAGGAAGCTGCGTTGAGAGAAATATCCTCCCGTATATTTTCGACTGTTAACGTTAATTAAACTGTAAGAAATATAGTGAACTCACGATTACCCCTTTATAGATAGTTAATTGATGATTGGCAAGTTGGTATTTCTTGTGTATGTTAATATAATTTGTGTTCAAATATTGCAATTTAAATTTGCTAACATTTATTCTGGAAGAAGAAAATGTCTCTTTAGTAGTTTTTGAAAACAAAGGTTTGAGTCAAATGGTGTATCACCTGAACCAATACAGATGAAAGATAGTATAAGTCAATACAGATTTATTTTGCATTGATCATTTAGCCTATTAATTAATTAGTGTAATTTTGGTGAGAAATGTAGCCCTGACCCCCGTTCACCCAGTCTGTGTTGTCTTATAAATGTCCCGTCCCCAGCAAAAAAAAGTGCACATGCAAGTTATGCTGTTACAGTGCCCTCCATAATTATTGGCACCCCTGAAAAAGATGTGTTTTTTAGCTTCTAATATATATATTTTTTAAATTCAAATAATATGGGACCTTAATGGAAAAAAAGAGAAAAATCCAACCTTCAATACAAGTGCATTTATTCAGTGGGGAAAAAATGCCACATAAAGAAATAATTATTTGACATCAAATAATGTGTGTCACAATTATTAGCACCCCTGGTGTTAACTTTGTACAACCCCCTTTTGCCAACAAAACAAGGTCTGGGGACTGAGATGGCCATGGGAGGAGCTTGATTTTGTGTCTGGTGAACCATTTCTGTGTAGATTTGGCCATTTGTTTAGGGCCATTGTCCTACTGAAAGACCCAGCGACGACCCATCTTCAGCTTTCGGACAGAGGGCAACAGATTTTGATTTAAAATGTCCTGGTATTTCAAAGCATTCATGATGCCATGCACCCTAACAAGGTTCCCAGGGCCTTTGGAAGCGAAACAGCCCCACAGCATCACTGACCCACCCCCATACTTCACAGTGGGTATGAGGTGCTTTTCAGCATGCGCATCTTTTGCGGCACCCACGACCCACTTAGAGTGTTTGGTTCCAAAAAGCTCAATCTTAGTCTCATCTGACCAAAGCACACGGTCCCAGTTGAAGCCTGAGACCATGTGCTTTGGTCAGATGAGACCAAGATTGAGCTTTTTGGCAAAGCACACGGTCCCAGTTGAAACCTGGTTAATGCAATAACTGCATTAACCATCAAAGTGAAGTCTAACAGTAACTGTATTCTTGAAACAAATCTGAATAAAGAAAAACATTGCATTTAAATACCGTAATGCAAACTGGTTAAACTTGAGAGTAGCTGAGAGTTGTCATGACAGAACATCGCTTCAATGATATCTGCCGCCATCTAGCGTCATGAATGGGTATAATGTCTAAACGACCCCCTCTTTTTCAGTCTTATTTCAATGCAAAAAACATCATCTTATATTCGGGCTAGTACGGTACATATTTTTGCTAATTTTATTCATTTTTGTTGCAGTTTTGTTGTTCACAACTTCTATATACAGTGGTACCTCTACATACGATCGCTTCGACACACAAACTTTTCGACATCCGACGTAAAATTTGACTCGCCATTTGTTTCTACATCCGACGACATGTTCGAAATACGACGACAATGGCAGCACCGCAGACGAATGCACGGCGGATTTTCTTGTGTGACAAATCAACACTGGTTTCAGAAAAGGTTGGTACAGGTGGTGAAACAAGGAAAAAGTTGACGCTTACCTTCTAAATGAAGATGCAAATGACAGAAAAATATGAGCGTAGGGTGGGCATCCGTGAAATGGCTCAACAATACATCTCCACGGTCCTCCTCCGACCATCGTTCGCCAGTCTTTATAAGTTAAGCTGACAATTCTTATTGTGGTAACATCTCCAGAGAAATCGCCAACTTCGCCACGTTTTTATCATTTATTTCACAACTTATTCAAAACAAAAACACCTTCTGTCTGCCGCAATTGACGGTGTTCTCAAGAAAGCATTCAAAGTGAAAGTGAAACTCAAGCTCACCGGTCTCTCTGGCACGTCAGCTCCGCGGTGCGTTCAGGGTCAGCAAAAAACGTCCGCCACATTAGAACCCGATTCGTTACATTAATACAGGAATTATTATTATTATTATTATTCCGATTTTGATTTATAATTTATTTGTTTTGCTATGTGTAATTGCCATTTGTAATAGTACCAGCCGTATTTTTTAAGGATTTAGTGAAGGTTTTTGGGCTGTGGAACGAATTAATGGAATTATAATGTATTCCTATGGGAAAATCCTGCTCGACATACGACCATTTCGACTTACAAACAAGGTCCTGGAATGGATTAACTTCGTATGTAGAGGTACCACTGTATATAGTAGGAATGTCAACTTAATGCAATGACACTTTTCGGCCACCAGCCCCACCAACCCCCCCCTTAAATGTATTAATTTTATTAATTTTATTTATTTATTTTCCCTTCAGGCATGACAAATCCAAACAAACAAATAGCATTTATATGTGTTTACAATTAATTCAACCCGAAAAGAAAAGGGCTGACGGGAGAAGCCGAAGTTTATTGAAACCTGTCCCCAGTATACCATATAGGACGCAGAAAATATCGAATATCAATTTTTGACATACAGATTTCGTAGTGTTTTTTTATTATAGTAACTAAAGTTGCACCGATACCAGTATCGGCAGGGGGCGCCGATCCCGCCCGAATTGGTGGTATCGGTATCGACGAGTACCAACATTTAGGGCGCCGATACCATTTACTGGCATCACTTTAGCGCAAATGAACTGTCCTCCCCACGTGAGCCAACTTCCCAAATCCCGATGCATGACATCTGTATGTCTTTGTCTCGACATTACCAAACGAAAATAACACCTTCGTCTTCAAAGTGAAGGATGTTACGCCGCTTTTTTAACATGGCATCCACAAACGATTAGCATGCTTAAGCTAACGCATGCTGTAGTAGCGCCGATGGGATCAGAAAGGTTAAGACCGTGAGAGACTAAGCAAACTCATGGTTTCATGATGAACAATGAGTGGCAAATTAAGAGCGCCGTACTTCAAACTCGTCCTGTTTATGAAAATCGATTGTAATATTATGCTGGTGTTGTGCAGTAATGAGCAGAAGTGACTTCTGTGGCCAGAAAACACTCAAGCGGCGCAGCGCGCACACTAGATATCATCAGATAGCAACCTAGATGTCCTATGTCCGATCCCATGCCAACTCTCGTGCGCACATACTAGATATCATCAAATAGCAACCTAGATGTGCTACATTAGATCCCATGCCATTAGCTGCGTGAGCACAGAGCGACGCGTAGTCCATATACTATATTGATGAATTAGAAACCGCCATGACTGAATGGAAGTTAAGCAAGCCAAATCAATCCATACCAGTGACTATAGATAATGCTGCAAATACTGTTAATTCAGCACATGTTACAGATGGACTCAGACCACAAATAGGATGTTTTGCTTCTGGTAAATATAGCTGCTAAGAGAGCTGCAGCAATCAACAGTGTGCCCCACTTTACAAACAGTAAAGATTGTTCTCAGCACTTACAGCTAGGCATGTGCCGGTATGAGATTTTCACGGTACGATAACCGTGAGCAAAAATACCGCGGTTTCACGGTATCACGGTATTGCAATTATGGCTCCAAAATTTTGAGATGTATGGGTTTAAAAAAAAAAAAAAAAAATTCCATTGAACAGGATTTTTTTCAAAACATATTTGTAAATTGGAACATGAATGTGAAAATAAATAAATTAACACAAAATAACAAATATTTTATATAAAATTAAAATAAATAGAACCTAGACTATACCCACAGCCACAGCTCAAGTTGCTCAACATTAGAGTAAGAAAAAAATAATTGCTATAAAAAGTAAAAAGACTTCTAAATAAAATTAAAAATATATACTGTATGACTTTTTTGAGGGGGGAAGCTCAAGTGAAGTTTTGCCATTTTCAGCCACCTTTTTCAACTCTAGTCTACATGATGCCATGCCTTTGTGTTAAAAAGAACAAAGAATTCATAAGTTAATAAGTTAGTTAAAAATGTATAAGTTAGTTTTATAAATGTTAAAATGTAAATACTGTTGAGGAAAGGTTTCATCTAATTAAAAAAAAAAAAAAAGAAAAGTGAGGAGTGAGACCTCTTTTCTCAATTAGCGAACTGACGCGATTCTTTTTCTTTCTCCCCTTCATTCAAGCTTGTCTCTCTCTCTCAGCGGCTGTGAGACATAAAACCACAACGAAGCTGCTCTCCCAGCTTAGCCTAGGCTAACATTCGTCTTTGTAAGTTTTAGTTAGTTTGTATATTGAATTTGAAATGAAAATGTGTGTTTTGTTTTTGGCAAACTTTTTAATGGTGCTACTGCTATCCTGCTGAACCTAATCACACGTGGAAAAATACAATTGTACAACGTTTTAAATGTATTCATTTGTATATTTCACCACGATTTGAGAGCTCAATAAATTGAAGAAAAGTACGCCTTGTGTTTGGAGGATTTGTATTTGGGTTTGCTGGCTATTTAGCAGAATAGCGTCACTGACACTCACGGCAACAAACGGGAAGGGGTGAGCGCTGCCGCACCAAGCCACTTCGGCTGCATTTTGGCACATGAAAAATAGCGAATACCGTACTAAGGTATGACGGAAAATTTTAGTGGTTTTGAAACCGCGACGTTTTCACACCACGGTAAACCGTGAAACCGGTAACCGGCACATGTCTACATACAGCATATACAAAATTTCTTCAGATCAGTAAGAAGTGAGCACATGAATATTATGCACTAAAATGCTTGTTTATATGATGGCACTGTTATTTTTGCTTGTTAGCCCAAAAAAAAAAAAAAAAAAAAAAAAAAAAAAAAAAAAAAACACATAAAAGATAAATAAAAGTTGTATTTTCTGTTTCAGAGCATTAAATGTATTGAATTGTATTGGAAATCGTACCGAACCGTGACTTAACTGTATCGTTGCATCCCTTATACGTACATATACATACACTATATATATATATATATATATATATACATATATATATATATGTATGTTTTTCTTTTTTTTTTTTTTTTGCAAACAGAGTGGTATCGGAATGGTATCGGCCGATACTGCACAGCCAGGTATCTGTATCGGTATCGGGCCCAAAAAATGGTATCGGTGCAACACTAATAGTAATCATCCCCTCTGTTAAATCCGCTTATGCTGGCCAGTCTATCACAGAGCCACTTGGCTTTTCTGGTCAATAAGTCTAGAGGTTGTTAAACACTCAGCAGAATATTGTTTGAAATCTAAGTACACATTTTGCAATCAGGACTTTTGTTTATAATCAGAGTCAAAGAAACGGGTAAATATGGTTAAAGAAGCACTACAGCCTAATCACAATGCACTCGTCCCTACATAAGGATGGAAAAAAAGGAGACAGCACCATTAGTCACGGCTTTCACTGTTCATAAATTAAATCACATGACGACGTAAACAATGGATTTTGCCTTTCCTGTGACAAAAAAATTGCATTTTATAAAATCCCCTTCTCTACCACACATCATCAAAATTCTAATAATTGCTAAATTTACAAAAGTGGCTATACTCACTTATGTTTAGCGCTGTACACAGAAAACAGCGTAATGCAGAATCCGATTAAAATCATAACCCAAACAGGAGGGCATCATGTAAGCCGATAAATGGCTCGCTAAACGTAATTACGTTTTATTATTGGTGACATCATGAGAATGACTAGGCGGTGCAGTGTTGGGGTCCTACACTAAAAGGTTTATTGAAGAACAACTCATTTTTATTGTGTGAAAAAGACAGTGATGGAGAGCCAGTGTCAAAGCCTCTCTTGACTTTCTTATGAACAACTCAGACAGAGTCCATAAATACCGAAGGAACCTGACTGCTACTTTACCCACAGCGCATGTCAATCATGAAGCTGCATGGACTTTTTCCAACAAAAGACTATGATCTCTTGATTATATGATAAAAATATCATTTGTTACACAAGAAAAGTCCAATTTTACAAATTATCTCGAGGGATCAACTCAAATTTCAATAGTTTGCTTAGGGGTTAGGGGTGTAAATCTCACCTTACACAATTTCCTGACAATTTGATATTACCGTATTTTTCGGACTATAAGTCGCACCTGAGTATAAGTCGCACCAGCCATTAAATGCCCAACGAAGGGGAAAAAAAACATATATACAGTGGGGCAAATTATTTTGTCCACCAACAAATGTGCAAATTCTCCTACTTGAAAAGATTAGAGGAGGCCTGTAATTGTCAACATGGGTAAACCTCAACCATAACCATGAGAGAATGTAGAAAAAAAAACAAAAACAAAAACAGAAAATCACATTGTTTGATTTTTAAAGGATTTATTTCCAAAATAGAGTGGAAAATAAGTATTTGGTCACTTACAAACAAGCAAGATTTCTGGCTGTCAAACTTCTAATGAGGTCTAACGAGGCTCCACTCGTGACCTATATTAATGGCGCCCGTTTTAAATCATTATCGGTATAAAAGACACATGTCCACAACCTCAGTCAGCCACACTCCAAACTCCACTATGGCCAAGACCAAAGAGCTGTCAAAGGACAACAGAGACAAAATTGTAGACCAGCACCAGGCTGTGAAGACCGAATCTGCAACAGGTAAAACGCTTGGTGTAATGAAATCAACTGTGGGAGCAATTATTAGAAAATGGAAGACATACAAGACCACTGATATTCTCCCTCGATCTGGGGCTCCATGCAAGATCTTACCCTGTGATGTCAAAATGAGAACAAGAACAGTGAGCAAAAATCCCAGAACCACACAGGGGGCCTACTGACTGATCTACAGAGAGCTGGGACCAGAGTAACAAAGGCTACTATCAGTAACACAATGCGCCGCCAGGGACTCAAATCCTGCACTGCCAGACATGTCCCCCAGCTGAAGAAAGTACACGTCCAGGCCCATCTGCGGTTCACTAGAGAGCATTTGGATGATCCAGAAGAGGACTGGGAAAATATGTTATGGTCAGATGAAACCAAAATAGAACTTTTTGGTAGAAACACAGGTTCTCGTGTTGGAGGAGAAAGAATACTGAATTGCATCCGAAGAACACCATACCACTGTGAAGTATGGGGGTGGAAACATCATGCTTTGGGCTGTTTTTCTGCAAACGGACCAGGACGATTGATCTGTGTACAGGAAAGAATGAATGGGGCCATGTACCGAGAGGTTTTGAGTGAAAATCTCCTTTCATCAACAAGGGCATTGAAGATGAGACGTGGCTGGGTCTTTCAGCATGACAATGATCTCAAGCACACAGCCAGGGCAATAAAGGAGTGGCTTCGTAAGAAGCATTTCAAGGTCCCGGAGTGCCCTCGCCAGTCTCCATATCTCAACCCCATAGAAAATCTGTGGAGGGAGTTGAAAGTCCGTGTTGCCCAACGACAGCCCCAAAACATCACTGCTCTAGAAGAGATCTGCATGGAGGAATGGGCCAAAATACCAGCAACAGTGTGTGAAAAGCTTGTGAGGAGTTACAGAAAACATTTGGCCTCCGTTATTGCCAACAAATGATACATAACAAAGTATTGAGATGATTTTTTTGGTATTGACCAAATACTTATTTTCCACCATGATTTGCAAATAAATTCTTTAAAAATCAAACTGTGATTTTCTGTTTTTTTTTCCCACATTCTGTCTCTCATGGTTGAGGTTTACCCATGTTGACAATTACAGGTCTCTCTAAAATTTTCAAGTGGGAGAACTTGTAGGATTAGTGGTTGACTAAATACTTATACGGTGTATAAGTCGCACAGGAGTAAAAGTCCCATTTTTGGGGGAAATTTAATGGATAAAATCCAACACATAGAACAGATATGTCATCTTGAAAGGCAATTTAATATAAGAATACAATAGAGAACAACATGCTGAATAAGTGTACAGTATGATTTTACCTGATGCATGAACAACGAAATGCGAATATACTGTCCTCAGCAGGACGCTACGGCTCGATCCTGGCTATACAGCGAGCTGAACTCCCAAATGACGATGCTGGACGTCTGTACTATTTGCTGAATCAATTTCGTCCTCGACACCAAACAGGTTCGCATCAACGTAAATAAATGATAATTAGCTGCTATTACAGCAATGACACAAACGGTTAGCATGCATTCGCTAGCATTAGCACAATGTTCAAACAACCACACAACTGGCTCTAAGTGTCCGATCGTGGATGGAAAAAACACAACAACAACAGGAAAGATGATACACACAGGCGTTGCCTCTGTAGAGATATTTTACAAGCATAAACAATGAACGTTGGCTCGCAGCCATTGCTCTCGCTCTCTCTCGCCCACTCGCTCAGAGACGCTGCGTAGTTGTCAGTCTTCTGGCGTGTGAGCGCTCTTCTTCGTGTAAACCAGTGCGACTGCACCCCCTTGTGGGCGTGAAAGCGCCACAAACTAAAAGAATGCATTTCAACAAAAACAGTCGATAATACAATTAAACACACATTGCCAAAGGCAGAACGCAAACGTGGCCATAGCTATTAAGTTATTCAGATAACTATAGCATAAAGAACATGCTAACAAGTTTACCAAACCATCAGTGTCACTCCAAAACACCAAAATAACATGTGAAATGATATCATAATGTGTTAATAATTTCCACACGTAAGTCGCTCTTGAGTACAAGTCACACCCCTCGTCAAACTATGAAAAAAAAACTGCGACTTATAGTCCAAAAAAATCCGGTATTTAGAATTCAATGTGATTTTTTTATGGATTTACAGGGTGCACATTTGAGACATTGGCGCCTAGGGAGTTAGTTGGATCCTCCTCGAAATTGGTGAGACTGTTCATGAGACATACAAGATCTACAGGTTATCAAAATGGTGAGTTTTCATTCCCGGGCCACGCCAAATTCAGTAAATGACTAATAACTTCCTGATCCAAGGTTCAATTTTTTTTTTTTTCATATCCGGCATGTATGAGAGGTACCCCAGCCTGAGCACGACTGTCTGATATGCAGAGGTGGGTAGAGCCGCGAAAAATTTGACTCAAGTAAGAGTAGCTTCAAAATAATAATACCCAGGTAAAGATAGTCATTACATAAATGTATTCAAGTAAAAGTAAAAACATATTTGGTCAAAGTCACATTGTCAGTAACTGCTTACAATGTCTAATATTTTTTGAAACAATTGTTTAGTATATTGTTTTATCAGCACATCATCTGTATAAACTAATTACAAGTAGTAATTAGGTTAAATTTGGGTTACGACGTACTCGACTTATGTGATTTCGACTTTATGACGCTGGAGTCTCGTCCGCCATTTTGTCTCCAGTGTTTTTTTTTTTTTTTTATGTTTTTTTTTAAGTCGCATAATACCTTATTGTACCTCACAGTATCTTCTTTTTTACTTTACTTTATTAAGATGTGTTCTGTCCTTATCACATACTATGTACACTTATGTTCAAAACGACACATATTTTAACAATAAAACATTTGACACAAAACAATTGGTGTCAAACGTCTATCTAGTTTGATAACTAAGTAAATTTAGTTAAGGCAAATTTAGACTAAATTAGCATTAAAAAAATCCGCTAGCTTAAACGTTAGCAGCTTTGGTTTTTAAAATATTTGAAGTTTTTGACAATAGGCCCCCTACGAATCGGCCCCGTTTCCCGTGTCTGTGTCAATAGGTTATGAGGTCTATGTATCAACATTGATTCTGATATTTTTCCCATTTCGTCTAAACGTGGTGACCAAAATAGTAGAAAAATATGTAAAAAAAAAAAATAGGGCTGTCAAAATTATCGCGTTAACTGGCGGTAATTAATTTTTTAAATTAATCACGTTAAACTATTTGACGCAATTAACGCACATGCCCCGCTCAGACAGATTTAAATGACAGTACAGTGAAATGCCCACATGTAAATTGTGTTTTGTGGAGTTTTGCCGCCCTCTGCTGGCGCTTGGATGCAACTGATTTTATAGGCTTCAGCACCCATGAGCATTGTGAAAGGAATTATTGACATCAACAATGGCGGGCTGCTAGTTTATTTTTTGATTGAAAATTTTTATTAAAACGAAAACATTAAGAGGGGTTTTAATATAAAATTTCTATAACTTGTAGTACTAACATTTATCTTTTAAGAACTACAAGTCTTTCTATTCATGGATCGCTTTAACAGAATGTTAATAATGTTAATGCCATCTTGCTGATTTTTTGTTAGAATAAACAAATCCAGTCCTTATGTACCGTATGTTGAATGTATATATCCATCTTGTGTCTTATCTTTCCATTCCAACAATAATTTACAGAAAAATATGGCATATTTTCCAGATGGTTTGAATTGTGATTAATTACGATTAATTTTTTAGCTGTAATTAACTCGATTAAAAATTTTAATCGTTTGACAGCCCTAAAAAAAAGTCAAGGCAAACGCAAACCAAGAAGAACGACATCAAATAAAATTGAGCACGCACTCAATATTTTCTTCAACCTACTGACAAAGCTGTCACTCAGTCTGCAGTATATCCATATCATTCCTTCCCTACCTGTTAAAAGCCTTAAGCCCAAGTGAAAATTCATTTGGCAAAGCAGTTAAAGGTCATTCCCCGCAGTGTGCTGAAGGAGCACAATGTTCTGTACACTCAGTGCACATACAGCTCTGTATTTGTAACACTGACAGGGGCTTTATGGCCAAAACGTTTTCCTTCTGGGCACGTTGCTTTTTCTTGCAAGCGCATGCATTTGCGAGTCTGTGTGTAGAGCAGCGAACAGCAGGGTCGCCGGCGATCAAATCGTTTCTGGTGTCAAGACATCCCGGATGTTTTGCCGCCTGCCTACGCAGACTGCGAGTACAATGCTTTGTTTTGAAAAGCGCGTTTTTCCATCAAAATGCGGAACAGATGTCATCGCTGACATATTGCGGCTAGTGTCAGCATTTCACGTCATACTTCGGAGATAAAAAGTAGAAGTAAAGATCAACAAATCCCTGCAAAAAAGGTGACAAAACCGTGTCACGTATCGTACTTACGCTCAGGAATGAAAAGTTGCTTCCATTGCTGTTTGTTGTTTGGTGGTTAGTAGGATTGTAATATTTGTTTAGTAGAAATTGAAGGAATAGTATATTTTCTTGTATTTTCTTTTTGACTGTTTGTATTATTCTAATGAACCCAATATAAAATAAATCACATTTATATAATAGTTTAAGGAAAACAAGCAGAATATATTTGAAATAGGGCATAAGAGAAGTCATAACATGACGCCTTCTGAACACGGAAGCCCAACGCGTGCGTCATGCAGCTGACTGAGCAAGATTGACGTTGACAACCAGGTGATAGGCTAGACGTCTGCAACACCAAATCCCGCAATCAGCTCTCCAGGACAGTCCAGAACAAATGGCGGGATGGCCTGTCCTATAAGGAACACCGGCCCGATATCCAACTGATAACACGACTGATAAGAATTCAAGCGCCCCTTTGAGGCGGGCAAAATCTCCCACTCCGGTTGGCTCAGTAACGGTGACTCAGCAACTGTGATGCATGAACTTATCAGCCCAAATTGCAATAGAAGATAATCCTAGACAACGCCCAAACACACCCTTCTTCCTGCTCACAGCCAGCCCCGCTAGAGCCCTCAAAAATACTGAATGTTTAACCAATCGTTGTCATTTTTCTCGGGAATCTTTTGTTGACTTGTGATACGGCGACCCTGGAACCAGTCTGCCTCCTCGCCTGAGTCTGTTGTAGAGGTTAGATTTTGTGCCCGAACCCGAACCCGACCCGGGTCGGGTCGGGCCCACAATTTAAGCATTCACGTTCGGGTCAGGTCGGGTCGGGCCGCCATGCCGGACTAATAAATTATTTAAAAAAAAAAAAAAAAAAATGGAGAGCATGCTCTCTGTATTGCGCTTTTGCTTGTGCGTGTGCACGAACGCCGTGGCGCCGGCCGCTTTTTCTTCTTGTCCTCCCGCTGCACGGCCGAGGCGCCGCCCTCTCCTTGTCAGAGAGGCGCGTCCATGTGAGAACAATATCCCACACACTCAGAAATATGTTTAACAAACTTTCCCAGCGTGATTTCGTTGTGTGAATGCTTTGATAATTCTAAAAAAAATATGTAGATTATTTAAACATTAAGAAAACTTGCGTTTTTTTCTGCCAACTCGAAGAAATGAAAATAAATTGCTGCTGCTGCGTTTTTTCCGCGTCACTCAAAAAAAAAAAAAAATAAATAAATAAATAAATAAAATGGAGAGCATGCTCTCTGTATTGCGCTTTTGCTTGTGCGTGTGCACGAACGCCGTGGCGCCGGCCGCTTTTTCTTCTTGTCCTCCCGCTGCACGGCCGAGGCGCCGCCCTCTCCTGTTCCCTCTCCTTGTCAGAGAGGCGCGTCCATGTGAGAACAATATCCCACACACTCAGAAATATGTTTAACAAACTTTCCCAGCGTTATTTCGTTGTGTGAATGCTTTGATAATTCTAAAAAAAATATGTAGATTATTTAAACATTAAGAAAACTTGCGTTTTTTTCTGCCAACTCGAAGAAATGAAAATAAATTGCTGCTGCTGCGTTTTTTCCGCGTCACTCAAAAAAAAAAAAAAAAAAAAAAACGGGTTTTTCGGGCTCGGGCCTGCAAATCTAGTTAAGTGATCGAGCTCGGGCCGGGTCGGGCCTCAATACCAGCGGGCCGTGTTGGGTCGGGCTGGATTTTTTAGGCCCGAACTCGGCTCTAGTCTGTTGCTGTTTTAACTTGCTGTTTGATCGCTGTCGACCTGAATAAATTGTCAACTAGTGTTTCAAAGCCCTTTTCCAGCTTTCAAAATGGAGTCAGTACAAGGGGGTAAGAATAAGGTGAATGCGCAAAGTTTGGCCTTTTGGCCGGGTTGACGGGTCTTGCCGGCCCGGGTCGACGGGATCTCGCCGGCCCGGGTCGTTGGAGCTGCGCCAGCGCAGGGACGGTTCGGCTGGCGTGATTCCGGCAATCTGGCTAAAAGGTCAGCTTTCTTCAAATTCAGTTGGTCACCTGGTTGTCCTTCCTCGAACCAGGAAGTTTGCCACTAAAAGACTGAAAACCCCAAAATTGGGAGTTGCGTGTTGTACAGCAATCAGCTTTTCTAATTAGGGCCCGATAACCTATATCGACAGGTGCGAGAGGCTCGAAAACTCACCCAGAATTTGCAAATACATGCGGCTTGTCGTACATTTCGAGAATTTTCACCTTTGCGAAAAGCTGTAACAAAATGGTTCAACATCAACCCCTTGAATTTTTCAAAAAGTCCTCCCCTGTTAGGTTTTTTCGACGTAGAGCAATGAAAAATGGAGAGTCGATATCTTGTGCAAAACTGCATCAAAAAGTCTCTTGGGCCCATATTCCAAATCGGGTATTTTGGATTCAATGTGAATTTTTGTATCGATTTACAGGGCGCACATCTGAGACATTAGCGCCTAGGGAGTTTTTTGGATCCTCTTCAAAATTGTTGAGACTGTTCATAAGACATATGAGATCTAGAGTTATCAAAATGATGAGTTTTCATTCACGGTCCACGCCCAATTCAGTAAATGACTAATGATTCCCTGATCAATATTCAATGCCTTCACTGTCAACTGCTGCTACTTCATTTCAATTATTTGCCCTGCCTGAACATAGGACTACCTGATACTTATTTTAGTTTTATTTAGATTTTGTACTTTTATTCTTGCAAGCCACTTTCGAGATTTTGACTTGTCCTCCTCCTGTTCTATTCTATTCTATTGTATTCCATTCTATTCTATTCTGATCCAAGGTTCAGTTTTTCTTCATATCTGGCATGTATGAGAAGTAACCCAGCTTGAGCATGACTGCATTGAAATATTACCCATTAGGCCTTGCGCCCCCTGATGGGAACAGGAAACACCCTATTTTCTTTTTTTTTTTTTTTTTAAGCAGACAGGCTCCTCCTCCAAGGGAAAAAAATGAATTGACCTCAAACCTGCATCAGGGGAACCTTAGGTTCAGGTGCCTGATGAAAAATATTGAGGTTTTGTTGAAGCAGAGGGGTCCAAGCAGGAAAGAGAAAATGACCGCCGCCATTTTGTCTTACCACAAATTTTCAACAGTCGTAACTTGCCATTTAAACAACATATCTGTGCCAAACTTTCCGTGCTTGATGAGTCGTACCCTGGGTGGTTTATGTAAGGGTCATTTGCATCAACCTTACAGCGCCAACAGAATGTCATTCCTTTTACTGATATAGGTCCAGCTCCTTTCAGGTTGGTCACTGTAGTTGTTTTGTAATAGTACATTTTAAGGCCCATGTCCACATGTCTAGTACCATGAAGACCTTTTGTTCGTTATTAAAAAGAGTTAGAGGTCTTCAGGGACTTAGGCAGCTTATAGAGCAAAATTTGGCACATTTGATCAAATGAGCCAAATTAGGAACTTCATTTTGGTTTTGAATAAGAGGGTGGCTGCGCAGCTCGGTAGCGCCTCCTTTTTTGTAGAACCCTCTTCAATAGGGTTTTTTCACCTAGGTTTGTGAATGTATTTCTCATCTCTGTCAGCCGTGCCCACAACACATAACAAGGTTCCACACAAAAAGCGAGGCGAGTTTCAGACACACGTTAATTTTTCACGAGAGGATAAGAGAGGGACGATCTGCCACCACCCTGAGCTGGGTGTCGTCCAAGTTGCGGCAAACTGCGAGGGCCCGGTCAGTCCTGCTTGTAGGCCTAGTTGGCTTTGTCCTCCGACACCTCTCGATAAAACCTCGCTTCCTCCTGCATCGATAAGGTTCTCCTTTGTGCTCTGACAACATCTTGACTGATGTTCATGTAATCTGCACTGTTCTTAGGCCTCGAACTGCCGGGAGCAGTTTAGCCGTCATTGACAAAGGAACTCCATCAGTCACTGAGCACTCTGCTTGCTTCTGCTTTAGGAAGACTGTCAACTATCTAACACATAGGGCGAGCTTGGGGACAGCTGCTATTTCTATGAAGGCTCTATGGATCAAGTAGCCTCTGGCTGTGTCTTGACAGCTCCCTGAAAGAGATGGAGTAAGGTTTGGGCACACTATTAACCACAATTACTCGTTAGCATCTGGGCTTTTTTAAAGTTTAGATTTTTTCCTTACTTGCAAGTGCACTGGTGCAGGAATGCAATTATGACTTGGCAGAATTGGCTTCCTGCGACATCGTCATTTTTTTCCAAGTGTAAGGTTTCCTATTTTGACATCTTGAATGAGCTCCAAAATTCAGACTGATTGAGCTCAGGGCGCACTTAGACAACAAGACATCCAGGGAGCGTTCCAAGTTTCACCAGCGCTCGCTGCACAAGGAGAGCGACTCCGATGGGATGGCGGACAGTTATTAGTGCAGTCTCAGAGCTTCCGCCACATTTAGCAATGTCTTGGGAGTGCAGTGAACCAGCGCAAGCTTGCTGTCGAAAGGCTCATATATCCGGGTTGAATTGACGCTCAGGGCTATGGTAGCTTGTTAAGCACCTCCTGTGTAACGCTCAGTTTGCTGGGAAAGTTGGAAGCCATGCAGAACAAAGGTTGAAAGTATGATCTTCTGAATCACGCACTGCCTTCACCTGGCTTCTTTAGCTGCATTATCAACTGGTTCCTGCGAGAAAGCCGAATTAACATATACTATTTTAGCAGTGGCCGACCAAATGAATGAAGACCAGTATTTTTTGATACTTTGTGAACCTCATTAACCTCATTAAAGGGGAAGGTCAGATTTCTCAGGCTTATTTCTCTGTTTTTTTTTTTTTTTTTTTTAAAATATATTTATCCTTTTAAACGTTTTTTTTTTTTTTTTTTTCCCTTCCAATTTTTCTTTGTTTGGATTCATAATTGATCATCTAACATATTGGGGAAAATGCGACAGTGACAAAAAAATACAATTAATCGATAGTTATGAGGTAGATATCTGACTTTTTTACAGACGCCATGTTTTTCATTGTGACGTCATTTGTTCAAAAGTTTAAAATATGAGAGTGAATAATTTATCAAAGTCGTTTTTTTTTTTTTTTAAACTAAATATTAGACATCAATTAATGATTCTAAGCTAAAAATGAAAGACATTTCGAATAATAATTAATTACTTACCTTCTTTTTATAGCTGGGTTGAAACAAAAGCGGTTGCGCTACGTCTGTAAACGGGGGTTTCCAGGGTAAAATGGATTAATTAAAAATAGTTCGGGGGCTTATTGAGCCATGAATCTGCTATGGGAGCAGATAGACATATTGTTCTATCAAACACAACAGTTTTGGCTTAAAATACAGCAGTTTATTTTAAAGAGGGGTGCAAGAGCAGAAACTGCTTTTTCAGCCTTGTCTGTGTTTTCCGCCATGTATAAAACGATCTCTTCCACACACATCCAAGCAGTCCATTTCATTCAGGAGCATAAAACACTGCGTGAAATTTGAAATAAACATGCTTTTTGGTGTCATACGCACTTAAAGCCTAATGTCAGAAATTCTGAGCTTCCCCTTTAAGAAGGACTGTTTGCAATACGATGCAGTTCTTTTACAACCAGTTACAATCAGGATAAACACTTCTACCTCTCATTTTGTGAACTCAAAGTTGAATATGATTTTTTGTAAATGTAAATACCACTATTGTCCTGGATGACATACAGTGGGGCAAAATAAGTATTTAGTCATCCACTAATTGTGCAAGTTCTCCCACTTGAAAATATTAGAGAGGCCTGTAATTGACAACATGGGTAAACCTCAACCATGAGAGACAGAATGTGGGAAACCGTCCCCCCAGAAAATCACATTGTTTGATTTTTAAAGAATGTATTTCCAAATTAGAGTGGGAAATAAGTATTTGGTCACCTACAAACAAGCACGATTTCTGGCTGTCAAAGAGGTCTACCTTCTTCTAACGAGACTCCACTTGTTACCTGTATTAATGGCACCTGTTTTAACTCATTATCAAAAAAATCCAGAAAATCACATAGTTTGATTTTTTAAGAATTTATTTGCAAATCATGGTGGAAAATAAGTATTTGGTCAATACCAAAAGTTAATCTCAATACTTGGTTATGTACCCTTTGTTGGCAATAACGGAGGCCAAATGTTTTCTGTAACTCTTCACAAGCTTTTCACACACTGTTGCTGGTATTTTGGCCCATTCCTCCATGCAGATCTCCTCTATAGCAGTGATGTTTTGGGGCTGTCGTTGTGCAACACAGACTTTCAACTCCCTCCACAGATTTTCTATGGGGTTGAGATCTGGAGACTGGCTAGGCCACTCCAGGACCTTGAAATGCTTCTTACGAAGCCACTCCTTTGTTGCCCTGGCTGTGCGTTTGGGATCACTGTCATGCTGAAAGACCCGGCCACATCTCATCTTCAATGCCCTTGCTGATGGAAGGAGATTTTCACTCAAAACTCTCGATACATGGCCCCATTCATTCTCTCCTTTACACAGATCAGTCGTCCTGGTCCCTTTGCAGAAAAACAGCCCCAAAGCATGATGTTTCCACCCCCATGCTTCACAGTGGGTATGGTGTTCTTCGGCTGCAATTCAGTATTCTTTCTCCTCCAAACACGAGAACTTGTGTTTCTACCAAAAAAATTCTATTTTGGTTTCATCTGACAATAACACATTCTCCCAGTCCTCTTCTGGATCATCCAAATGCATTCTAGCGGACAGCAGATGGGCCTGGACGTGTACTTTCTTCAGTAGGGGGACACGTCTGGCAGTGCAGCATTTGAGTCCCTGGTGGTGCATTGTGTTACTGATAGTAGCTGTGGTCCCATCTTTCTGTAGGTCATTCACTAGGTCCCCCCCGTGTGGTTCTGGGATTTTTGCTCACCGTTCTTGTTATCATTTTGACGCCACGGGGTGAGATCTTGCATGGAGCCCCAGATCGAGGGAGATTATCAGTGGTCTTGTATGTCTTCCATTTTCTAATAATTGCTCCCACAGTTGATTTCTTTAAACCAAGCGTTTTACCTATTGCAGATTCAGTCTTCCCAGCCTGGTGCAGGTCTGCAATTTTGTCTCTGGTGTCCTTCGAAAGCTCTTTGGTCTTGGCCATAGTGGAGTTTGGAGTGTGACTGACTGAGGTTGTGGACAGGTGTCTTTTATACCGATAATGAGTTAAAACAGGTGCCATTGATACAGGTAACGAGTGGCGCCTCGTTAGAAGAAGTTAGACCTCTTTGACAGCCAGAAATCTTGCTTGTTTGTAGGTGACCAAATACGTTTTTTCCACTCTAATTTGGAAATAAATTATTTAAAAATCAAACAACATGATTTTCTTTTTTTTCCCCCACATTCTGTCTCTCATGGTTGAGGTTTACCCATTTTGACAATTACAGGCCTCTCTAATATTTTCAAGGAGAACTTGCACAGTTGGTGGTTGACTAAATACTTATTTGCCCCACTGTAAGTTAAGATGACTTGCTATTATTCACAATGATTTTCATTTGGGCAATTTGACAAGCCACGTTTTGATTTGATCGTGAAGACTTACTTTTTAACATGTTTGCATTCTGCTTGTTCACTGTCATCTAAATAGATATTAGCACGAGGTAAGCTGAGGTGACACCCCAGGTGTGAAAATGCAACCGCAAAGTCTGGCATAGGGTACGGCGATGTCGCTAAAGTGGGAACACAAGTGCTCATCTTTGCCTCTCACGCAGAAATACTCACTCTTATCAATGTCCTGACATGACGTTCTTGCCAACATAGCTCTTTGGTTTGTGTCATTGTCATCATTTTCCTTGTAAACAATATCATATATTCCAGATGGCTAATGTACCCCAGGTGTGAAAATGGGACAATTTCGTCAGGGAATATTGGCTGATGATAACAAATGAAAGCCAAACATGAATAAATCCACCGAATTGCACGCACAGGTAATGCGAGGGAATACAGTGCGAGATGGAGGCTGGTGATCAGTAAAACAAGTCTTTCACGCGTGCCGCTCCGGTCCATTTCGGGGGCCGAAAAGACGGAGTGAGACGGATGAACTGTGAGGAGGAGACATGAGGAGAACAGATGAACGGAGGAGGGCAACAGCCATATCAGTAGCAAAGGAAGACAAAGAGAGGGAATGACATACAATGAGAAATTGAGAGAGAGAGAGAGAGAGAGAGAAATAAGGCCAGCGCAGCAGTGTCCAATTCACTCTTGTGGAATTCTCCAAGGCGCTGGATAAAAATAGCACCGCCACCATTAGAACACACTCTAATGCACCATTAAATACACGCATGTGTTTTATGATACGACAACACAGGGAAAGGTCATCCGCAGTAAAATGGTCAGCTGAGCTAGAAATGCAAGGTGAGAGTCAATCACAACGCATCCCACTGGACATCCTCCAATTACTTACAAGATTTTGAATATAAAACCGTACTTTTCGGACTATAAGTCGCAGTTTTTTTTCCATAGTTTGGCTGGGGGTGCGACTTATACTCAGGAGCGACTTATGTGTGAAATTTTAACACATTGTTATTAGAGCTGGGAATCTTTGGGCACCTAACGATCCGATTCCGATTACAATTCAAAGGCTCCGATTTGATTATAAGACAATTATTGATGCACCCCCCCTTTAAAAAAAATTTTTTTTTTAATGTTTTTGTACATTAGTTCCAAAATTGTTCAAAAATCCTCTCAGGCTAAACCAAACTACTATTTCAGTATCAAGCTAACATATAACATTAAACAAATATACAAAAATAACAGTAAAAAAAAAAAACTCCAGTCCCCATTCTGTATCAGCAGCTTTAAACTACATTTAATTAATTTAATGTTGTGAATCAACTGTTACAGTTGTTAAAATTGCTCCTGTTATTCCATAATTTCCCTTCTGTCTACTTTTGACAAAGTTTTAAAACTATTTCATCATTTAAAGATAGATTCAAGACAAGATTCTGCCGATTTAGGAGAATTTTAGATAAAAAGTTAATTAGGTTCGCTACAAAGGGGCCTTCAAGAGAGGTCTACTGCTTTAAGATGGCGGCTGTTTACTTACGCCGGAAAGTCGCATCTCTGTTCAATAATACATGTTCTAACACCAACGTCGTCAGTCATTTTGCATCTAGTTCTACATATATATGATATCTACTGTAGCCGTATGTTTGTAGCAACTAGCAACTGGGCGTTGTTTGTAGCGGCTGTCAGCCGCAGCCAGGTATGATTGTTTATTTTATACGGGCATGAGTTGAACATGATATTTACTCTAGGTCCATTCCTCATTGCGTCCCAAAGACCGCGCTGACTGTGTTTTACTTCCGCTTTACCTGGTATAATTCAATCATCGGAATTTGGATATTTGTGAATCGTTCTCGAATCTTCCACGGCCGAATCGCATATTGTTGCCCTTAGTTAAGTTAAAAAAAGGTAGTTTGAGCATTTAAAATAATCAATATTTTGCGCACTACTAGAGGGATCTCACATACAGTGGTGCAAATAAGTATTTAGTCAAGCACTAATTGTGCAAGTTCTCCCACTTGAAAATATTAGAGAGGCCTGTAATTGTCAACATGGGTGAACCTCAACCATGAGAGACAGAATGTGGCAAAAAAAAAACAAAAAAAAACTAGAAAATCACATTGTTTGATTTTTAAAGAATTTATTTGCAAATCATGGTGGAAAATAAGTATTTGGTCCATACCAAAAGTTCATCTCAATACTTTTTTTATGTACCCTTTGTTGGCAATAACGGAGGCCAAACGTTTTCTGTAACTCTTCACAAGCTTTTCACACACTGTTGCTGGTATTTTGGCCCATTCCTCCATGCAGATCTACTCTAGAGCAGTGATGTTTTGAGGCTGTCGTTGGGCAACACGGACTTTCAACTCCCTCCACAGATTTTCTATGGGGTTGAGATCTGGAGACTGGCTAGGCCACTCCAGGACCTTGAAATGCTTCTTACGAAGCCACTCCTTTGTTGCCCTGGCTGTGTGTTTGGGATCATTGTCATGCTGGAAGACCCAGCCACGTCTCATCTTCAATGCCCTTGCTGACGGAAGGAGATTTTCACTCATAATCTCTCGATACATGGCCCCATTCATTCTTTCCTTTACACAGATCAGTCGTCCTGGTCCCTTGGCAGAAAAACAGCCCCAAAGCATGATGTTTCCACCCCCATGCTTCACAGTGGGTATGGTGTTCTTCGGATGCAATTCAGTATTCTTTCTCCTCCAAACACGAGAACCTGTGTTTCTACCAAGAAGTTTTATTTTTGTTTCATCCGACCATAACACATTCTCCCAGTCCTCTTCTGGATCATCCAAATGCTCTCTAGCGAACCGCAGACAGGCCTGGACGTGTAGTTTCTTCAGCAGGGGGACACGTCTGACAGTGCAGGATTTGCGTCACTGCAGGCGGCATATTGTGTTACTAAAAGTAGCCTTTGTTACTGTGGTCCCAGCTCTCTGTAGGTCATTCACTAGGTCCCCCAATGTGGTTCTGGGATTTTTGCTCACCGTTCTTGTTATCATTTTGACGCCACGGGGTGAGATCTTGCATGGAGCCCCAGATCGAGGGAGATTATCAGTGGTCTTGTATGTCTTCCATTTTCTAATAATTGCTCCCACAGTTGATTTCTTTACACCAAGTGTTTTACCTATTGCAGATTCAGTCTTCCCAGCCTGGTGCTGGTTTACAATTTTGTCTCTGGTGTCCTTCGACAGCTCTTTGGTCTTGGCCAAAGCGGAGTTTGGAGTGCGACTGACTGAATTTGTGGACAGGTGTCGATAATGAGTTAAAACAGGTACCATTAATACAGGTAACGAGTGGAGCATCGTTAGAAGACGTTAGATCTCTTTGACAGCCATCTTGACAGGAATCTTGCTTGTTTGGAGGTGACCAAATACTTATTTTCCACTCTAATTTGGAAATAATTTTTAAAAAAATCAAACAATGTGATTTTCTGTTTTTTTTTTCTCCACATTCTGTCTCTCATGGTTGAGATTTACCCATGTTGACAATTACGGTCCTCTCTAATCTTTTCAGGTAGGAGAACTTGCACAATTGGTGGTTGACTAAATACTTATTTGCCGCACCGTATCACCTTTGAAACTCATTGAGAAGCACTGCTAGAGAATTAATGTAGAAATCAAATGTATTGCGGCTGCGATTGTGACATTAGGATGTTTTTGTCAGTAATATTTTGAGTCTGTATAAATACAGTAATGCAGCATATTCATCCAGAAGCTTCATTTATTTCCCGTCAGCGTGTGACAGTAAGAGCGAGAAGCCAGCGGAAATAAGTCGCGGCACAGGCGCCGAAGCGCACTGCCGCCTCCTCACGGGAGGAGGAGGGCATCCTGTCGCAGGGGGGAAAGCATGACACCACTTCACATGGCGTCCCATTTCTAGCCCCTGAAACGCACGTGGACCAATTAACAAAACAAAAGAACAATTACTTATCAAAAAAGCCACAGCCACCTAGCAAAGACATCTTTTCATCTCCAGACTGACAAGTATTCCATTGTTGTCATCTCTCAGCGCTACTTTGTTGTTGTTGAAAGCATCTCGGGTTTGTTGTTATCAAAGGCATGAATCACAGAGCCTAGGAGAGCCAGGTGGCTTTCATATGAACTGCCGCACAGATGCCGCGGTCTCACCTTTCCTCTGAGCGTAGCGCACGCCAAACACGAGCCTCCTCGTGCAAAAGGCAGACAGAGCCGGCCGGGGAGAGAAACAACATTTACACGCCATCTAATAATTCAATTAGAAGCCGGCTAATCCAATGTGTATATTATTGCAAATCTCGTGTAAACACCTTCACCAGGTTATCTTTCTCACATTCGAGTCCTAATCGGAAGGAGCAGAACTTGATTAAGATAGCTGGGGTGCTTGTCAATCATTGAAATTAACCTTGCTCTGTGTTTGTCTGCTTTCTGTCTCTTTGGATTCCACGCACGCAGCCCAACATGGTGAATAGGAGGGCACGCTGGGGATAATTCAGGTCTTGAAAAAAACAAACAAAACCTTCCCAATCTAATGAGAATCAACAATTCAAAAACAGTAATGCCACTAAATCTACACGTGCAACCTACTACTGTTACACCTTTTTAAACAACAGATTCGGATTGCAATACGAACCTTGCTGCAAACACCCAAAGCCAAATAAATGCAAATACATATGGCGGAAAACACAGACAAGACTGAAAAAGCAGTTTCTGCTCTTGCAACCCTCTATAAAAGAAACTACTGTATTTTAAGCCAAAACAACTGTTGTGTTTGATAGAACAATATTGTTTATATTAAGCTTGAGAACGATAAACCGATACGACCGGATATCTGGTTTTACAGGTGAGAGATACAGATGTATCGATAGTAAAGTTACCATTCGACAGTAATTAGCTATTAAATATTCAATGAAGCGATAGTAGAGATAGAATTCGGCTATCGCGAGCCCAAGAATCGGTTTCTAATGCCTAGTTCAATGCATTGCTTATTATGATAATAATTTAGCTTTTACTTCACATGCTGCGCTTGTGTCATTCACAGCGCACTTGGATCGAGACTGCACGCATGATATAATATGGACAAGCACTAATCACAGTCGTGGTTGCCTAAACTTCCCATGTATTTCGGCAGAACCGCTACTAGTCGCCGTCATTACCCGATCGTCACGGGCGTGTCATCACAACGCGAGAGCTAACGAAACCACTGTAACGCACGCTCTGTAGCATTTTCTTCACAGCCCAAAACGAAACTGGTAGTGGAATCGAAGCAACATGCTAAAACAATGGACAGTGTGATCACCGACGGCAGCGACATGCAGCAATTGATTTTCAACGCACCCAGGAAAACAAAAGTCGGACTTTCAAGTGATGAATGCAGCCAGATCTGTTCGCAGGGGACAGAGCTTGTGTGAAGTGTGGAGCGGTACAGAGATCGTGAGTTTTTAACCCTGAAAAATAACCCACTACAGTTGCCACGTTTACATGGAGCCAAATATTCCAATTACAATCGGAATATTTGTTCAAACCGAATAAATGTGTTCCATATAAACACCTCATTCGGAATGAACAGGCCCAAACCGAATGGAATTTCATTCCGATTCACAGGGGTGGAATATTCCTTTTCCCAAACCGATTACAAGTAAAATTATATCATGTAAACAGGGAAGCGGAATGGTGTCTGGTTGCGTTCTTTCTGCGCATGCTCCGTACTGACGTGGTGACGTCACTTGCAACATGGCTTCCAAGCACAGCGCACCTAATTGGAGTCCAGCGGAAAGATTGTATTTAATTCAAACTTTAAAAGAATTGAATATATTTGCTCGCTTAGACGGGCGTAAAACGAGGAACAGTGAACTAGTTAAAAAAGTTCACGAGAGGTTACACGAAGCCGGAATAGACCGGAGCATTGACCAGATTAGAAACCGGTGGAAAACCGGCTACTACAAGGCAAAAGAGCAAAACAGCAGAAGCGGATACGACCCCACAAACACAACAAGTGGGTTAAAGTTAAAACAGCAGCACTCCGACGATCGATCTCCGTGTTTTGCAACGTGACGCTTTGTTTTGATTAATCTGTGCATGTCAGACGGCAGTTGTCAAACGTCCTTTCGGAATAAAGGCAGTCACATGTAAACGCTGGATCGGAATAGATGAAATGACATGTAAACAGCTGATCTGAAATTTCCATTCGGAATGATTTGAATCGGTATGAATAAAAGTCCGCATGTAAACGTGGCTAGTGGTGGAAAGGGCGGCATATTGTTTCCACGAAACGCAGTCTACTTAAACATGAACATGTGGATTAGTTGATCTTCCTCAAGAAAAATCTGCCCTTCAAAAAAGATATGGACAGTGATGAGGAATAAAAAATGAGGAAGCACAGGCATAAGTGAATGACTTTGCTGTGTATTAGGTTAAAGTAATGATTATTGACCTGTCTAAAATGCCTTGTTTTTATTCCCCCAATTATACCAGTCGTAAAGCATTATTTATTATTTATTTATGATAACACTAGCAGGTTTAATTCTTTTTTTTCTAGAGCTGCTGCATATAATTAATATTTTTTGTTTGTAATATGTTTACGTTGAAAGTTTGCACTTAAATTTCTTACCTCTTGTGTTAAAAACACCAGGAAATACAGTAATTGAATTACTGCACTTTATTGTTGTCTGTCACTGGAGTTTTATTTTATTATCAATCCCATCCAACAAAATGATGGTCATATAGTAAGCCTTATTATTTTTTTTTTTCATAAAAAAATAAAACTTAACATTGGTATGAAATGTTGTTTAATTTTGCTATATTAGAAATGTGGTCTTTTTATATGTTTAAAATACTGCACAAACACACACAACAAATATTTACTATCGTATCATTTTCACTCTATCGAACCGTATCGTTCTTACACTGTATCGAATCGTATCGAATCGCTCGGCCTTAAAAATGTATCGTTTTTTTAATCGAATCGTAACCTGTGTATCTAGATACTTATTGAATCGGCTTCATGCCAGAGATTCCCAACCCTAGTCTATATGCTCCCATTGCAGATTCATGGCGCATTAAGCCCCGGAACTATTTTTAAATTGTCGGTTTTATCCTGGAAAAACCCCGTTTACAGATGTCACACAACCGCTTTTGTTTCAACCCAGCCATAAAAAGAAGGTAAGTAATTATATTAATTATTCAAAATGTCTGTCAATTTTTAGCTTAGAATCATTAATTGATGTCTCATATTTCGTAAAAAAAAAAAAAAAAAAGACTTAAAAAAATTATTCACTCGCATATTTTAAACTTTTAAACAAATTACGCCACAATGAAAAAAATGGTGTCTGAAAAAAGTCACGAATATTTACCTCATAACTATCGACTAATTGTATTTATTTTGTTTCTTTCACATTTTTTCTGATGTGTTAGATGGTAAATCGATTCAAACAAAGAAAAATGGGAAAAAAAACGTTTAAAATAGTACATATATTAGGGCTGTCAAACGATTAAAAATTTTAATTGAGTTAATTACAGCTTAAAAATTAATTAATCGTAATTAATCGCAATTCAAACCATCTATAAAATATGCCATATTTTTCTGTAAATTATTGTTGGAATGGAAAGATAAGACACAAGACATTCAACATATGGTACATAAGTACTGTATTTGTTTATTATAACAATAAATCAACAAGATGGCATTAACATTATTAACATTCTCTTAAAGCCATCAATGATTAGAAAGACTTGTAGCTCTTAAAAGATTAATGTTAGTACAAGTTATAGAAATTTTATATTAAAACCCCTCTTAATGTTTTCGTTTTAATAAAATTTGTAAAATTTTCAATCAAAAAATAAACTAGTAGTCCGCCATTGTTGATGTCAGTAATTACACAGTGCTCATGGGTGCTTAAGCCCATAAAATCAGTCGCACCCAAGCGCCAGCAGAGGGCGACAAAACTCCAAAAAACACAAGTAACAAGTTGGCATTGCACCGTGCTGTCATTTTAATCTGTTTGAGCGGGGCATGTGCGTTAATTGCGTCAAATATTTTAACGTGATTAATTTAAAAAATCAATTACCGCCCGTTAACGCGATAATTTTGACAGCCCTAAAATATATGGAAAAGAAAATCTCGACCACTCCTTGATGTCTGCCATTTCTGCATCGCGACCCTTTTATATGACCATGTTTCACCCATAAAATCCCCCAAAGATCCAGCTGTGGCCATTCACAGCTGTGTCTTGACACTCGGTGATACATGCTACATGGAGTTTTTGAATCGAAACAAGGCAAGTACGCGATAATATTTCGTTAAAGTCATGGCATCTGTAATTCTGCACTCGCATTCTCTCACCTCCAGATAGGGTTTTGCTGTCCAAAATGTTTTTTTTTTTTTTTTTAAATGCCCTCCTGTTCAAATTTTTTCTTCCCCCAGAAAATTGAGATTTTAAGCTTTCCAATGATGTATCACACGTGCATATAGGACAATTTTGAAATTTGGCCAAATTGGGGTTCTCAAAGCGGAACTTCAAGTCACCTGAGTGTTTTCCGCCATATATATATATATATATGTATATATATATATATATATATATATATATATATATATATATATATATATATATATATATATTAGGGCTGTCAAACGATTAAAAATTTTAATCGAGTTAATTACAGCTTAAAAATTAATTAATCGTAATTAATCGCAATTCAAACCATCTATAAAATAAGCCATATTTTTCTGTGAATTATATATATATTCTGTAAAATAAATTGTTGGAATGGAAAGATAAGACACAAGATTGATATATACATTCAACATACGGTACATAAGGACTGTAGTGGGCATTTCACTCTACTGTCATTTAAATCTGTCTATGCTGTCCTCACGCCGAAGCGTCTACTTTTTCCAAAGCTAGACAGCTAGTGAACGACGCCTTGATAATCAGACTTCTTCCTTTTTCATCTGATTTATTAATAAAATGGCCTCAAACCATTGTCCTCTTTAGACCGTCGTAAAGCTACAAAAAAAAAGTACACAAGCATTGCATTAGCAACGACGTTAGCTTAGCACGCTACACAGGTTAACTAAACATAAACAAAAAGCATCTATTACAAAAAATATAACATTTCGCTTATTAACATAATATGTACATTCTTTACAACAACCATACTTACGGACAAATCTTGTCCAAGGATCATATAAGCACAACAGAGACGTCGTGCAGCCATATAGAACTGGCAAGAAAAAAATAAACCAATCACGTGAAAATATTTGACGCAATTAACGCACATGCCACGCTCAAACAGATTAAAATGACAGCACAGTGGAATGCCAACTTGTTACTTGTGTTTTTTTTTAGTTTTGTCGCCCTCTGCTGGCGCTTGGGTGCGACTGATTTTATGGATTTAAGCACCCATGAGCATTGTGTAATTATTGACATCAATAATGGCGGGCTACTAGTTTATTTTTTGGTTAAAAATTTTACAAATTTTATTAAAACGAAAAAAATAAGAGGGGTTTTAATATAAAATTTCTGTAACTTGTACTAACATTTATCTTTTAAGAACTACAAGTCTTTCCATCCATGGATCGCTTTAACAGAATGTTAATAATGTTAATGCCATCTTGTTGATTTATTGTTATAGTAAACAAATACAGTACTTATGTACCGTATGTTGAATGTATACAGTATATCCATCTTGTGTCTTATCTTTCCATTCCAACAATAATTTGGGAAAACCCATTGGCAGTGTATCAAATACTTGTTCCCCCCACTGTATATATATTTTAATTATACTTTGTAGAAAAAAAAGGGACTAAACATGTCTTATATGTGCAGTATATCTTTCCAAAGCTGTTAAATCCGAATAAATACATCGAACACATCACCCCCCCCCCCCCGAAAAAACTCGAAAAACACTGTATATTTATTAGCACAGTGGCCAAGTGTGGTGGTGATACGCTTGCTGTGTGTGGCCGTCGAAACTCACTTTGTAATGCACATTAGAGGCATCTATAGGATTGAAGTGGAACAAGAGTGCATGTTTTGTTTCTCCTTGGCTGGTGTCTGTGGACTACTGAGAGTCATTCCGGTATCCGTGTAATGGCTTTTGACACACACTTGTTTTTTTCTTACTCACACATCTGCTTGACTACTATTCAGTCACAATAAAACTGCTTTATTTTTACCGCTCTACAGCCTTAATCTCCCAATATTGCACCCATATAACACAAAGATGTAGGTTACAGTTATATTGTTGGGTTAATAGCAGTATATCACAAGGTACAAACTGCTGTGCGAGTAATGAGTTTAAAACCTAGCCAGTCAGACACCAGCAACTTTTAAGATGCACTTCACCCAAATGCTACCTCTTGATTCCGCTTAAGTGTATATTATACCAGAAAAAAGTCCCTCTTTTCAATCTCAATTCACCCTTTGAATTCTGTTAAAGTAACGGCTGTGCAGCTATCGAGCTATTAAATTGCATGATTCACACCGGCTCGGGTAACTCATTTGCTGCCGTTGACAGCAATAGACGTCAAATCCATTTGAAAAGGGATGGCTGGCATTGCTCGATCACGTTTTCTAAGTCAAAATGGATTGGATGCCTATCGCCGTCGACGGCAGCCAATGAGTTAATATCTGAAATAATATGCGAGCGGTTATAACAGTAGGTTTTTTTATCTGTTTCCTTAGTTTCAGTGTTGTAGTAATATTATTAAGTCAAAGTTACTGTGTGGTTAATACAGTGGTCCCTCGTTTTTCGCAGTCAATATGTGAAAAACTACAAAGTCGCACCCCCTATATATACAGTATGTATTTTAATAAATGTTGTTGAAGCACTTCAAATGTAATAATTATGATAGGTTTTAAACACGTTACTGTCCCACTGAATTATTTTTAAACAAGAATAACGTAGAAAAATGCTTGTCTTTACAAAATGCTTCATTGAGTGAGTCCACTCAAATCAGCACACGCTTCTCACTTACAATGAGTTGCCACAGCAAGTGTTTAACAAGCTCATCGATGATTCACACATGCGGCGCCTTAAAATTTTGGCTTCCAAGCCAGAATTTCTATACAAATGAACGCAAAACAGTCTAGATTCTTGGTTAAAAGCAAAAAACGGGCAGTTATCGTTCATTTTACGTAAATATTTCAGGCCAAAATTACGGTGTTGTATAATCCAACATAGTGGTCGTCAAAAAGCAAAGAGCTTTTTAAGGCAAGGCAAGGCAAATTTATTTATATAGCACAATTCAACACAAGGCAATTCAAAGTGCTTTACATCACATGAAAACCATAAAAATCACATTTAAATCAACACAACGTAAAAACCAAGACAGAAGATCGCATTTAATCACAGAATAAAAATAAATAAATAAAAATAAAACAAAAATAGAAATAAAGCAAAAACTACTACTAATAATAATCATTGAAATCAGCAATGGAGATAAGCACAAGAGGAATAGAAGGCAGGTAGATTGAAATATATAGACAGTTATGGATGTGCAGTGCTAAACAAAAGCGTTTTTAGCCCTGATTTAAATGAGCTAACGGTTTGAGCATACTTCAGACCTTCGGGTAACTTGTTCCAGAGGTGAGGAGCATAATAACTAAATGCTGCCTCACCCTGCTTGGTTCTTGTTCTTGGAACATGCAGAAGACCCGTTCCAGACGACCTTAAGGGTCTAGATGTCTCATAGGAATCTAACAAGTCAAGCATGTATTTTGGTCCAAGGCCATTAAGTGTTTTGTAGACGAGCAGTAGTATTTTATAGTCTATCCTTTGACTCACTGGAAGCCAGTGTAGCGATTTCAAAACCGGTGTAATGTGGTCCAGCTTCCTTGTATTTGTGAGGACTCTGGCTGCAGCATTCTGTACTAGCTGCAGCTTCCTGACTGATTTTTTATCAAGACCTGTAAATATACCGTTGCAGTAGTCCAATCTGCTGAAAACGAATGCATGCATAAGTTTTTCCATGTCTTGTTGAGTCAGAAGCCCCTTAATTCTGGTTATATTTTTTAGGTGGTAATAAGCGGATTTAGTGACGGACTTTAGATGGCTATCAAATTTTAGGTCTGAGTCAATAATTACGCCAAGGTTTCTGACTTGATTTTAAGTTGAAAATTCTTGTAAATAAAGGCTTAAATCACAGAATTTCTCAATTTCTATAGATATGAACTTAAAACAGCCTAGATTTTTTGGTTAAAAGCAAAAAAAAAAAAAAAAAAAAAAAAAAAAAAAGGCAGTTATCGTTCATTTTACATAAATATTTCTGGCCAAAATTACGGTATTGCTTAATCCAACATGGCGGTCGTCACAAAGCATAGAGCTTTTTAGATTGAAAATTCTTGTAAATAAAGGCTTAAATCCCAGAATTTTTATAGATATGAACGGAAAACAGCCTAGATTCTTGGTTAAAAGCTAAAGGCTTAAATCACTGAATTTCTAAATTTCTATAGATATGAATTTAAAACAGCCTAGATTTTTGGTTAAAAGCAAAAAAAAAAAAAAAAAAAAAAAAAAAAGAACCAGGCAGTTATCGTTCATTTTACGCAAATATTTCAAGCCAAAATTACGGTATTGTATAATCCAACATAGCGGTCTTCAAAGAGCAAAGAGCTGTTTAAGTTGAAAATTCTTGTAAATAAAGGCTTAAATCCCTGGATTTCTATAGATATGAACGTAAAACAGCCTAGATTCTTGGTTAAAACAGGCATGAAAATGGGTCAGGGGTTAAAAAGGTGAGAAAGATGTGGAGGAAATATGTTCCGGCGTTATGCCAAAATGTCCTATGTCGGCGAAACGTCCTACATGTGGCGAATTTGACCATTTTAATTTTTCACATAAGGCTTAATATTCGAGCGGGGGTTTTTAGTTAGTTGAAGGAGTTGATTTCAACCACCATTGACTCGCGCTGGCTTAGCCACTCCGGAGCCCTGAAGCTAACAAATAACTGGCAAACTGCGCAGAATTTGTTCAAATCAACTCCAATGACTAATTAAACCCCGGCTAACTCAAAGATTAAGCCTAATGTAAAAAATTCTGAACTTCCCCTTTAAAATAAAGACCATTGAATATGGCCCCTAAAATGTTGTCTATAAAAGTTTTAGAGCAATAAAACAAACAACACAAATGAATAAAATGAACAGGAATCCTTCAAAGTATTTCATAATGGGTCCAAATTATTTTTCGAACAGATCATGTGACTATAGAACCTTAGAGACAGCCGTTTGCATTGCTTAGCCAAAACTACAGCTGAGGAGGCAAAATGGATATTTAGAATTTCTTTAAACCTAAGCTTTCAAAACCTTCAACAACAACTGAGCTTGAACCCAGGATTGAGCACGAGCAGTATCAAAAAGTCCTGGCTTTCGTGTTACCTGTTGTGCTGTAATTCCAAGTGGTGCTTGAATTGGATGCTTGTAGCGGTCGACAGTCTTTTTGAGCCAGCGCAAAGTTCGCAGCGCATGGAGATATTTTTGTCATCTTTACTGGACAAAAATGTGAAGTAATGGCTGTGTTTCCAGTGTGCAAATGCAGCCGTTTGTAGTTTATCTCCTGCCTATTTCATTGCATCCTGGCGAGGAAGCAAGGCTATGTTGTTTTGGCCGCGAACTCCCAGCGCTCACGGCTCACGCATCATGGTAATACACGTGACCCTTTTTTTTTCCATCCCCGATTAGAAAATGTGACATGTGATGTCACTCCCATGACTACAGTATTCTTCATTCTACATACATTATGGGGCAATAACAAAATAATAACGTACAGGCATCAAGGAAAGTAATTTTACTCAGATGACTGATTTAGAAAAATGAAGGCGTTAGATTGTTCTTTCCTGAAAGAAAGTAATCAGATTACAGTTACGCATTACTCACATAACGCGTTACTGACAACACTGCTTTTATATTACCGTTAAATACACAAGCTCGAAGCTACCTTAACGGGAGCTATTTTTTCACCGGACGCTCTGGCAGTGTTCAACGCAAGCTGCAACAAACGGCAGTAACTTTGTCATACCGCAAAATATGAAAACGATTAAAACCATTACTCACCAAATTCAATATGCTGGCAAATGCATTCATCTAAAAAAAATTGGGAGTGAGACCTCACCTCGTCCAGCGAACGTGAATTTGTGCTTAGGACAAGATCATCTGTCGCAATTAGCGATCTTTGACACTCTTTTTTTCCTCCCCGCATACAAACTTGTTTCTCTCTCAGCGGCTGTGATTAAACTCAATGAAGTTGCTCTCCTAGCTAAGCTAAGCCTTGCTTATCACTCGTCTTTGTAAGTTTTTAGTAACTTTGTGTACTGAATTTGAAAGGAAAATGTGTTTTGTTTTTGGCGAACTTTTTCATGAAGCTAAACTGTTGAAGCGACTCACACGTGGAAAAATACGATTGTACAATGTTTTAAATGTATTCATTTGGTATATTTCAGTTACCACGATTTGAGAGCTCAATGCATTGCAGAATTTACGCCTTGCGTTTGGAAAGTTTGTTTTTGGGTTTGCTGGAATAGCGTCACTGACACTCGCAGCATCAAACAGGGGAAGGGGTCAGCGCTGCCGCGCCAAGCCACTTCTGGCTGCATTTTCGACACATGAAAAATAACGAATACGTAGTACTGTATGACGGAAAATTTTAGTGGTTTTGTAACCGCAACGTTTTCATAGCATGGTAAACCGTGAAGGTAACCGGCACATGCCTACACCCGACCCCCCCCCCCTTAAAAGTTTTCTCATCGGATCTACACGATTCACGTAGGTCATCTTTTTTTACTTCAAAACGGCGAAATTCGCCGAAAGGTGAGAGATTTTCATGCCTGTTAAAAGCAAAAAGGCAGTTATCGTTCATTTTACGTAAATATTTCAGGCCAAAATTACGGTATTGCGTAATCCAACATGGCGGTCGTCACAAAGCGAAGAGCTTTTGAAGTTGGAAATTCTTGTAAATAAAGGCTTAAATCACAGAATTTCTATAGATATTAATGTAAAACAGTCTAGATTCTTGGTTAAAAGCAAAAAAAACGGGCAGTTATCGTTCATTTTACGCAAATATTTCAAGCCAAAATTTGGGTATTGTATAATCCAACATAGCGGTTGTCAAAAAGACAAGAGCTTTTTAAGTTGAAAATTTTTGCAAATAAAGGCTTGATTCCCATAATTTCTATAGGTATGAACGTAAAACAGCCTAGATTCTTGGTTAAATGCTAAAGGCTTAAATCACAGAATTTCTATAGATATGAACGTAAAACAGCCTAGATTCTTGGTTAAAAGCAAAAAAAGGCAGTTATCGTTCATTTTACATAAATATTAAATTCTTGTAAATAAATGCTTAAATCATGGAATTTTGATGGATAGGAACGTAAAACAGCCTAGATTTTTAGTTAAAAGCAAAAAAACAAAACAAACAACAAATAAAAAAAACGGGCAGTTATCGTTCATTCTACATAAATGTTTCAAGCCAAAATTACCGTGTTGTGTAATCCAACATGGCGGCGTCACAAAGCGAAGAGCTTTTGAAGTTGAAAATTCCTTTAAATAAATGCTTAAATCATGGAATTTCTATAGATATGAACATAAAACAGTCTAGATTCTTGGTTAAAAGCAAACAAACAAAAAAAAAAAACGGCAGTTATCATTCACTTTACATAAATATTTCAAACCCAAGTTACACAAATTTTATCCACTGATTTTTTTCACAACGTGTCAAAATGCATGCATGGTTTTATTTAATATAATAATTCCCTTGAATTCTCGACCAAATCTTGAGACACACCTTGCCTGCTTGTATGCAGTAAACCCTTCGTCCTATTTCGACCTAAATCTGGCGTTACAGCGCAGCATGTGTTTGAGTTTATCACAGTGAAAGCCAACTGTCTGGGAAGGCGTGGTGCAATGTCTGTGGGAGCTGTCTTGTCAACTGATGGTGGAGTCTATGGCGCTATAACATACTGTATTTAGTTATTTATTTATTTTTAGTTAAAAAAAAAAAATCCATGATGGACTGAGAAAGTTTGAAGCGCGAAGTAGCAAGGGATCACTATGTGTAAAAGTAGTTCATTTTTAGAGATGATCTGGTTGGCCTATCACAATCAACGGCAGCCAATGAGCTAATTGACCTGTGTCTGTTGTTTGTCATCCGGGCTTTTACACCAACGTAAAATGTCTCTTTGTGTAATGAAACCATTTTGGAACACTGATCCTTTGCCATTAAGACTTTGGAGTCACTGATTGGAAAAAGTAAAAGCCATTTAAAGAGGCGGAGAGACAGAGGTTGGCAAAAACCTGGCTTTATATCAGTAATTGCGCCAGAGATGGTACACCTACCGGAGGAAAAATGAGGTCAGTCAAGACATACGTACAGTATATGCGGTGAAATTTCAACAGTAAGTACAAAAACATGCCACAGTGGAACTACTCGCTCCTTTAAAAAGGTATGATCATGTGCTTATAGAGATTTTATGGGGCAGTGGGGGGCTGCTTTGTCTTATCCGCAAACCTTGACAAGCTTGGATGGAGATGTATAGATTCCACCACATGCTGAATCCCTGACCTACACAATCCTTTAATGCAGTGTGTGTTGTACACACAAAGAGCACATATGGAGACTCTAGTGATCCATTCAAAGATATTGCAGGCCGTATTCTCTGCAAGGTCAAATGTGAGTCAAGGGTGAACTGCAGTGCATCTTTGCCAGAGCTTGGAGAGTTCCAGCCAATTGCTCAGGAACTCTTCAACACGCAGCTCAAGAGGAAGGCTTGACCTGCAACTGTTCAAGTGATGGCCAATCTCCATGCAAAAATGTCATCTGTCACACACGGTTGGGACTGAGCACCATTTTAAAGGGATCCTCTATTTTTAAGACAAGTAATTCTTAAAAGATAGATGTTAGTATGAGTTATAATAATTTGATATTAAAACCCTTCTTAATGTTTTTGTTTTAATAAAGTTTGTAAAATTATTTTAAGTGATAGGTCGCCATTCTTGTTACGTCGCAGTGCGTGACGTCACCGGTCCCGTTGCCGAAATTCCAGCGTGTCACTCGTTAGCTTTCCCAACATGTCGTCAGTTCTACCCTTCCTATTTGAACCAGATCTGAAAAATGAAGAGCAGGACAGCACTGTCGGTCGTTCACAAGACGAGCTTCAGGGAAAAATGCGTGCAGCAAATACCTGATAAGACAGAAGTTGGGCAAAACTGGTGATGCGAGAGAGTCGGTTGGGAGCGAGAGTGTATGCTGTCCGGTTTTATTAGCAGATATTCAAGGTAAGCATATTGCGTTTTCAAACTTATCCCAAAATAATTATGTAGATTGTTAGCATCCAGAGCTGTCGTGTGCTTTACATACAGTACAGGCCAAAGAGCACACCTTGTGCAATCCATGTCTTGTACATTATATTATACATTATATATTATTATAACGCGTGGTAGCTAGGACACGTTAACAAAAGTACCAAAAAGGGGAGAAGCTTCTCAATGACCAAGATTTTAACATGTATTTTACAAATGAAATGCATCAACTAAACATTTCTTTTTCTTATGAACGGTTTTCAAAAGCATTATTGGTGGATTTTCTCAAGTTAAAGCGCCACACAGATATTAATAAGTTTAATTGTGTAAGCAGGATGTGTGTATTATTCTTATTATTGAATTACAGGTGTTTTAGCTCATTTCAATTTATTTTATTTAAATGGGCAATTATTTTATTATGTGTTTATATTTTACAAATGTGATGTATTCATTTATATTGTATATTTTATGTTGTATAACTTTAGTTCCTAGGTGAATATTAGTTCCTACTTGTTTTGTTGTGGTAGGAGTGTTTTGTATTGAACACGGGGCCGTGTTGGTTATTATTATAGCAGAGAAGACAGCAGTAAATCAACAAAGACAAGTCAACTGTGCCCCGATCCACCACTCAAGAGATCTGATGGACTCAAAAAGTGGGTTACGATTGCATATTAGTTTGAAAATCGACCGGATCCACCGTATTTTTACACGAGTGACTTCCGGTCTGCTAGCTAGTAGTATTGACGCAGGAGGGCCGCGTCTCGCGTAAAAAAACCCTCTACCGTTCTTTTCCGCCGTTGAGCCGCTTCTGGGACGCGTCTAACACGCGGCCGCACTGCGTCTGGTGTGCATTGGCTGATTGACTCTAACGCCCGCGTTATACTGCGTTCTCGTGGCGGCCACGTTGTCGCGCCGTTGACGTTTCTGGACTGTCCTACCGTGTTGGTCCTCATTATAGTAGAGAAGACGGGGTAAATATAATCTACACAACGAAACTGTAACCCGATCGACTCACAGCCTTGAAAATTAAGGTTTATTACGTCAGAAACTCGTTCGGTACGCGTCCGTTCCGAACCGACTACCACGTACCGAAACAGTTCAATGTACCGTTACACCCTTACTATTAACACAAATACATCAGCAAATAAGCCGCACTGGGCTAAAAGCTGCAGGATTCAAAATGAAGGAAAAAGTAGCGGCTTATAGTCCGAAAATTATGGTAATTACTTTCTCAAAGTAAGATTAACAACGGTGTTCACCACATTTGTGATCTGCCACATTTCAAAGCGCTGTTTCATAAAAAAAAAAAAAATAAATAAATAAATAAAACAAACAAACAAACAAACAAAAAAAACAGAAAAAAAAAAACATTTTCATCAATTAGCCAAGAGTTTTTGTGCCTTAATTTTCTACGCCTTTCTGGGAGGCTCTTTTAAGCATGACAAAATGTCATGATGCCCAATTTCCAATATGGCAGTTTTCCATCCTCACTTTGTACAGCTGTGCACAGTGATTTTGTCTGGTAAGCACAAGTGCAGAGCGGTGTCTGTTCCGCCACTTGTAAGTGACAAGAGCATGGCGTCTTTGTAGCCGAGTTGCAAGGAGGCATCAAAGAGGACAAACTAGGCTCTTTATTGAAGTGGAGCTGCACTTTCGACCTCGCCTTTGTACTCCTTCCCACGCACTTAGGTAGAAAAAAAGAAACTTCTCCGTTCCGTGGAACACGGCGACGCATCTGCTTCGACGCAATAATCAATATTAGGTGTACTCTCGGTTACTTTCCGACAGCAGCTTAAGATGAAAGGAGGGACGCTAACTACCGAGGAGTGCAAAACGTATTACGGAACGGATAAGGCCAAATTCATTTTGATTGCAGAAAGGCTAACACCGCAAAGAGGATGTGGTTTTGCTTCATAACCCTTAAAGCTGACCAGGGGCGGTTTATTAGGTGATTTTAATAGGTTAAGACAGATAAGGAGAACAAAGATGTCTTGACCTTGCAGTGGTTCTTATGTAACGGTCCGCTTAAGTGCATTGGACTGCACAGCTCCGACGCGTCGCTTCAATCCACTTTCCTCGGACATCCCTTGTGATACTTGGGGTTTGAAAGGGCCTCGTGAGCTCTCAGCGAATCAGCTGTGTGGTCCCAATGGAGCCAATCAAACTAATTAAACAGGACTACTTAAGCCTCCTCTCATTAGTGTCCAAGTAAACAGCCTTAATTTTATATGCATTTTAATGCCCATCACCCAGCTCGGAGAGCGGTGGCGGAGGCGACAGATGAATGATGAAGGGCTTGTAATTTGGTGCTTGCAAGTGTATTAAATGTCATTTCATCCGGAGAAAATTTGTGGATTTATGTTGATCGGCAAAAACACAAACACTGTAAGTCAAATGTAGTTTAGCGGGGATGATTGATGATAGGCTGCAACTAGGGTTGTTCTGATCATGTTTTTTTTGCTCCCGATCCGATCCCGATCGTTTTAGTTTGAGTATCTGCCGATCCCGATATTTTCCGATCCGATTGCTTTTTTTTCTTTTTCTCCCGATTCAATCCCGATCATTCCCGATAATTTTTCCCGATCATATACATTTTGGCAATGCATTAAGAAAAAAAGGAATAAAACTCGGACGAGTATATACATTCAACATACAGTACATAAGTACTGTATTTGTTTATTATGACAATAAATCCTCAAGATGGCATTTACATTATTAACATTCTTTCTGTGAGAGGGATCCACCGATAGAAAGAGTTGTGACTTTGTATATTGTGACTACATTTTGCCATCTAGTGTATTTGTTGAGCTTTCAGTAAATGATACTGTAGCCATTTAACTTCTGCCCAAATGCATGATGGGAAGTGCAACCATGACTGTGCGTAGTGGTACCAATTGATATATCTTCTCTGCGTTGGGAAATAACATAGGGTGTTAATAAAAAGATCAATTACTACCTTACTACCCCACATTGCTTCCCACGATATTTCTATTTGTTGAGAGAGGGATTGTAAGGCTTTAAAGGCTGCCAAAATTCTCTTTACTCATTTTACGTTGCCTTTTAGCTCTATGTATACGTAAAACGGTGCCATTATAGATTGAACGCGACAATGCGTGAGAGGGTACGCGATAAATTTGATAGCCCTACTTTAAGCCAAAACTTAAGATTTTGGATGAGTGTAAGACATTTTGTCTGTAACGATAAATACAATTAGAAAACGATTTATTTAAAAAAATATATATACTGTATATATTTAAAAAAAGGCATGTCCAACATTTTTTTGCCGATTCCGATAGTTTGAAAATGACATGATCCCGATCGATCGGGACATCTTTAGCTGCAACTAACGATTATTTTTATAATCGATTCATCAGATAAAACTTTTTTTTTCTCAATTACCTTCACGATTTTACTTGAAGTTGTTTTAGGCATGTTGTCAGCAACAGTGAAGACAAAATGGATGACTATTTCCTTCAAAGATTTTATTACAGCTTCCTGACATAACTGTATTGCAGTCTACAACTGTACTGTTTTAAGTACATAAAACCTGTTTTTAATAAAGGTTCCGAGTACAAACCATAAAAACTATTTCTCAATACACAAAAAGGGCTGCTGATTGACTTTTTTCTTGTGGACAAAACGCTGATATAAACTGTGTCAATAACTCATTTTTATACAAACTAAACAAAAAAAATCAAACTAGAAACTCTAATTTCTGGAGAAATTACTATGGGTCTTTGCTGTGTGGAGATACAGATCTTAGCCCCACCCAGGGCTATCAGTAGAATGGACAAACATGCATGTCAATGGCATTTAACAAAGTAAATGCCATTAGAAAAGACAGGGAAATTTGGACGTCCATGGCCGTCAATGGCAGCACCCTTCATAAGCGTCAATGGAATCGGGGAAGTTCGAGGGACAAGTCCTATTGATATCTGGTCATTTCCTGTTGATTTGGGGACATTATTTTTTTTTTGCCATTGAAAATGAATGGGAAAAATTGGGACGTCCATGGCCGTCAATGGCATGGACTTACGTAGGCGTCAATGGAATCCAAGTACACTCGCATAACTAGAATGGACAAACATGCCCGTCAATAGCATTAAACAAAGTAAATCCCATTAGAATTGAATGGGAAATTTGGACGTCCATGGCCGTCAATGGCAGCACCCTTCATAAGCGTCAATGGAATCAGGGAGGTTTGGGGACACGTCGTATTGATATCTGGTCATTTCCTGTTGATTTGGGGACAATGATGTTGTTTCATATTGAAAATGAATGGGAAAATTGTGGACGTCCATGGCCGTCAATGGGATTGAGTTACATAGGCGTCAATGGAATCCAAGCACATTGGCACCAATAGATTCGACATACATAGCTGTCAGTGGCATCAATGCAATGTAAATACTATTGGAAATTCCATTGGAAGTGAATGGGAAATTTCCCATTAAAAATTAATGGGGAAGTTTGTGGCAAATTTCCAGGCGACAGCACTTTTTTCCAAATTCTGCAAATTCTGTATACAACTTTTATGCCCCATACCGTCCCGGAATTTTGATGTCCAAATAATGTGATTTGGTCAAAAATTGTAGGACTAGATACATTTTAAAAATGTGTTTTTTTCCCCCAAAATCGGAAAATTTTTCGGGGTCGTTCGAAAAATTCCCTGCTTCGCGTGAAAATTGTGGTTGTTTCGATATTTGAACGTTGCTGATCGGTCAAACGTTTCGGGCTGTGCGGTGCGCCGAAGAAATCCCATTCAAAAAAAAAAACCCAAAAAAACGGAATAACTCCCCAGATAATAAGGAGGAGACAGACTGTAATGAATCAATTTTCTTCATCAGTCGTTAATACAATCCAAATCCAATTTCAAAGCTCACTCTCCTGTATGACAATTTGATGTTGAAAGGAGACTCTAAGCTGTTATATGAAAGGGTTTATGGGTGTGGTGTACTTTACTATCTAACAGTAACTCAAGTGCTACTATGTTTCTCCAAAACACGACGGACACTTAAGACACTGATTAGCATAATGCTAAGTAGTAACGCCTCATCAACAAAGAATACAAACAATAGAATTGGCTTCATTTACTCACCTTTGATGTAGGTACACTGGATCTAACCACACAAAAGACGACCTAACTCTCGACACTTCCTAATTTTTTGATTCGGCAACCAAACCTGAGTGTAGCAGTGAACTCTTTCTCTCTTGCGCTAATCAATGGTGCGCGTGCAGCCTCACATTACACACAAACAAGTACCCAAACCGGGACTGCTGATAGGTGCCGGCAAAAATTGATGATCAAATTAGTTGGCAACTAATTTATCCATCATGTATCGCTTAATCTGGGGTTGGGTCACGGGGCAGCTGCTTTAGCAGGAAAGCCCTGACTTCCCTCTCCCCAGCCACGTCAACCAGATCCTCTGGCTGGATCCCAAGGTATTTTCAGGCCAGCCGAGAGACAGAGTCTCACCAGCGTGTCCTGGGTCGTCCCAGGGGCCTCCAGCCAGTGGGACATGCACCAGGGTGGTGTCCAGGAGTCATCCGAACCAGATGCCTGAACCACCTCAACTAGCTCCTCTAAACACGGAGGACTAGCAGTTCAACACCAAATCCCTCCCGAAGGACCGAGCTTCCTAGCATCTAAGGGAGAGCCCCGACACCCTACGGAGGAAACTCGTTTCGGCCGCTCGTGTCCAGGATCTTGTTCTTTCAGTCACGACCCAAAGCATGTGACCATAGGTGAGGGTAAAAACATTGATCGACTGATAAATTGAGAGGTTCGCCTTTCAGCTCAGTTCTTTCTTCACCGCTACGGACCGGTGCAGAGTCCGCATCACTGCAGACGTGGCACCGATCCGCCTGTCGATCTCCCGCTCTATTTTTTCGTCACTTGTGAACAAGACTCCGAGATACTTGAACTCCACTCGGGAAAGGAGCTCATCTCTGACCCGGAGAGGGCATTCCACCCTTTCCCGATTGAGGACCATGGTCTCAGATTTGGAGGTGCTGATTCTCTTGCTGACCGCTTCACACTCGGCTGCAAACCGTTCCAGTGAGAGTTGAAGGTCACGGCCTGGTGAAGCCAACAGAACTACATTTGTAAAAAGCAGAGATACAATACTGAGGCCACCAAACCGGACCCCCTCAACGCATCGGCTGCGCTGAGATATTCATCCCGTAAAAGTTCGGAACAGAACCGGTGACATAGAGCAGCCTTGGCGGAGTCCACCCCTCACTGGAAACGGATCCGACTTAGAAACGACTATGCGGACCAAACTCTGACACCCGTTATACAGGGACCAGACCCCCTGTATCAGGGATTCTGATACCCCATACTCCCGGAGCACCCCCTACAGGACTCCCCGGGGGACACGGTCGAATGTCCACAAAACACATGTAGACTGGATGGGCGAACTACTCATAGCTGCCAGCAAAAATCGATTATCAAATTAGCTGGCTACTAATGTATCAATTGATTTAATTGATTAGTTGTTGTACCCTTAACTATTGAATATTCAAATCATAGTCTCCTGTTCGAATCCATAGGTGGAAGCTATCGCTCATACACAGTCGCGCAGCGCTCCAGAAGCAAAGGTCTAAACATAGCATGGTGCAAAACATGCACTCCCAGTTGAATGCAAAAGATGTACATGCTGCTTTCAGATAAGAGCGAAGGCACACCGAGGGTTGTGAGCTATCGCCATGAATATTTGCATAGGTGTGAGTATATGTCTGCAAATGTCTGTCCACCGGGGACATGAGTGATGGAAGCAACTGGAGAGCTATTAGCACAGTCGGCAGGAGGGAGGGCCGGGAGGCTAGATGGAAAGGACGGGCCAACTGGGTAGAGATCTCACAAGTACAAAACTCCCTGGGCCTGGAGCTCTCGAACAGTGGGTGGCATCAAAACAACAGTGGAGAGAGAGTGCCCGTGCAAATTCCCCTCTGTGTATTTCCATGCCTTTCCTCATTTTCCATCTTCATTTGAACTCCAGCAGTTTCCAAAGGGAGTCGTTATTAAGTAGGCAAGGCACCTCCAGGTTTAGTTCAATATTTAAAACCTAATGATTGGCACTCTACCTTTTAGAGCAAAGTCTTGGCAGACGACTGAGGGTGCTACCGCATTAGGGGGCTGGCTCAGGTATCGGCCAAATCAGGTGGGCCATAGACTTCACAACCGATTGACATGACACGGGAAACAGGGCTGATTCGTAGGGGCCCTATTTTCCAAAACTTAAAATTCAAATATTTACAAAACCAAAGCTGCTACCGATCTAAAACCAAAAAAGGCAACTACCTTAGCCATATATGAGTCTCCATGAGCAGCGGCATCCCAAAATTCAAAGTCGTTCCCTTATAAAATCCTGATTGTTTTCTATATAAGTATAACACAACTTAAAATGGCTATAAAAGTCTCAATTTTTACACTAGATGCACAAAAATCCTCAAATGCAGAGATAATCACCTATATTTTCAGGATCAGTAGCAAAATTTCAATTCAATTCAATTTTATTTGTATAGCCCTGGATCACAACAAGGTTGTCTCAAAGGGCTTTGCAGAGGCAATATTTAACATATCATATACGTTTCTGACCAAAATGGCAACTTAATTTTTTTTAAATTTACTGCAAGTTTTCAACAGCTAATAAATCACTCAATTTAACATCAGTAACTTAATACTTGAAGAAAACATGCAGAATTAGCGAATGAGGCTAGCTGCCTCCTGACATACAAAGAGCTTTTCTGTTGAAAATTCTTGTGAATAAATGTTTAAATCCCCGAATTCTTCATAGATGTGGACGTAAAACAGTCTCGATTTTTGGTTAAAAGCAAACAAACTGTACAGTTAGCGTTTATTTTACGTATATTGACGAAGTATCATGCTACTACAGTATGGTAACGAATGAGGCTAGCAGCTGCCTGGCGTAAAAGGAACTTTTCTGACGAAAGTTCTTGTGAATAAATGCTTAAATCCCTGAATTCTTCATAGATATGGACGTGTAACAGTCTCGATTCTTGGTTAAAAGCAAAGAAACCGTACAATTAGCGTTTATTTTACGTATATTGACGAAGTACCGTGCTACTATATTAGCAAATGAGGCTAGCGGCCTTCTGGCGTAAAACAAGCTTTTCTGGCAAAAATTCTTGTGAATAAATGCTAAAATCCCCGAATTCCTTATAGATATGGACGTAAAACAGTCTCGATTCTTGGTTACAAAGAAACCGTGCAGGTAGCGTTTATTATACGTATATTGACGAAGTACCATGCTACTATGTTAGCGAATGAGGCTGGCGGCCGCCTGATGTGAATGGAGCTTTTCTGGCAAAAATTCTTGTGAATAAATGCTTAAATCCCCGAATTCTTCATAGATATGGACGTAAAACAGTCTCGATTCTTGGTTAAAAGCAAAACAAACGTACAGTTCGCGTTTATTTTACGTATATGGACGAAGTACCATGCTACTAGAGTATGTTAGAGAATGAGGCTAGCGGCCGCCTGGCGTAAAAGGAGCTTCTCTCGCAAAAATTCTTGTGACTAAATGCTTAAATCCCCCAATTCTTCATAGATGTGGACGAAAAACAGCATCGATTCTTGGTTAAAAGAAACCGTGCGGTAGCATTTATTTCGAATAAATATTGCCAACTATGAGGCTAGTCAGTTCCATGTGTAAACAAAGAAGAACATTCCTGCGAATAAATGCTTCAATCACGCATCCATGGTACAAAAAATATAATATTTACCCTTAATCCTCGAACAAATAACTCCTGAGACAATCCGTTCTGTTTTTATTGAGTACAGCTTTCGTAGTTTAATCGAATCGTAAATAAATCCAAGCTTAAATCCGACATGAGAGTATGCCGTCTTCGGCTATTACTAAATGAAGCTCTGATAAGGCGTCGCGCAAAGAATGGCGAAGTGTCCGGTCAATCAATTTTTGAACTCTACTGGTGGGCCATAGACTTTTTTTTTTCTTCCTCTGTTTGAAAAATTAGCCAAACCTTATCGGCTGTGTAGACTGCACTGTTGCTCTTGCACAGGCATGTGCTCAAAACTGGTTGTGTGAGAGCAAAATGAAGACAAACACCCAAACAATTGAACTATCATTCAATTACTGCCAACGTCTCCTGGTTCAAATAGACTGGACGTCTATCAATGGCACTAAAAATATGATGGAGTTCGCATTTATCTCACTCAGAGCACTATTTTTAATTGACATTGCGCGCAGGGGAATAGATGACGGAACAGCTGTCTTCTCAGCACGTAGCATATAGCAAAGGAGCCGATGACCTGTGAGTCTGGCATGATGGGTCCTGAGGGTTGCATGTCCCTTTAAACTGGGGCAGAAGCAACCGAGCATATGATAAATGCACAACAGGTCACTGCAAAGCATTGGCCTGAAACACCATGTAGCCTCCCAGGGTTCTGCACCTGTCTGCTGCTGAGAGATGGAAAGGTGCTGACATGGACTATATAGAGCTTTCAAATTTTCAAGCAAAGGTTGCCCGTGTAATGTTAATAGATCCGGACAGGGCTGGTTTCTATGACGGAATACAAGCATTCTGGTTTCCAAGTTGTTACAGTAGGAGGACTTTCATACAAAATCAGTTCTGTTTGGTTGACACTAACAAAAAATGCTACCAATAACATTTTGGACAAACTCTGACAATTGAATTCCCCTTAACTCATTTGCTCCCAAAAACGTATAAATACGTTCTACCGTATTGGCCTGAATATAAGACAGCCCTGATTATAAGACGACCCCCTCTTTTTTCAAGACTCAAGTTGTAAAAAAGACTTTTTGAACACCAAATTAATTTTTATACAGAAAATAATTACAGTACATCTGAAAGAAATGATTATAACAATATATTTGAGAGAAAAAGCATGTTATTTTGCCTAGTTCAAATCTTAATATCTGAAAACTTAAATATGTAAACTAAAGTGCAATCACATTTGTAAATGAACGGCTTCTGGTTTTCGAAATGTAAAAATTGCAATAACTCTATTAACCATCAAAGTGAAGTCTAACTGTAACTGTAGTCTTGAAACAAATCTGAATAAGGAAAAACATTGCAATAAAATAATGCAAACTGGTTAAACTTGAGAGTAACTGAGATCTGTCATGACAGAACATCTCAATGATATCTGGCGCCATCTAGCGTCGTGAATGGGGAGAGTCACTGAGATCTGTCATAACAGAACATCGCTTCAATGATATCTGGCGTCATCTAGCGTCGTGAATGGGTGTAATGTCTAGACCGCGAATATAAGACGACCCCCCCTTTTTCAATCTTTTTTCAATGCAAAAAAAAACACCGTCTTATATTCGGGCCAATACGGTATTTTTAATTGTTTCAGTGTCCCAAAGACGTATTTATACGTCTTTTACGCCTTTTTTTTTTTTTTTTCACAAGAGACATCTCTGGGTTCTGATACAACTTAGCTCCAAAGCACAATGCTGAAAATCCATTTTAAAGCAATAAAACTGGCCACTGGAGGGCAGTAACGCATTTGGTAAAACCCCAACCCGAATCAATGGAACGAACGGCCGGGCCGCACGGCCGGGGTGCCGGCGGAAGTCGACCAAATGGACGTCCAGGATGCCAGAGGCGGACGACCGAGCAGAACAACCGGGAGGACGCCTGGGATGCCAGGTGTGGACGACCAAGCAGAACGACCAGGACCGTAAGTGCAGCGGACGATGCCGTTGAGTCCGTGCTGCTTGCCGAGCAGAGACAGGCGGCGATGAGGGAAAAGTGTACCCCAGCTGTCGCGGCCACAACAGCATCATCTCTCAGTTAGTTATGTGTAAATAAATTGTTCATTTGCAATCAAAAGCTCTGTTTGTATTGTTGTTTATGTTACTTTGTAAAAGGGACACATTATTCAGATGTTTGGGATGTAACTAAAGCACGTCCAGGCCATAACACATTCTCCCAGTCCTCTTCTGGATCATCCAAATGCTCTCTAGCGAACCGCAGACGGGCCTGGACGTGTACTTTCTTCAGCAGGGGAACACGTCTGGCAGTGCAGGATTTGAGTCCCTGGCGGCGCATTGTGTTATACTACTGATAGTAGCCTTTGTTACTGTGGTCCCAGCTCTCTGTAGGTCATTCACTAGGTCCCCCGGTGTGGTTCTGGGATTTTTGCTCACCGTTCTTGTTAACATTTTGACACCACGGGGTGAGGAGGGAGTGTAAAGTCCGTGTTGCCCAACGACAGCCCCAAAACATCACTGCTCTAGAGGAGATATGCATGGAGGAATTGGCCAAAATACCAGCAACAGTGTGTGGAAAGCTTGTGAAGAGTTACAGAAAACATTTGGCCTCCGTTATTGCCAACAAAGCGTACTAAACAAAGTATTGAGATGAACTTTTGGTATAGACCAAATACTTATTTTCCACCGTGATTTGCAAATAAATTCTTTAAAAATCAAACAATGCGATTTTCTGTTTTTTTTTTCACATTATGTCTCTCATTGTTGATATTTACCCATGTTGACAATTACAGGCCTCTTTAATATTTTCAAGTGGGAGAACTTTCACAATTAGTGGTTGACTAAATACTTATTTGCCCCACTGTAGCAATAGAACTTGCAAAATCAGTCGAAATAAAGTAAAACGGCCGGGAGCGAAGGGTGAAAATGGCTGGGAGTGAATGAGTTACAAGTCTTTGCGATTTGTTTTGCATCCCCCCCAATTGATCTTACAACTCATTAATTCCTGCGTGGACGGTGTTGTAATTTGGGACACCGTGTGCAGTCATCACCAGCATGTCCAGAGTATTTCCTCAATGCTCAGACAACCTCTCTCCCCCTTGTCAGTACAATAACTGCCCGATTTCTTGGCAACACCACTGGAACAGGTGGGCAAAGTCACTGGTCTGGAGCTGATGAGGAGGTTACCAGTGTCACGGATGCGTGCAACAATGTGCTCCGCAACAGAGATCCCTCCGCAGCGTTGTCTCTGGAGCGAGTCTCGGTTGAACTTGAGCGAAGCGGCAGATTGTTCTTTGAAACCTGTGACCATCTCACTACAAGCTGGGTGAGCTGTGACCCTAGCAAGTGGTCCCGCAGGCCAGAATAAGTGCTACTGGGCTGGAAGCAGATGGCCCTCCTGATGCCACTCTGACTCACAGATAGGTTTTAATTGCCAAGGCTGATCATTAGCCCAATAGCTCTATAGAGGCCAGATCTCTTCATGAGTTGCAAGCCTTAAAATAGAGGCTGACAACTGTGAGATCATAAGCTGAAATGAACAGGCCCATGGCATCTCATTGTCATGCGCACAAGGAGACAATCAAACTCTTCAATGCTAGCGATGGAGTCACGTTACCAAGGGCCTGCCTGTCTGACTCACCATCTTTGAAGCAATGCTGACTGCACGGACACTGAGAAACCCAGACTTCATTCCCATTGACAGCAATGAGTATGCAGCTCTGATGCCACTGGCACAGTGGGTGAAGTGTAGACATGGTAGGTGTCGATCATGCCATCTCTGCCACATTATGAAGTCTTTGGACAGTGATATGATTTTACTAAGTGTGCTACGACTTGATTCAAGGATATCTGCGAAGCTGTGGGTACAAAAAAAAAATGACCGTGTGAGAGAATGCTAACATACTCAGTCTTCCTAGCTTAACGGACCTAGCGCAAAACCACGCCCCCAATCACAAAAGTCTGTCAACTAGCCGTATTGTTGCATAGGAATGCTAAGTGGTCGTGATTTAAAACATCTTTTTTCAAACTTTAAGACGGTGATCATTTTTGGGCTAAAATGAAAAGGTCAAAGATTAGCACGGACCTTGGCACAATATCACTTAGTCAAGTCAAGTCAAGTCAGAAATATTGGCATAATTATTGACTTAGACCTAAAATATGACAGCTAAGTTAGTCACTAAATATGCCTATTACCACCTAAAAATATAGCCAATATTAACTCATTTGTCAGGAATACGCAGGCAGACAGGTTGTGTGGACCCAAATGCAGGGAAAAGTAAGCAGGGAGGCAGACCGGCAGTGCAAAATGATTTAATTAAGGCTAACAAAAAACAAAGTATCAATCAATATTGTGGGGATCCAAAAAACACAGAAACAAACAAAACTCAGGTCACTAACAAAAGGCTTGATATCAAAAACCTACGTCGAGGAACACAAGGACTTGGACGGAGAAAACTTGAGAACACTGACGAGCACATGGGCATTGACATAGACTTTGACGGTGACTCTGACATTGACAATGACGCAACAAGGAGTGAAAAGAAACTGGGTGCTTACACATGCAGACACGGGGTAACGAGACAACGAGGAGCAGCTGGGTAATACAGGAGGACTCACTAGGAGCAGGCAGAACAGGTGAAATCAATGGGTAATCACAAGGACAAGTCACACTAGGAAAAAAAACAACACAAAACCTAACACATTTGCTCCCAAAAACGTATAAACACGTTCTATTTTTAATTGTTTCAGTGTCCCAAAGACGTATTTATATGTCTTTTACGTCCCCCCCCCCCCCCCCCCCCACAAGAGACATCTCTGGGTTCTGATGGAACTTAGCGCCAAAGCACAATGCTGAAAATCCATTTTAAAGCAATAAAACTGGCCACTGGAGGTCTGTAGTGCATTTGGTAAGACCCGAAACCCGATTCAACGGAACAAACGACCGGGCCGCACGGCCGGGGCGCTGGCGGAAGACGACCGAATGGACCTCCATGAGGACGTCCAGGACGCCAGGCGCGGGAAGTCCGAGCAGGATGTCCGGGACGCCAGGCGACGAACGACCAAGTGCGATGACCAGGATGCGGACGACCAAGCAGAAAAACCGGGAGTACGCCCGGGATGCCGGGCGCTGGACGACCGAGCAGAACGACCGGGACCACCAATGCAGCGAGTCCATGCTGCTCGCCGAGCAGAGCCCACGCCGCCGTGCTCGACCGCTCGCGTCCCCCGTGACCCTCCAGTGTCCCGTGACTCAGCCGGAAACGCGCTCGGCCAAACCAGTTCCCCCCAGGAACACAACATGCCCCACACAAATCCCCACGCGAACTCCGTCACGAGACAGCGGTCACCACAAAAGAAAGACTCAAAAACATCCATTTTGATGAGACAGGCGGCGATGAGGAGCGTCATCTCTCAGTTCAATAGTTTAGTTATGTGTAAATAATATGTTACATTGCTATCAAAAGCTCTATTTGTCTTGTTGTTTATGTTATTTTCTAGATGGAAAACATTATTCAGATGTTTGGGATGTCACAAAAGCAAAAAATATAGCTGTGTTAAAGTCAAACTTATGTTTGAAATGTATGCTGTTACAAATAGCTCAATTTCTCTGTTTTTTTCCATCAGAAATGGGAAAATTGCTCAAACTAAGCTATTTTCTAATGCTGATTTCTAAAGAATGGAAAAAGATATGAACTAACTTTTTTTCCTGCTGAAAGAAAAGAAAGGATTCTTTCTTTTGGTGGGTTCCATGTTTATATAGCAATAGAACAGAATTTTCTGTGGGCCTAATGCACACACATAAGCCTTATGTGTGTGCGTCAGTTTGCCCCGGCTCGGCCATGCAAGCAATACTGAAATATTGCTTATTTGGCGCACAGAAAGAAAACCGAGCATTATTAGGCTTATCCCTTTCCTCATTTTTTTCATGACTGTAGTCAAGCCCGCCTCCTGCGTAAAAAGCCGAGTTCAAGCTAGGCGCTAACACTAATGCACAGTTACATCGCTGCCATCCTGCCTGCTGCTTTCGCTCTTTGCTGATGTAATTGCTGCATAAATTCCAATTCGGGAGACTTGACAGTTCAGACCGCCGCCACATTCTAGAAAAATGAGGCCCAGATCGGATTTAAGCCACACATGAAAGTGACCCAGATCGGATTTGAAATGGTCCACTTCTATTCGACTTGTCCTGTTCAGACCGTCAACTTAATGCCTCACTCGAGTCGGGAAAAACACGAAAAAATTGAATTTGTGCACTAAGACCTGCGATCTGAACTTAGCCTCAGTAGCTAACGTTATAGCTTGATAGATAGATATTCGGCCTGTGGGGTTTCTCGTTTTTAAGTTACAAGTGGTAGCATTTTGCCTCGATCATAATAATGGTCCGAAGAGGTGTGCGAAATTTCCGATTCTTAGATTATTCGCGATTCGGCCGTGGAAGATTCGAGAATGATTCACAAACATCCAAATTCCGATTATTGAAGTATGTCAAGTAGAGCGGAAGTAAAACACACTCAGCACGCTGGCGCGGTCTTCGGGACGCAATGAGGAACGGAGCGAGAGTAGCTAAACGTCGTGCTTGTCATTACCCGGCCCCTCGGGTAATGACAATGCTCAACTCATGGCTCTGGCTCAACTAATGCCGCGAGTTTAAAAAAAACCCAACAATATACCTGACTGCTGCCGACAGCTGCTACAAACTACGTCCACGTAATGGTACGGTAGATATATTTATATAGGACTAGATGCAAATAACAGACTCGGTGGCGTTAGCAGTACATGTTCAAAAAGCTAGATGCGGGCCGCCATCTTAAAGCAGGAGACTTCCCTAGTAGGCTGTTGTGAACCTTCCAAGCGAACCTAATTAACTTTTTATCTAAAATACTCCTAAATCGACAAAATCATGACTTGCTTCAAAACAGTTTGAAAACTTTCACATGTCGAAAGTAGACAGAAGGGAAATTATGGAATAACAGGAGCAATTTTAACAACTTTAATTAAATTAATTGAATGTAGTTTAAAGCTGCTGATACAGAATGGGGATTTGAGTATACTATTTATTGTTTTTAACTGTTAACTTGATACTGAAATAGTCGTTTATTTAAGCCTGCGAGGCTTTTTATTTTTTACAGTTTTTGTTAAAGATGTCCCGATCGATCGGCACCCCGATCGATCACGTCATTTTCAAAGTATCGGAATCGGCAAAAAAATATCGGACATGCCTTTTTTAAATATATATATTTCTTTAATTAAATCGTTTTCTAATTGTATTTAACGTTACAGACAAAATGTCTTACATCCATCCAGAATCTTTAGTTTTGGCTTAAAGTAGGGCTATCAAATTTATCGTGTAAACGGCGGTAATTAATTAAAAAAAAATTTTAATCACGTTAAAATATTTAATGCAATTAAGGCATGCGCTGCACGACCCACTCACGCATTGTCGCATTCAATCTATAATGGCGCTGTTTTACCTATATATAGAGCTAACAGGCAGCGTAAAATTAGTAGAGAGAATTTTGGCAGTCTTTGGAGCCTCTTTTTAATTGGCTAAAGCCTTAAAATCCCTCTCTCAACAATTAGAAATGTCGTGGGAACCAATGTGGGGAAGAACGGTAGTGGTTGATCTTTTACTTAACACCCTATGTTACTTCCCAACGCAGAGAAGATATATCAATTGGTGCCACTACGCACGGTCATGGTTGCACTTCCCATCATGCATTTGGGCAGAACAGTTAAATGGCTACAGTATCATTTACTGAAAGTTCAACAAATACACTAGATGGCAATATTTAGTCACAATATGCAAAGTCACATTTATCTTTTAAGAATTACAAGTCTTTCTATCTGTGGATCCTTCTCACAGAAAGAAAGTTAATAATGTAAATGCCATCTTGAGGATTTATTGTCATAATAAACAAATACAGTACTTATGTACTGTATGTTGAATGTATATATTCGTCCGAGTTTTATTCATTTTTTTCTTAATGCATATGATCGGGAAAAATGATCGGGAATGATTGGAATTGAATCGGGAGCAAAAAAAAAGCAATCAGATCAGGAAATATCGGGATTGGCAGATACTCAAACTAAAATGATCGGAAGCAAAAAAACATGATCGGAACAACCCTAGTTTTTGTAACTAATGTACAAAACATTAAAAGCAGCTAATAGCGACGAGGGGTCATCAATAATCAATTTATAAGCGAATTGTAGGCGCTGAATCGTAATCGTAATCGAATCGTTAGGTGCCCAAAGATTCTATAAGATTATTTTTATATGCCAGATATATTATGCCAGTTTGCTCTCCCACAGCTTTTATACGCGCACTCCCAAGCTATTATGAAGAATACAGTTTTAGCCCATAATCATGTGCGGCAATTGCTCACATTCTGCTGATAAATAGATACACACACATATGTTGATTCATCACACAACGTCTCAGTACTTTTCCACCAAGTTACAGTATTTTGAGTGCAAATGTGTGTTCAAAACAGTTATCTTGCCTACTCAAGAGTGTGACTGTTAATTCAATCAAGAGTGTGACTGTTCAATCAATGACTAGAATACTGCCACGTTGGACAACAGTGTTGTAACTGTTTTCCGCCCAGCAACAATTAAAAGTTAGCAGCGTGGGGGAGTTCGGAGAGAGACTCTAATGAGACAGCATTGATCGCGGAACTCTTGTCTCTCCCAACCTGCAGGTTGAAAAACGTCAACTCTCTGACTCTGTCTCACTTTATGCCCTGCCTTTTGTCAGCTTGCCTTGGGTAAATAAGTTAAAGAACGAGTTTTAGACCCAACAGATTCCCACCTCTAATGGTCCGCTCTCTGTAAAGTTTAATACCATGGACATCCCGTTCCACTGCATACTGGATACAAGGGGGCGGGGCTTGCGATAGGTCCATTGTAACGCATTTCCTTGACATAAAAGTAGCTTTCGGTATATAAAGGCAAGCCATAGTCTAGAAATGACCTGCATTTCTCCTTCCTATTTACTTGTTCATGATCATTTCCATCATTTTTAATACAACTTAAAAGGCTTACTCAGGGGACCAAATTGCTGTTTGTCTGTCATGACATCTGGAGGAGCTGAATGACTGATTGTAATGCGCCAGCCTCTCTTACACAGTCTGTCTCTCTGCCCTGATGGGAGCTTACTAACATCTTCATCCCTGCTTTTTCAGAGTAGCATAATGACCTCCAAGTAGCGGCCCTAATGGAACCATAATGGTCATTTATGCCGGGGGAGGCTCTGAGGGCACAGCTGTGGAGGCAGCAAGTTGCACAAGAAGACGAGAGAGCGCGCCGAAGCTCCTGGTTAAGTCCTTCCACTTCCACCTCGTCGTACGCGTCTCCTCAATCGGAATTTTTCTTATGAATGTGGCCTTTATGTGTGAGCGCAATTAACTACGTATTCATGTCTGTGCCATGGAAGCAGTTGATGCGAGGCTTGTTAACAATAGAACCCTTCCATAAATACAGCTCTGTGCCTTGCCTTCTTGTCCATGCATTCACAGATAAAATGCACGTTTAATTATCGTCATTATCATTAGTGTCGTATTCACCATACAATGCCATTCGCACAATAGATGGTGCGAAGTGTCTAACAATACATTTGTGCGGCGTCTTCACGGCGCTTCCTGCGGCATTTAACGGCACTAGCGCTCGTGCTAATTAATACACACGTCAACTGAAGTAATAACTGTCTATTTTCTCGATTGACTCATTGGCACCGAAACACGATCGTCGACTGCCATCCCTCTCAGTTCAAATGGGTCAGACGTCTACCGCTGTCAATGGTCGAGAGCGAATTCACACGTTTTAGTACAGTACTCTCTAGAGGGCTGCGAGCTGAACAATGCAATGACACATTTAAATAATGCTAATCAGACTGTTGCGTGGAAACGGCAATGTACAGCAATGTGAAGTATGCTTTGGGATCTTCTACTTGGTCCATTTGCATCATTATACTCCCACGCGTTATTAAAGAAAACGTACCGACGCATTAGACTGCATGGTACATCCGTACAGTTCATTCAAAGAGAGACAATGGTTATACTGTTTGTTGTATCATCCACGTAGTTTCTCAATTCACTACATCAGCGGTGTCCAAACGTTTTGCAAAGGGGGCCAGATTTGGCGTGGTAAAAATGTGGGGGCAGACCTTGGCTGATGTCCTTTACATAGAACAATATATTTAACCCTTTAACACCTAAGCTTATTTTGGCCGAATTTGCATGCATTTGATGTTGCCTTTATATTTCAAAGAAAAAATGTTTACAATGGCCAAGTTAGGTCCCTTTTTTCAGGACACCTTTAACTTCATGTCCAAACTGTTGTTTTCTTCACTGACCAATTATAATCCACATTTTGGACCCAAAAAGACAAAAAAATCCCAAAATCTTTTTTCAAAATTTGTAATGTTGATGTCCCATTGACAACCAAATATGCTCGACCAACCGTTTTGAAGCTTGATCATATTTATTCAACTTGTTAGGATAAACATTCAATAGAAAAAAATAAGATTGAATAGTTTTATGTTTGACAATTCAACACAAACAGCAGGTATGGTCTTAGGCGTTTTTGGTTCGCTGCTGTCACTTCCACTCGCCGAGACGGCGACTCATCCAAAGAAAACAACGACAAATACTTCTTCTTCCTTGGATTAATGAAATAATGCATTAGCTTGCGCTAAATGTAGTTTTAGATTCATTCTGCACGTTTCAAAGTCGCTCGCTCAAACCAACCGACCGTTGCTTGCTTCGCATGCCTCCCTTTCATTAGTTGGCGCCTCGCTCGGAAAGTTATTAAAAATGATCACATTCGGTTCGTCCTTCTTGACATCACAACGGCTCTTGGGATATGTAGTCTTTTGTGCTTCTTTCGGTTTTGAAAAAAGACAAGAAATGATGGAAATATGGAGATAGATACATGGTCCATGCAGCGTTTTAATGCATATCTATGAGTGCAATAAAAATATAAAATTCAAATGACATTATCTCCCGTTTTTCTTGGTCGATTGACTTTAAATAAAAACTTGTGCGGACATCAACTTCCGCACTTTCAAATAAGACCAACCAGCGGCACGTGGGTGACGTAATTACAGCGTGACGAAGCTGCAAAGACGATATGCGTAAACGCGTCGCTGCCGACACGTTCGGTGTTAAAGGGTTATGCAAAATTTAGCAAGCCATTCAGTGTGTCACATATGCTTTATTATTTTTTTGAATGAATTATTTCAACAATCTCGCAACTAGCCTTTGCGGCGTTCTCTTTCGAATCTCGGGCTCTTGCGAAATACTACTGCTGTGAAATTAAACTAGCTTCAGGTTGCTTCAATTTCTTGCTGTGTATCTTCCCTGTAATCTTGTCGTACATGTCAGCGTGTCTTGTTTGGTAACATCGCCTCACATTGAAATCTTTAAAAACAGCGACTGTCTCTTTGTAAATGAGGCAAGACACAGTTGTTGCGTATTTTAGTGAAGAAATAGTCCAATTTCCACCTATCCTTGAAGCGTCGGCCGTCACAGTCAACTTTTTTTGTTGATTGTCGTCATTTTAGAAAATCGGAAGTAGAGGGTCACACGGAGTAATGTTGCTTAGCCCTTAAATACCTGCAACATGAAGCAATTATCAGAGAATCCCAAAATTTGAAAAATAAGGTCCTAATGAAACCTTTTTTTTTCAAATTCAAAGTCAAAATGAATGTGTGTAATAAGCGCTCTAATATCTATAACCCATGCTAAATCATGTTTTTTTTCTTACGGAACCTGCAGATGCATGTGTTGACTTGCATCCATCATTTTTTTTTCCCAAAAAGAAATGTCAAAATTCTAAATTAATCTGAAAATCATGAAATTTTAGGTGTATCAAATGTGATACATTTGGCAAAAAAGGGTTAGAGTGCTGCTGCCTTTTAGTGGGTAAATGAGGAGCAGCATTTCGTGTGTAAGCTACTTCATATGCTGGTTGCAATACTGCTGACCAATTTATTAAGTCTGTGTGTGGGCCAGATGTTATTGATTTTATGACAGAGGCTGGGGGCCGGATGAAATTTGACCACGGGCCGCATTTGGCCCCCGGGCCGGACTTTGGACATCTCTGCACTACATGGTGTTACTTGAGTTTTTTTACTTCTTTAAAAGCTAATGTACCTAAAAATCAGGGTTTATTTGTCTATTGCATTAATTATACACCTAAAGGGGACCATACACTTGTAGGCTGTAATAAGCCACAATTGTCAAATATTTTAACGTGATTAATTAAAAAAATTAATTACCGCCCGTTAACGCGATAATTTTGACAGCCTCAATATAAATATATATATATATATATATATATATATATATATATATATATAAACCGTTTTTTTTTTTTTTATTGACGCGGCGATCCGTTGCCGACCATTACGGTACCTGACATCACCATTTTGTTTCGGTAATACTTCACTCTGATCGGCCTAATGATTTCGTCTGTGTTAAATTCTGCTTTTTTCACTCTTCATAAAGCACAGAATTTAGTTTCTTGAACTCATTTGAGTCAACGTTTATTGCAGCTCCGCAACTTGGACCATAACAAACGTAACAACACAGACTTCCTGTGTGTGTCCGTCAACTATATCTGTCCCTCGGGAAACTCAAACCCAAATGGCAATAGTTCCTATTGTTACTGTCGTGTCTGTTTTATCTTGTCTTGAAAAAAAAAAACTAGAATACTTCGAGTGCCGTGTTCAACGTTTTATTTCTTGCTTTCAATGAACTTAAATGCGGACAGTCCGGCTATATTGCGGCGCTCTTTTGTCTAGCCTCAGCGGCCCTCTGGCTCATAGACAATCACAACATAGATATGACACTACAGCAGCATGGATCCACCAGTGCCACAACATAGAACAACATAACATAGAATACCAATATGTCACAGTGTCGACAGCGTTGAGCTCTCTCGGATTTCTGACTTACGTTCTCACTTTCATTTTACCGCATCAATCCATGGAAGAAACATTTATTCATCATGATGAAACGAGCAAGTAAGTAAGTTTTCGAGCAAGCAAGAAAAGTCACATCTGTTTGTTTTCTCCTAGAGTCTGGTAAATTCGAGAAGTTGTCAAATCATATTATTAAGCCTGTCGCAATATGCAATAATTCAATTTATCGCGCGATAAATAAAAATGAAGGGGGTAATTTTTCCGCTGCGATTTATCGCCTCACGTGCACGTGATGTTCGGATTCCTCGTTACCAAATGCGCAAAATGTATCTTCATTCCAGGTCCAGGAAAAACTAGCGCCGGAGCCAATCGTTCCCATTATATCCTATTGTTCAACGTATAACGGCCGCGTCAGTGCTCCGGAGTGACTGTGGACCATCTATGGCGCGCCAGTGTTGTTGACGTGTGGGCGCTCCCATAAGGAGTGACATTTCACGCGTGGGGCTATTTTTCGGCACAACGCCAGATATTTACAACGAATTCCGCCAAAACATTGTTACCGACTTGGCTGCTACAAACAACCTCGCTTTGACAACGAACAGCTGAATGAAATTAAGAGCGCTGTGCTTCAAACTCGTCCTGTTTATGAAAGTCGATTGTCATATGCTGGTGTTGTGTAGTAATGAGCAGACGTGACTTGAGCGGCGCTTGCTAACTTTTTTAATGCGCGCACACACTAGATATCATAAAATGGCAAACTAGATGTGCTACGTCCCATGCCATTGGCTACGTGAGCCCAGAGTGATTATGGGACACGTAGTCCATATACTACATCGATGAATTCTAAACTGTCATGACTGAATGGAAGTTAAGAAGGCCAAATAAATCCATACCAGTGACTATAGATAATGTTGCAAATATTGTTAATTCAGTACGTGACACAGATGGATTGGGACCACAAATAGGATGTCTTGCTCATGTAGTAAACCTAGCTGCTAAGAGAGCTGTAGCAATCAACAGTGTGCCCTGCCTCACTTTACAAACAGTAAAGATTGTTCTCAGCACTTTTATACAATTTTTTTTCAGATCAGTAAGAAGCACATAAATATTATGCACTAAAATGCATGTTTATACGATGGCAATTTAATTTTTGCTGGTTAGCAAAAAAAAGAAAAAAAAGAAAAAAGAAACAAAAAATGTTATTTTTTTTCACAGAACATTAAATGTATTGAATCGGATGGAAAATCGGGTCCCCCGAATCAAAAATTGTACCGAACCATGACTTAACTGTATCGTTGCATCCCTATGGAACACCATTGCAGAAGCTTGGACGGGAAAAGTTTTCATTTGCCTAAATGCTTAAGTTATTAAGTGCAATTATTTTTTTTAAAAACACATTTTATTTACCGTAATTTCCCGAATATAAGGCGCACCCGTGTATAATGCGCACCCCAAATTTACTTGTAAAATCTAGGGGAAATTATTGTACCCGTTTATAACGCGCACCCTAATTTTAGCACCAATAAATAGAAGAATACAAGAAAACAGAGCTCGTGTACAGATACAGAGATGTCATTTTACTGACTGGTGAAACACAGCACAAGCATAGCACATTTGTAGTTCAAAACATTACCGTAAACTGACAATATTTACGGTAATAATATGATTTGACAACTTCTCCAACTTACCAGAATCTAGGAGAAAAGAAAACAGATGTGACTTTTCTTTTAAAGGCTGCTGTATAACTTGCTCGTTTCCTCATGATGAATAAATCTTTCTTCCATTGATTGATACGGTAAAATGAAAGTGAGAACGTAAGTCGGAAATCCGAGAGCGTTCATCGCTGTCAACACGACAGTAACAAAAAGCACTATTGTTATTTGGGTTTGAGTTTCCCGAGGGACCGATATAGTTGACGGACACAGGAAGTGTGTGTCCTTACATTTGTTATGGCCCGAATTGCGGAGCTGCAATAAACGTCGACTCAAATGAGTTCAAGAAACTAAATTCTGTGCTTTATGAAGAGTGAAAAAAGCAGAATTTAACACAGACGAAATCATTCGGCCGATTAGAGTGAAGTAGTACCGAAACAAAATGGTGACGTCACGTACCGTAATGGTCGGCAACGGGTCGCCGCATACGTTTCTTCAACACAACGTGGCCGTGTCAATGAAAAAAAATCGGTTTATATATATATGTAATACATATATATTTCTGTCTCCATCCATGTACCCGTTTATAATGCGCACCATGAGTTTACAAGTTGATTTTGGGGGAAAAAAGTGCGCGTTATATTCGGGAAATTACGGTATTCTGTGTTTCTGTGCAGTATCAATATTGTTGTTTTTTGCTTAAGAGGCATGGTCTTTTGTTTTTAGTTGTGATTTCTTAACAAGTATTTTTGAATTTAAGAATAAATATTTATCGCGTTTAAATGGGTGTACTTGATCTATTAATATATACTGTATTCTCACTGTGTTATTGTAAATTGGTTAAAAAAATGGGGGGAGGGGGGCAATGATATCGCATATTGCAATAATTTATGAGAATAATTATCGCACAGTAAAATTTGTTATCGCGACAGGCCTATATATTATTACCGTAAATTTTGTCAGTTTATGGTAATGTTTTGAACTACCAATATGCTATGCTTGTGCTGTCTTTCACCAGTCAGTAAAATGATATTTCTGTATCTGTACACGAGCTCTGTTTTCTTGTATTCTTCTATTTATTGGTCCTAAAATTAGGGTGCGCGTTATAAACGGGTACAATAATTTCCCTTAGATTTTACAAGTGAATTTGGGGTGCGCATTATACACGGGTGCGCCTTATATTCGGGAAATTACGGTACTCCCAGAAGCAATGAATGTTGTAAGTAGAAGTACCACTGTAATTCACTGCCAGCCGCTCCGTTTGAATTTCCTCTCCTTGATATCTTACTCAATTCAGTGTTTCATCACTGATCATTGTTTTAGCACTGTTTTATCTAGACAACTGAACAATTGCCTAAACATGTGTTTCTGGTAACAGTGGACCCATGCGGTTTGCAAAAAAAAAAAAAAAAAAAAAAAAAAAACTTTGGACCACTGCCCAGAATTTATGCCTCTTGGATTTCGCCTGCTATTTATTCGTGGAAGCGTTGCATCGAGGTTGTGTACAGTGAGAAAAACAGTTTGATTGGTAAATGAGGATGTTTTGACCAGTTTAGCAATGAAGGACAGCAGTCAATATTTGTCCTGAGGTTATCTCATTTGGACAAGGGGTTTGATTTATACATAAAAAAAAAAAAAAAATTCCAATTACCCTGTCAAGAGCTAAGCAAGTCCAGAGGACACCGTTTTAATCATACAGCTTTATCAAACTCTTTAAATTGAGTTGAACACGGAAAGGATAATGTATTCCGCCGCGGGGAAGGTGATATCACTTAATTTGCCCCAAACAGCAAACATTTTGAAAAATCCATGTTTCGCTAGATTCATTAAATAAACACTGTCAGTTCCTACGCTACGAGTCTCGTGAGTACCTTTTTAAGATTGCTTTTTGCAATACCAACGAATGATGGATGCTATTTTCGATGTGACCGCACACCAAAACAAATCTTTTTCGGATTGACATTGGATATGGATGGGTCAGTGTGCGTGGCGAGCCATACATTTGCTGTTAGGCACAAATCTTGTACACGTCAGATCCGCAGGTGGTCTCAGCTGGACCTGCCGTGGTACCATTCCTGGATCCATTTCACAAAGATATTACAGAGATCTGAGCCGTCTGTCAGACTTTTCCCATTCCGTCTTATCAGTGACAGGAGGGATGTCTGGCACAGCAAACAAAGTATGTGTAAAGTCCTTAAATAAAGCATGAAATGGAAGGGATCCCTGCGAGGCCTCTCGCGGTGGTCCGCTACACCTGCTCACCCCCACAATCTACCGCTTGGACTGCCATTAAAGTGCCTTTACACTCCAAGTGGAGACTTTTAATATCGGAATTTGTTCTTTCGGCACGCTGAAAGCACATTCCTCCCTTCTTCACCCGGGAATTTGCATACACCGCCTGGTGGAAAATGAAGAACTTATCCCATTTTTGTCATTTGGTCATGGTCATGTTCAAGTATAGCGGGGCATAATTGACTTTGCTATTTGTCGTTTCACAATAGATGGTTAAGCAATCTGGACATGTCACATTCTTATACATCTGCGGGTAATTTAGTGGCTGCTATTGACCAGTGGTTCTTAACCTTGCTAAAGTTACCGAACCCCACATGTGCATTCACTGAACCCTTCGAAAGTTCAATTCACAACCGATACAGCAAAGCTAGCCAGCTATTATTTAAAGGGCAGGTGAAAACTATTCATGAGCCTTTTGCTCGGTTAAATTTTCAGCAGGGCCGAGATCCAAAAGTGGTATTTGCCATGTGGCAAAATGGATTTTGCCATGTGACATTTTTTTGTCATTTGGCAAAATGTATTTTGCCATGTGGCAAAATGTATTTTTCCATGTGGGATTTTTTTTTTGCTATGAGGCAAAATTGATTTTGCCATGCGGCATTTTTTTTTGTCATGTGGCAAAATGGGATTTTTCCATGTGGCATTTTTGCCATGTGGCAAAAAGGGATTTTGCCATGTGGCGTTTTTTTGCCATGTGGAATTTTTTGGACATGTGGCAAGATGAGATTTTGACATGTGGCAATATTTATTTTGCCATGTGGCATTTTTTTGGTCATGCGGCAAAATGAATTTTGCCATGTGGCATTGTTTTGCCATGCGGCATTTTATTTGTCATGTTCATGGCAAAGAAAAAATGCAGTTTGCCACATGGCCAAATAAATATTGCCACATGGCAAAAAAATGCCACAAAGCAAAGAAAAATGCAGTTTGCCACATGGCAAAAAAATGGCACATGGCAAAATCCATTTTTCCATTTTGCCACACGACCAAAAAATGCCACATGGCAGAATCCATTTTGTCACATGACAAAAAAATGGTACATGGCAAAATAAATATTGCCGCATGGCAAAAAAAAATGCCACATGGCAAAATCCCTTTTGCCACATGACAAAAAAATGCCACATGGCAAAGAAAAAAATGCCATATGGCAAAGAAAAATGCCACATGGCAAAATCCATTTTACCATATGGCAAATACCACTTTTTGTTCTCGCTGTCGCTCTGAATTGTTTTAAATGCACCATTCGCTATCTCAAAACTCACATTACCCAAACATGTTTTGAATTGACTGCGTAGTGTTTGAGTTACTGCCATAGCAACACCTTAGCAACGAGGGACGCGCCTCGCTGCCGGCCGCTACCTGATGACGTCAATTCCCGAAGACCTCGCCATCACTCCAATACCAAAGTATACCACATTAAATAACCTTTTCAACCATGAATTACCAGGAAAGGCTGTTATGGCGACAACTCAAGTGGCAGACAACGTCCCGTATAACATAGATTTTTATCCCAAACTCTCATATCCCAAACTCTCATTTAGTGCACAGCAAATAATAAAACAAATACACACCATTAGGAATTTTACAGCACACGACAGTGATTTCGCTGGCATTAAACAAATCTTCTGGAAATGCAATACCAACTGCAATTTTCCGTTAAATGTAAGTTTTAAGACATTTTAAGTCTTTTTAAGGACTCACGGGAACCCCGATTTAGTCTGCTGTTCTCCCTTTTATCATCTCTATAGTGATTGTTCCTAGACTTCACTATCAGTTGAGGGAAACGGGGCGCTGGGCCCCTCCATAGGGGGCCTATTTTCAAATACTTAAAATTAAAATATTTTCAAAACCAAAGCCACTAGCAACCTAAAACCAAAACAGGCATATATGAGTCTCCATGAGCAGCGGTATTGAAAGATTCAAAGTCGTTCCCAAATAAAATCCTGATTAATTATTTTTTTATATAAGTACAGTACACCAAAACTTAAAATGGCTATAAAATTCTCAGATTTGACAATAGATGCACTAACATCACCAAATGCAGAGATAATCACCTATATTTTTAGGATCAATAGCAACATTTAACATATCATATAAGTCATTATCCGAAAAAGCGCCTTTTTTTTTTTTTTTTTGTGTGCAATTTTGACATAAGTCTTCAACAGCTAATAAATCACCCAATTTTCACATCAGAAACTTAATACTTGACAAAAGCATGCAAAATCATCTTAATTTTTCTCAACAAACGGAAATTTAATATATAATCACAACTTATTTAGGTTGAATTCCGATGTCTGGCTGGCTATCTGGCCCTCGTTATTTTTAAATTGAAATGTTACATAAAATAAAACACGTAGAAGCCGAAAAAAAAAAAAATTGTATGGACACAAAAATGTCTAAATTACAAGTATTTTGCCCCCAAAAACGGGCAGTTGGCTGAAAACGACCTAATTATTTGAATGTAAAGTTATGCTATTGTGTATGGATACAAAATCCAACATAGCAGTCATCACAAAACAGACATTTTTAAGTTGAAAATTCTTGTAAAAAATGCATAAATCCCGGAATTTCTATAGAAATTAACGTAAAACAGTCTAGATTCTTGGTTACAAGCAAAAAACCGGGCGGTTATCATTTATTTACGTAAATATTTCAAGCTAAAGTTACGCTAATTTTTTCCCGTTCATTTCATTTTTTCTCCACAACGTTTCAAAGTGCATGCATTGTGCTATTTTATATAATAATTACCTTGAATCGACAACCAAATCACTCCTGCCAGCTTGTATGCACCAAAACTTTCGTCCTGTTTCCACCTAAATCCGTCGTTAGAACGCAGCGTGTTTGGTTTATCGCAGTGAAAGCTGCCACAACACTACGGGAAGCTGTGGTGCAATGTCTGTAGGAGCTGTCTCGTCAACTGATAGTGAAGTTTCTGTGATTGTTAATGATTGAGTGTCTGATAACTACAACCCCTTCCCCCAAAATATGACTTAAAATCCAATGCAGCATGTTTTTTCCATTCTTCATTGTGCATGTTTTGGCGAGTGCAACTTAAAAACTGAAAAATACAGGCCATCGATGTGCATTAGCGCAGGCGTTCTTGCATTCTGACACCAAATAATGAAAAAAATTGCTGCCATCCCGATACTTTGAGAAAAAGCTGGGCACTCACCGGGGAACTGATAGCTGTAGCTAGGTGCGAATCCAGTGTATCCGCGGCCGTATGTTGCCACAATATTCGGGTAACCTTTAAAAGAAAGAGTGAAAGATCTCAGTGTACAAGTAAGTAATGCTTCAGAACAGAGCCATGACGCCCATTCATAAATACAATTGAGTTTTAAATAATATGTGAAACAGATGATTCACTTCCTGAACACCCACGCAGAAAGAGATCAGCGTGAGATTTGGAAGCTTTTATCAAGCAGACAGCCTGTAATACTGTATCACATCCTTCCCTCATTTAGCGTATTTGAAAAATGGGCAGGTAGAAGTAATTTACTTGGTCGCTTCCAGCCGAATAAAAAAAAGTGACATGCATTCATGGTTCATCAAGTTTATGCTTGAGTGTCAAGTGGAAAACAGTGAGACCACCTCAAAATCAATGGTCTTAATTAGATTAACTACTAATTTTGATCGAGCCGCTCTTGTTGTTCTCCCAGCACATCATCCAATCTAGGAAATCCATCTAACTCTGTTGACACATTTCAGCTAATCTTGCTTGATAAAAAGTTCCAGGAGCCCCAATAAAACAACAACACTCGAAAGTTATTCTCCTGATTCTCAATTATTTTTATTGACCAAAAATGCCAGAGACAGCGAGAACAAAAAGTGGTATTTGCCATGTTGCATTTTTTTGTAAGCGGCAAAATGGATTTTGGCATGTGGAATTTTTTGCCATGTGGCAAAATGGATTTTGCCATGTGACAATTTTTTTTTGCCATGTGGCATTTTTTTTTGTATGTGGCAAAATGGATTTTGGCATGTGGCATTTTTTTGTATGAGGCAAAATGGATATTGGCATGTGGCATTTTTTTGTATGTGCCAAATGGATTTTGGCATGTGGCAATTTTTTTGTATGTGGCAAAATGGATTTTGGCATGTGGCATTTTTTTGCCATGTGTCATTTTTTTTGGTACGTGGCGAAATTCATTTTGCCTTGTGGCATTTTTTTTTTTGCCATGTGGTATTTTTTTGTATGTTGCATAATGGATTTGGGCATGTGGAATTTTTTGCCATGTGGCAAAATGGATTTTGCCATGTGACAATTTTTTTTTGCAATGTGGCATTTTTTTTTGTATGTGGCAAAATGGATTTTGGCATGTGGCATTTTTTGTATGTGGCAAAATGGATATTGGCATGTGGCATTTTTTTGTATGTGCCAAATGGATTTTGGCATGTGGCAATTTTTTTGTATGTGGCAAAATGGAATTTGGCATGTGGCATTTTTTGCTTTGTGGCAAAATGAATTTGGGATGTGGCATTTTTTTGCCATGTGGCATTTTTTGATATGAGGCGAAATTAACTTGGCCATATGGCTTTTTTTTTTTAATGTGGCAAAATGGATTTTGGCATGTGGCAATTTTTTTGGGGTATCTGGCAAAATCGGATTTTGGCATGTGGCATTTTTTTTTGTATGTGGCAAAATCGGATTTTGGCATGTGGCATTTTTTTTTTGGTATGTGACAAAATTTATTTTGCCATGCTGCATTTTTTGGCATGTGGCAAAATAGATTTTGGCATGTGGCTTTTTTTCCCCATGTGGCAATTTTTTTTTTGCCATGTGGCAAAATGGATTTTCCCATGTGGCATTTTTTTGTCATGTGGCAAAATGGATTTTGCATGGATTTGGCATGTGGCTTTTTTTTTTGCCAGGTGACATTTTTTTTCCCGGTATGTGGCAAAATGAAGTTTGCCACATACTAAATACCACTTTTCGTACACTGCCCTGCTGAAATATGGCATTTTTTAAAGAGAGGGTAATAACATTTAGAGCACTTTTGGGAGGGCTCTTAGACACCCACTTGTGGCAATGTTACTGTATTTTATATTCTGTGACTAGAAAAGCAACAATTAATTGAATAATCGACAACTAATCAATTAGCAAATTCATCGGCAAGTATTTTGATAACCGATAAATTGTTTAGGACCTTCTTCATCTTAAACCTGTCTAACTTCTTGAAATTATAACATATATATAACTTCTCGGTTGTAAATGTGATCAGATTTCTTCATTATATTTTTGTCAAGTCAAAGTAGGACATGAACAAAAATTGCTTTGACTTTGGAAAACAACAATTCACATTTTTGCCAATTTTCGGTCATCTTACAGTCTATACTGGCTTCTTAATAAAACTGCAACAACTAATCGATTAAATTAATAAATTAGTTACCAACAAATTTGATAATCGATACAGTTGAAGGAAATAGTCATCCATTTTGTCTTCATTGCTACTTACAACATGCTAAATTGTGAAGGTAACTGAGTAATGGACATTTAGCCGATTAATCCACCAATGATTTAATTAATCGTCCGATGTATCGATTATGAAAATAATCGTTACTTGCAAACCTACTGTGGACTGTGCAAAGACATTCAAGTACAGTGGTACTTGAAATACGATCGCCTCGACATACAATCCTTTCAACATTGGACGTAAAATGTGACTTATCATTTTTCTCGACATGCGACAATTTGCTCGAAAAACGACGATTTATGACAATGTCGATGTCGCAATTGCATCGTTTTCCCGCAAGACGGACGCACGGTGGATTTTCTTGTGAGATAAATTATCATGGGTCCCAGGAAGGTTAGTGCAGGTGGTGAAAAAACAGTGACTCTTGGCAGTGAAATTTAGATGGAAATGATCGAAAAATATGAGCGTGGCGTGCGCGTCACTGAACTGGCTCGACAATAATGCTGGAATATATCTACGATCTCGACGGTGCTCCTACAACGGCGAATTTGAAAGCAAAACCTACAGAAGCATTGTCAATCTGCTGTCACAATGCCGATTAGAACCAGAGAACTTCCATCTAATTAACAGGACAAGTCGAGTCCGAAGCAGCTGGAGGCAACATATTGAGACACAGACGCAAGACAACGGTGAGGAAAGCAGGAAGAAAAGCACAAAAAAAAAATGAAAACATAACATGAGGTTAGTGGGCGGATGAGCGAGTGGGCCAATATGAGAGTTAGTGAGAATTTAAGTACCATCAAGGGCAATATAAACATAATTAACCCTCTAATTATGCTATATGTCTCCGTCTTTATCCGTTTCCCAGAAGCTATTTCAACCTACCAACCATAACTGTCAACTAAATGACCTAATAAGAGCAAGTCCTTCAGGCCAGGACAAAAAATGCCATAACAGCAGCAAAACTTTCCAACTGACCGTACGAAATCCAATTAGGATTATGTACGGTCTAAAGAAATAGAATTTGCTTGAATCAATACGAGAATGTATTAGCCATTTTAAAGCAAAAACAAATAAAATGCTCTCGAATACATAAGCAGACGGACCGATGTGTGGACTTCTATACATACAACTCCTAGCAAAATGTATGGAATCACCAGCCTCGGACGAGCACTCACTCAGACATTTTATCATGTAGAACAAAATCAGTTAAAAAGCTTGAAAAAACAATGAATTGATTCAAAAGTGCAACTCTTTGGCATTTAGAAACACTAAAAGAAATGAATAAAAACATTGTGGTGGTCAGTAAATGTTACTTTTATAGAGCAAGTGCAGGGAAATAAATATAGAATCACTCCATTCTGAAGAAAAAAATATCCATTTTGAGTTGAAGATACAGACACACCCAGTCAATTTCCTTTCCTTAATTGGGCCCCTGCCTCAGATTAGATCTGCTCGTTAGTCAGCAGTTAAAAACAGTGAAGTTATCACACCTTGTTGGGCTGCTGGACCAAGTGGATTCACAAGAATCATGGCTCAAACAAGAGAAATGTCTCTTGAGACCAAGGAGTGGATTATAAAACTTCTTGAAGAAGGTAACGCTACACGTACGGTTGCCAAAGATGTGGGTTGTTCAGTCAGCTGTTAAAAAAATCTGGACCAAGTACAAACAGCATGGGAAGGTTGTTAAAGTTAAGCGTGCTGGTAGACCAAGGAAGACATCCAAACGTCATGACAAACAACTAAAGGCCGTATGTCTTGAAAACAGAAGATGTACAAGACAAATGAAGAAAAAATGGGAGGAAGCTGGAGTCAAGGTATTTGACAGAACTGTACAAAATTGCCAAAAACAAAATGGGATTTTCATACAGTAAAGCTAAGAGGAAACCATCATTGACACTTAAACAGAAAATCTGACTGAAATTGACTAAGGAGAGGCAATCATGGACTGTGAATTACTGGATGAAGGTTATTTTCAGTTATGAGTCAAGAATCTGCATTGGACAAGGTGGTTATGCTGGAACTTTTGTTTGGGGCCGTTCCAGTGAGATTTACAAAGATGACTGCTTGAAAAAAACATCATAATTCCCTTAGTCCTTGATTATATGGGGCTGCATGTCAGGCAAAGGCACTGGGGAGATGGCTGGGGTTAAATCTTCAATAAATGCACAAGTTGACATTGAAATTTTCGACATCTTTCTTATCCCTTCAACTGAAAATATGTTTGTCATTTTCCAAGATGACAATGCATCATGCCAAAGAGCTAAAACTGTTAAAGCATGCCCTGGAGAAAGACTCATCCAGTCGATATCATGGCCTGCAAATAGCCCAGATCTCAACCCTAGTGAAAACCTGTGGTGGAAATGGAAAAAAATGGTCCACAGCGAGGCCCCGACCTGCAAAGATGATCTGGCAACGGCAATCAAAGAGAGTTGGCACCAAATTGGTGATGAATACTCATCAAATCCATGCCTCAGAGACTGCAAGCTGTCATAAAAGCCAGAGGTGGTGCGACTAAATACTAGAGATGTTTCTCATGATTCCATATTTTCCATCAGAATGGAGTGATTCCATATATATTTCCCTGCACTTGCTCTATCAAAGTAACATTTACTGACCACCACCACCGTCACTACCACGTTTTTTATTCATTTCTTTTAGTGTTTCTAAATGCCAAGGAGTTGCACTTTTGAACTAATTCATTATTTTTTACAAGCTTTTTATCTGAGTTTGTTCTACATAATAAAATGTCTGAGTGAGTGCTCATCCGAGACTGGTGATTCCATACTTTTTGCTAGGGGTTGTATTAACTCATTGTGTCCCAAAAACGTATTTATACGTCTTTTAATGTTTTTTTTTTTTTCCCCACAAGAGACAGCTCTAGGTTCTGATGCAACTTGGCTCCAAAGCACAGTGCTCAAAATCCATTTTAAGGCAATAAAACTGGCCACTGGAGGGCAGTAGCGCATTTTGGAAGAATACATATCGGAGCATGAAAGGGAGTGAATGAAGAGAAATAGTCAGGAAACGGAAGTTGGAAGATGTAAGAAGCGTGAGAAAAATGTGGAGAACGATGTAAAACACAAGTCACATGCCCCACACAAGTTCTCTAGGTTTATTCTGTTATGAGGTAGTGGTCACTACAAAAGAAAGATTGATGAGACAGACAGGCGGAGATGAGAGAAAAATTTACCCCGTCTGCCGATACAGCCGCGGCCACAACAGCGTCATCTCTCAGTTCAATAGTTTAGTCATGTGTATATAAATTGTTACTTTGCTATCAAAAGCTCTATTTGTCTTTTTTTTATGTTATTTTGTAGAAGGAAAACATTATTCAGATGTTTGGGATGTCACAAAAGCACAAAATAGCTGTGTTAAAGTCAAAGTTACGTTTGAAATGTAGGCTTTTACAAAAAGCTCAATTTCTTTGTTTTTTCATCAGAAATTGGAGAATTACTCAAACTAAGCTATTTTCTAATGTTGATTTCTAAAGAATGGAAAAAAATATGAACTAACTTTTTATTTCTGCTTAAAGAATCTTTCTTTTGGTGGGTTCCATGTTTATATAGCAATATAACAGAATTTTCTTTGGGCCTTGCAAAATCAGTCAAAATCCAGTAAAACGGCCGGGAGCGAAGATTCTTGCTCCGGTGAAAATGGCTGGGACTGAATGAGTTAAAGTGATAAGGCATCTTTGAGTGGACTTCAAGTAAAATTTAAGTACCGTATTGGCCCGAATAGATGACGGCCCTGATTATAAGTTTGAAAAAAGACTTTTTGAACACCAAGTTAATTTTTATACAGAAAATAAGTACAGTAAATCCGAAACAAATGATCATAACAATATATTTGAGAGAAAAAGCATGTTATTTTGCCTCATTCAAATCTTAATATCTGAACATTTAAATATGGCCCCTGAAGTGCAATCACATTCGTAAATGAATGGCTTCTGGTTTTTGAAATGTTAATAAACCAATCTATAACTGCATTAACCATCAAAGTGAAGTCTAACTGAAACTGTAGTCTTGAAAAAAAATCTGAATAAGAAAAAATATTGCAATAAAATAATGCAAACTGGTTAAACTTCAGAGGAGCTGAGATCTGTCATGACAGAACATCGCTTCAATGATATCTGGCGCCATCTAGCGTTGTGAATGGGGAGAGTAGCTGAGATTTGTCATGACAGAACATCGCTTCAATGATATCTGGCGCCATCTAGCGTCGTGAATGGGTATAATGTATAGACCGCGAATATAAGACGACCCCCTTTTTTTCAGGCTTATTTCAATGTAAAAAACACCGTCTTCTATTCGGGCCAATACAGTATTTCGATGCCGGGCCGAGTGCCCATTTTTTTGGAAATCAAAATATGGTCACCCTACGTATAATACATGTTTTTGGATAGTTACTTTGAGATTTAGGGGGTATTTAGGGGTACGTCGCCAGAGTAGGAACGGATTTATTTTGCTATGTGTATTTGCTATTTGTAATTGTTACAGCAGTATTTACAGTGGGGAGAAGGATTTAGTGTAGGTTTTTGGGCGAATTATAATGTATTTTAATGGGAAAATCCGACACGACATATGACCATTTCGACTTACAAACCAGGTCTTGGAATGAATTAAATACGTATGTCAAGGTACCACTGTACAGCATTCTGCATGTTAGCATGTGTGTGGTTTCTACTCTGTATGCCTCAGAGATCTCGTCAGTTGGAATCAGAAAGGTTGACCTTGGTCATAAATATCTAATCAGTGTTTGCCGTCCATGAAAAAGATCAATTTATTCCTGACCCAATGGGAAAATGCGTCTGCCGCAACACCTCGCTAGCAGACAAAAAAAAAAAAAAAAACCAATGCGAGGCGGCGAGGGGAACGTTAACCTGGTGTGGATGAATGCACGAAAAAAAAAAGAAAAATCTTCATTAGCCTCTGATGAAAAGTCATCACCTGGAAGCCACAGATGGATAGCTTTCACAAAAGCCCTCATTGTTTGTTTGGGCTGAAAAGAACTGAGGCGCCATACAATGAAAAGCCATTATGGAACACCAAAAATTGGATATTATGTGTTTGATATTGTCAAACAGAAGAAATGTTGAGCCAAAACGGCTGGCTTAAATGGCGCGGCCATTCTTCCGGGACTGTATTTTTGGGCTGAGCTTACCGAAAGCTACCGTAATTTTCGGACTACAAGTCGCACCTGAGTATAAGTCGCACCAGCCATAAAATGCCCTACGAAGAGAAAAAAAACACACTTATAAGTCGCACCGGAGTATAAGTTGCATTTTCTGGGGAAATTTACTTGATAAAATCCAACACATAGAACAGATATGTCATCTTGAAAGGCAATTTAATATAAAAATACAATAGAGAACAACATGCTGAATCAGTGTACAGTGCATGAACAGTGAAATGCTGATATACTGTCCTCACCAGGACGCTACGGCTCGGTCCTGGCTATACAGCGAGCTAAACTCCCAAATGACGATGCTGGATGCCCGTATAATTTGCTTAATCAATTTCGTCCTCGATACCAAACAGGTTAGCATCAACGTAAGTAAATGATAATTAGGTGCTATTGCAGCAATGACACAAACGGTTAACATGCATTTGCTAGCATTAGCACATCGTTCAAACAACCACACAACTGGCTCTAAGTGTCCGATCGCGGGCGGAAAACACACAACAACAAAAGAAAAGATGATACACACAGGCGTTGCCTCTGTAGAGATATTTTACAAGCATAAACAATGAACGTAGGTTCGCAGCCGTGTTTCTCTCTCACTAACTCGCCCACTCACGCAGAGCTGCGTAGCAGTCCGTCTTCTTCTGGCGTGCGAGCGCTCTTCTTCGCGTAAACAAGTGCGAGTGCGCCCCCATGTGGGCGTGAAAGCATCACAAACTAAAAGCATGTATTTCAATATAAAAAAGGTCAATAATACAATTGAACACACATTGCCAAAGGCAAACGCGAACGTGGCCATAGCTATTAAGAGTTATTCAGATAACTATAGTAGGGATGTCCCGATCCAGGTTTTTGCACTTCCGATCCGATACAGATACTGGCCGATACAGATACCGGCCTATCAGAGCATGTGTTAAAGTTTAAAGTTATTTAGCCTCCTTACTTAGTTGTCAGACTCATGTTGAAAAGGGTTTTAGTACTCTTGATAACAATTAGCCAGCTGAATTAGGTGAGTTTGAATAACACACAACGGTTGGTAACAAAAAACTGACCTGTTTATTCAGTGACAAACACAAAACATAATAAATAACAAAACAGAAATGGCATAGTCAGTAGTAAAACATGCAAATAATATTGTAAACTGTCTTAAAAAAAGCAAAACACACAAACAACCTCAGTGGAAAATCCCACAAACCCCCCAAGCTATTAGATGCTTTTAATGTTTCGTGCATTAGTTACAATAATTGTATAAAAAGCCTCTAAGGTTTAAATAAACGACTATTTCAGTATCAAGTTCATATTTTAAAACAGTAAATAAAATACTCCAGTCCCCATTCTGTATCAGCAGCTTTAAACTACATTCAATTCATTTAATTTTGCGAATCAACTGTTAAAGTTGTTAAAATTGCTCCCGTTATTCCACAATTTCCCTTCTGTCTACTTTCGACATGTGAAAGTTTTAAAACTGTTTTGAAGATAGATTCAAGTCAAGATTTTGCCGATTTAGGAGTATTTTAGATAAAAAGTTAATTAGGTTCGCTTGAAAGGTTCACAACAGCCTACTAGGGAAGTCTCCTACTTTAAGATGGTGGCTGTTTACTAACGCATCTAGTTTTCCATACTTCAATGTTGCTAACGTCGTCGTTTTGCTCGGACTACTTTTAATGCGGGACAACGCGCTGATGTCACGTGCGTAGAGGAAGAAGCAAAAAAAAAAAAAAAAACCTTACTGCAGCCGACAGCCGCGACAAACGACGCCGACGTTGCTAAATACTTGCCCGCACGATGCTACATTGGTAGCAGGTAGAGTGTGATGAGTCTCATAGAGATCACATGTATGTTGAACTAGATGCGAAATGACAGATTCGGCCGCGTCTGGGCAGCGTTAGTAAACAGCCGCCATCCTAAAGCAGTAGAGCGCTAAGCGCTAATACAGAGCGCTAAGCGCTAATAAATAAGATTAACCTGACTGTCACTAACTCACGTAACGGTAGCCCTGCGGAGGGCTAGGTTTTTATTAATTATGACCACTGTCGATGCGTGGCTAACGTGTCTTACATACAGGCTTTAACATAACATAGCATTGTGGAGTGATGAGGGTGTAAAATAAAAACTCAATAATGCTAACTATCAATTTTAGCTCAGTAGTTATTGCTGGATAAAACAAGTAGCAGTAGCACTGGTCCCTTATGTGCTCCAATACAGCCTGTATCATACATTTATTTTGAACACTGCAAAAACTCAAAATCTTATCAAGACTTACAATTTAGACTAACTTAAAACTTAACTAGAACTTAAAAATGGCTTGACACAAATAGAAATTCAATTGAAACACGTGGGAAAAAATCCTAACTTTTAAGTGATGTGTGTTTTCAAGCGTAACAGCATTTTTTATATATATATATATATATCTAAAGGTTTTTTGAGTGAAAGCAGTGAATTAGTCTCTTTTTTTTTTTCTAGTTACATCTGAGATGCAATTGTTGGCTGTTTTCAACAATATACATCAAAAATAAAGACATTGATTGACTGAAAATGGTTCAAGATTAGATGAAATGTCTTGTTTTCTCATGTATATTTATAATTGCTCTTCACCTAAAAATATATTTGTTTTATCGGATTACTCGATTAATCGATAAAAATTTCAGTCGATTACTCGATTACTAAAATATTCGATAGCTGGAGCCCTAGTTGTATTAAAACTTCTTACAGCTTTACCACCACGCTTGACTTTATTGTGGCATATGTTGCACTCTGCCTTTTCGTCTTTGTCGTCCTTTAAGGTGAAATGATCCCACACAGCTGACATTTTTACCGATAAAGTCTCTTGGTAAATTGGGAGACTGTAATGTAGTGGGTTGAAGGTGTGCCGTAAAATGCGGACTGGATTTTAGGGAAAGCGAAGCTAAAACTGGAATGGATTATGTAAATCGGTGCGCTGCAAAACCCGGACCGGACTTTCAAAAAAACTGGATCGGAAGTCTGGATCAGAATTTTTTCGTGTCGGCCGATCCGATACCGATGCGCATTTTCTTGCCCATATCGGCATCCGATCCGATCCAAATATCGGATCGGGACATCTCTAAACTATAGCATAAAGAACATGCTAACAATTTTACCAAACCATCAGTGTCACCCCAAAACACCAAAATAACACGGGAAATGATATCATAATGTGTTAATAATTTCACACATAAGTCGCACCGCCAGCCAAACTATGAAAAAAACTGATTTATAGTCCGAAAAATACGGTATTTGTCAGGCATTCGGGAGAGACGCGCATCTGATATGGTGCACTTTGCAAATATTTCGAGTAGCAGAAAAACAGACCGACTCCCTACTCCATTAAGCGAAGGCAGCCATTGTGTTGGCTCGGCCCGACGGCTGCGGCGTCCTCGCCCGCTCTTATTTGCCTTATTAATATGCATGCTAATGTACCTATTTTATGCCTCAACAACTCTGATTCACTTTAAAATCAATTATCCATCTGGCTCACCTATATCTCGCTCAGGCTCAAATGTCTATTTATTTCAACAAACATACATCGGGCACAGCACAATAAAGATAAATGCCTCGATTAGAGGCAGTAAACAAAGGAGCCAGGGAAGGCTTTAATGAGATTTGGCACAAAAGAAGCTTAGACTTTCTTAAATAATGAGCCAAGGGTCTTGTTTTTTTTCTTCTTTCCAAATGCAAATTCTATAAAGCAATGTTTGGCTGTCCTTGTTCCAATTTCATTTAGATAAGAGTGTCTCTAAACAAGTTGGCTGTTAATATTCTTACATGAGCACATCGCTGCCTTTCCGTCTACTCGGTCCCAACGGAGGGGAAGAGTGCTCTCCTCCGCGGAGACATTAGTGCGTGACAAGTTCTAGAAAGCTCTCTGTGGCTTTTTAAAAGATGCCAAAATGAGGAGATGCAAATGACTGACGGGAAGGAAAGTTTGACCCGGCAAAATTTTCGGGAAAGTACAAAATTGGCCAAAATGACAAAGTTGGAACCAACCCTCTTCATGAAGACAAGTTTTCACTTTAGTGCAGTGCTTCTCAGTTATTTTTTGAGGAGGAAATGTAAACATTTCGCGCGCCAACAACTATCTGCTGCTACTGTAAATAGTATATTGCAAAAATACACCTCCATAAAACTAGTTAAGTTCCCTGGTTTTTACTGTAAATCAACAAACAAAGAAATAACAATCAAAACACATCTTTAGTATTTAGTTGGACCACATCTTGCTTTTATGACAGCTTGCAGTCTCTGAGGCATGGACTTGATGAGTATTCTTCATCTATTTGGTGCCAACTCTCTTTGATTGCAGTTGCCAGATCATCCTTGCAGGTCGGAGTCTTGCTGTGGACCATTTTTTTCCATTTCCACCACAGGTTTTCAACAGGGTTGAGATCTGGGATATTTGCAGGCCATGCCATTGACTGGATGAGTCTTTCTCCAAGGAGTGCTTTAACAGTTTTAGCTCTGTGGCATGATGCATTGTCATCTTGGAAAATCAGAAACATATTTTCAATTGAAGGGATAAGAAAGCTGTCTAAAATTTGAATGTAAACTTCTGCATTTATTGAAGATTTAACCACAGCCATCTCCCCTGTGCCTCTGCTTCACATGCAGCCCCATATCCTCAAGGACTGAGGGAATTTTGACGTTTACTTCAGGCAGTCATCTTTGTAAATCTCACTGGAACAGCACCAAACAAAAGTTCCAGCATCATTACCTTGTTGAATGCAGATTCTTGACTCATCACTGAAAATAACCTTTCTTGAAGAAAGACTTATCTAGTCAATGCCATGGCCTGCAAATAGCCCAGATCTCAACCCTATTGAAAACCTGTGGTGGAAATTGAAATACATGGTCCACACCAAGGCTCCGACCTGCAACAATGGTCTGGCAACTGCGATCAAAGAGAGTTGGCACCAAATTGATGAAGAATACTTCTCATGTCCATGCCTCAGAGACTGCAAGCTGTCATAAAAGCCAGAGGTGGTGCTACTAAATACTAGAGATGTGTTTTGATTAGTGATGCACGATAATGCATTTTTCAGCCGATACCGATAACCGATAATTTCCTCCTCGTTCCAACTGATAACCGATAATGTCAAGCCGATAATTTTATTAAAAGATTCATGTAAAATTTTAAAGTATACACAAGAGAAAATATTACTGTGCAAAAATAATATTGCTCTTTTTTTTCCAACATCAAATGTGAACAAGTAGTAAATTCCAACATCTAAATAAAGACAGATTGTCTGACATTGTGTAATGGTAAACTTTTGGCAACAATTACTTATAGAGTAAATACATAAGTTGCACTAAAATTGCTTGAAAAGTAAGCCATTCCTAAAGTATAACATTACGACACAGCAAAAACACAACTCCTTAAAACTAGTTAAATTCCCTTGTTTTCAGGGTAAATCTATTGGAAATAAGCTATATTAACTGCCAGCACTTCAAGTATATTTCACTCAGATTTCTTGAAGAAAAATGGCCAGCTGAAAATAAGCTTAAAGCCTTATTTTAAGCAATAAATTATTATACATAATCCTAAAAAAAAAAAAAAAAAAAAAAAAAACTTGTCAGAAATGTTCTTTATTCAAGAATATGTATGGTTCAAAACATTATTTGAAAGCAATTTTTTCTTGATTTAGGTGAAAAATGACCATATCTTTTTTTAGATGTTTGGGCTTAAGAACAAATGGCAATATTTAGTTCAAGTAAGTGGAATTATCTGGCAAATTCATCTGTTAACTAGTCTTCAACACTCAAACAAGACGGGGAAAATTATTTGACTAGATTTAAGAAGAATGATCTGATTAAGACGTCATAAATTTCAAGCGTACTGAATGCATTACTGACTGGATGACTTCTTTGTGTGGTTTGGTGCACGTTACAATTATCAACTAACCACTGTGCCGTCATGATAAACATGCTTTGTTGTCATCACTTGTGTAAATGTCCGTGGTAAAACTGATGTGATCGGCATGTCTTTCACGAAGAATCGTGGTCGTATAAACTGCATTATTTTTTCATCCAGGGGTTTGGCTATCGGGTCACTTCGGGAATTTCCTCCCGCCTGTGCCTTTCAGTCCGCCCAGCTGCCAAATTAGCACCCGCCCCAGGCAACTGTCTTGAACTGGAGTGGTGGCGGCAGCTAAGTTCGTACCGGATATCCGCCCGCCCCGGCCGGCTCGCTGCGGCGCATTCGGTGCATGGCTCTGCTCTCATGCTCTGACCGCCTAGGGCGAGGCGGCGGCGGCGGCCTGCCGGACCGGCGGGCTCCGTCGGAAGACGGCTACTGGCCGCTTTGGGCTGCATTCCCATACAACCCGACTCCGGGAGGACCGCAGCGTCTCTGTATCGTCACAAGCCCCGTAGCTTCCTTTATAGTTTATTTGTGTTTACAATAGCTTTAGCATTCGCGCTAGGAGCAGCCTCGTATTCGTTCCAAAAATCATTGTGATGCAGTTTTAAATGGCTGCTGGGTTACTGCTAGTGGTGTTCAATGAGGACGCTTTCTTTACGCCTCGTGGAACTGTTTTGTAGATGGCGAGAGCGTCGTTTATTTCATTTCACACACGGGAAAAGCAACGCACGCTAGTGAGAGCACCTCAACACTGATGTGTAACACCGCCTCCTCTATGACGCCGTACTCCTAAACCCCTCCTCCCACAGGGGCTTCAGAGAGGGGAGGGGTTGAGCAGGCGGCAGTGGAGAAAACTGCTTGGTTGCGCACATTTGGAGGCTAAATCAAGTATATAATTATCGGAGTGCATTATCGGTTGATTTTTTTTTTATCTGTATTATCTGTGTGACGTCATAATTGCCATTATCGGCCGATAATTATCGGTAATCGATATTATCGTGTATCTTTAGTTTTGATTGTTATTTCTTTGTTTGTTTCTCATGATTCCATACTTTTTACTTCATATTTACGTAAAATAAATGCTAACTGCACGTTGTTTTTTGCCTGTACCCAAGAATCGAGACTGTTTTACATCCATATCTATAGTGAATTCAGGGATTTAAGCATTTATTCACAAGAATTTTCACCAGAAAAGCTTTGTGATTCCACTCGGTCCTCTATGACGGCAACGCCAACAATGAAGGCCCCCTATTTATTGGCCCCGAGTCCCGTCAATACATTATGAAGTCTATGAGTTAAAAGACTTATTTTAAGCAATAAATAAGTATATTTAATCTTAAAAAGCTTTGAAAATTCTTCATTCAAGAATAGATGTTGTTCAAAACATTATTTGAAAGCAAATATTTCTTGATCAAGGTGAAAAAACTTTTCGGTGTATGGGTGTAATAAGTACAAATAGTAACATTTAGTTAAAGTAAGTCAGTACTTCTCAAATAGTGGGGCGCGCCCCCCTGGGGGGGGCGCAGAGCGATGCCGGGGGGGCGCATGTGACCTCGGGGAACATGCTTTTTTTTTTTTTTGCACCGTACTGGAATAAAGTGTACTTGCACATCCACTCAGTGGGTGGCAGTGGCGCTCTCATTTTCAGAGTGCGCGCAGTATTTTTGAACTAAGCAAGAGTACTCAGCACACAGAAAACAGATATGAAGAGCAGTGCGCCGCCGCCGTTTTCCGACCGGACTCACTCACGCAGCGACCCACTGTCTTCTACGGTTCACACGTCCCCGCCCGAGAAGTGCCATTTTCGGCTTGAGATCGTCACGACGACCGCCCTCACCTAAGGTTCTACCTCGGCCGCCGAGAATGCTCTTTTTTCGTGCCGTTTGCCTTTTAGCTTTGACTTTTAATACAGTGGGTGATGAGGAAAGACCACTGTTTACTGTCTCTAAAAATAATCATAGCGGACAGCCAGAAGCCAAATCAATTAAGACGCCACTTCAAGACATTAGACCCCAATCTCATTGATAAGCCACTTGATTGTTTTTCAGTGAAAACGTGCCGAATATTGCCAACAATCGTCCCGCTTTGTCAGTGTTATATCAGTAAACCAGTGAGCAATGTTAGCATTCTCATTGCACACACTATTGCAAAGGAGGTAATACTGCGAGCAGCAAAAATAAAAACTGTCCTTCTGTCCAAAGACACTTTTTTTCTTTTATTCAGTTTTGTTTTTTCGGTCATTTTTTGCCATATTGTCCTCATGAGTGAATGTTTCTAATCAATTTGAATGTGTTATTATTTACTGATTTTATTACATTTTATTTTTCAGTATCAAATGGTCAAAAATGTACCTTGAGTGTATTTTTACAGTTTGGATGTGACTTTTTTTGAAATTCAGGCAAATTGATGCGCGTCAAGTCTTCTCTGTTACAAACAAAACAATGTTAATAAAGTTATACTTTATTATAAGTTGATCTGTGTTTTTTCTTTATTAGAAAAAAAGGACACAATGTTAGGCAGATGCGTATTTATAATAGTAATTTTATAGACAAATGATACTATTTACAGTGGCGGCAGAGAGTTGGGGGGGCGCGAAACATTTACATCTTCCTTGGGAGGGGCGTAACAGAAAATAATTGAGAAGCACTGAAGTAAGTAGAATAATCTGACACATTAAAGCAATACTAGGTAACTTTTCAACCTTTATAAAATGTTCCGATGATATGTCAACTGACTAGTTGAATGACATCTCTTTTATATCTTGAAGGGATCTGTATTGCTCTCACCGGCACTAATTAACTTAAATTGAGGAGGGTGGCAGGAACCCTGCCACACAAAAAAACTACAAATGTACTGACTGCTTTACAGTATATGTCACTTCTACCCCTTTACCCATTCGTGACAACCCTCTTTTTGGTCTCAAGAGACATCTCTCTTGTTCTTGTGAATCCACTTGATCCAGCAGCCCTCCAAGGTGTGATAACTGCCCTGTTTTTAACTGCTGACTAACGTGCAGATCTAATCTAAGGCAGAGGACCAATTAAGGAAAGGAAATTGACTAGGTGTGTCTGTATTTTCTACTCAAAATGGAGTGATTCCATATTTTTTCCTCACAATGGAGTGATTCTATATTTTTTCCCTGCATTTGCTCTATTAAAGTAACATTTACTGATCACCACGTTTTTTATTCATTTCTTTTTAGTGTTTCTGAAGTCCACTTTTGAACTAATTAATTATTTTTCAAGCCTTTTATCCGAGTTTGTTGTCCATCATAAAATGTCTGAGTGAGTGCTCGTCCGAGACTGGTGATTCCATACTTTTTGCTAGGGGTTGTATTAATCTCTCAAACACGCGTTTGGATATCCGATTAAAAAACGTCTCGACTTTCAACGTCTAAATTTGACCGCAATCAGCACTCTGTGGCGCGTTACCTGCAACGGCTCAAAATGCATGAAAACGGCAGCGTGTGCACCTGCTCTACTCGCGGTGCAAAAACGAGTCTCATGCAATCAGCGGCATGTTTCTTTTGCTTTTGAATGAAAAATAAATCTTTTATGTGAGGGCAAATCCATTTGGGTGGGTCGCACATACAAATGATATGCATGGAAAGGAGAGAGGGATGGGAGAGAAAGAGTGAAATAGTATTAAATAAAAAGGGCCAGAGGCATGGGCAGGATGGTAATGAAGAGGGGTAGACCAGCAGCTGAGGTCCCTGTAGATGAGATCTCTCACTGACATGTGTGTCCCCTTCATTACCCATTAAGGGGGGCACAGTGATGAATCCTTAATATGACATTACACCAATTTTCCTCTTCATTTAGCCTGCTAATGTGCTGGTCTGCTCCTATATGGCCAGGGGCTGTCTGTACCAGACTTCACCAGAAATAGACCACAGTGGCCACCGGTGGCACACCTTGAAGCCGCCTAATTAGGGCCGGCGTTCAACTAATGGGGCTTTCTTGACAAGACTTTGCCTCGCTGTGCCGCTAGAAAGCGATGACCAAACGGCATAAATTTGCTCGCTTCTCCCCTAAAACCCAATTCATTTGAATTTAGAGGCTCCCGGGGGACTTGCGCCAGACGCCTTACAAACATTTAAGCACTGAATTACTTTTAGAAACTGACTATTTTCCCGAGTGACGCCGAGGCCCGAAAATCGTCCTTTCTGTAAAATAGACGCTGTGCAGAAAATGCAATATTTTCCAATCCAGAAATCCATTGGGTCATAATTTGAAATTGGTCAGGCTGTTATGGCACATCATTTCCACAAGCCGCTAGCCACCTAAATTCTCATTGGGAAAAGGCTCGATAAGACTTGTTCGACACAAAAGAAAGCTACAAAAGAGTGTCATCAAGTAATGCTTGACGAATTCAAAAGCAACCTTTTGTACTGCCTTGATGGCTTTTATGCTTTTTTTTTTTTTTTTTAAGCGTCACAGAGGTGGAACAACATTGCGCTGCGAAATGAACAATCTCATTGCCTAGTGATTTTTATATGGAAACACAATGGTACCTCGACATACGATCAGTGTTAATCTTAGTTTAAACTAGAAATTACAATATCTGAAGAAATGACTCTGGGTCTTTGCTGTGTGGACATACAGATCTTAGCCCCGCCCAGGGCTATCATTAGAATGGACAAACATGCCTGTCAATGGCATTAAACAAAGTAAATGCCATTAGAAATGAATGGGAAATTTGGACGTCCATTGCCGGCAATGGAAGCACCCTTCATAAGCGTCAATGGAATCAGGGAAGTTTTGGGGGTACATCCGACTGATATCTGGCATAAGCTGCTTTTAAGGGGGGGACAGGCCCCCTCCCCCGGTGGCCGAAAGGTGTCATTGCATGAAATTGACTTTCATATATTATTAAAAAAAAAAAAAAAATATATATATATATATATCAGGGGTCGCGTTAACCGGATATTTTCCGTCGTTGACCGTTTTTTTAAAACGGTGACGGAAAAAACTGAAGTCCGTCCGTCATTTTGACAGGTTGCAATTCACACCCCAGACCAAAGAGTGGCGAGTTAGCATATTAATTAGCTATTGTCTCTCTTAATGCATGACGTCGTTGGCTCTTCTGTCAGAATATTGTAGCGTCACCGGGGTCTGGCGGCGGCACCGTGATTGACACATCAACGCGAGGTTCTTATTGGTGCACCCGGTGTGCCAGCGCGTCATCCAATTGATGGACAAGATTGCCGCCTGTGTATAGACCCCAATCACATGACGTCACAACTCCGCCCCCCTGACTGGAGCCGCCATATTGTGTGTCAGCTCGTCATGTTTACATATTACCGCTACGTACATGCCTCCTATTACGGCGTGTTTTTCTGCTCGTTAATATTAATAATCAAAATGGTGAAGGCGTGTGTGGCAGTTGGTTGCTGTAACAGAGAAGACAGACTGAGAGACTTGAAGTTCTACCGTATTCTGAGAGACCCGAAGATGAGAGCGAGATGGACTGCTGTAATTCGACAAGAAATCTGGGCACCAAACGATCACCACAGACTATGTAGTAGTCATTTTATATCTGGTAAGATGCATTTAATATATATTTAGAAGATTTTGGGCTGACAACCACAATTAAGATCATTGTGTGACGTTGGTGATTGGGGTCTATATCGTTGCCTCTTTTTCTTTGGGGGCGGAGTTGTTGGCGGTAAGCAGAGTAAAAAGGGAGAAAAATACCACGACTTCCGTGTCTAATTTTTCGCCGCCAAGCAAGCGTTACAATATTAATTAAAAATGAATGAAAACTAAATACTATTGAATATGTCATCATTATCATTTTAAAAATTTAAGTGACGGGTAAAAATAGACTATGACCGGATTTTTATGACCCTGTCAGTCAAAATGACAGACAACGAAAATGTCTAGCGCAACCTCTGATATATATATATATATATATGAAATATATATATGAAAGTTGTAAAGCAGTAAAACTGAAACAAAAATGAATGAAATGAAAAAAAAAAAGGTATATTTTTATAATGGGTCAAAAAAAGTATCCATAAAGAGCCATCCGACGCTTCTCAGTGTTTTGATGCACGCCGCCGCCTTCCTGAGGAGGAAATCTGACGAAATGATTACAACGAGCCAAGTGAATCACCGGTTCACTCCACACTACGGCGAGGAGTTGAAAACACCGCCAATTACCAAAATGGGCAGAATTGGTAACACAGGAAAGCGGCAAAAAAGCCATGAAAGCACGTCAGCTATGAACGAACACTTGAAGCGCTGTCACCCAAGTGTAAGTTTCGAAGACAACAAGAAATAACAAACTAGCAGATTGTAAATCCATACAACTTTCTAACGATTTTTTTTAACGGAAGTTGCCTTTACGTGCGTCGTATTAACGTGCATTTTTATTCAATAAAATAACTAAATACATAATTATATATATATATTTTTTAATTATTATGAATTTTTTTCGGATCGTGGAAGCTCCCACTTGGGGGAAATATATACATATATCCTGTATATACATAATATATATGGAAACAGCACTGGCCTGCTTACTGGAATCCATGACTGCACTAATGTTAGTTACTTTATATTATAGTGTATACTATAAACTGAATAATATATATTTAATTTTTGTTAATGTGAATATGTGTGCCTTTTATTCAAAATAATTTTAATATTTCAGTGTGCCCTCTACTTTATCTATTTTCAGGTTAAAACAAAAGTTGAACAGTTTTTCCCCTCCCCTAAAAATGCGGAATGCACACCAGAAAAAGCATCTGAACTCACACAAAGTATTCTGAAAATGGTTGTCCGGGACACTGCAATTCATTTTAACATTTACAATATAGACACTGACATACCACAAAAAGAGTAAGAATTGTTTCAACTCCTGTTAAAGAGGTGAAGTCACAGTTGCCACGTTTACATGGAGCCAAATATTCCAATTACAATCGGAATATTTGTTCAAACCGAATAAATGTGTTCCATATAAACACCTCATTCGGAATGAACAGGCCCAAACCGAATGAAATTTCATTCCGATTCACAGGGTGGAATATTCCTTTTCCCAAACCGATTAGAAGTAAAATTATATCATGTAAACAGGGAAGCGGAATGGTGTCTGGTTGCGTTCTTTCTGCACATGCTCCGTACTGACGTGGTGACGTCACTTGGTGACGTAAGTAACGTCACTTGCAACATGGCTTCCAAGCACAGCGCACCTAATTGGAGTCCGGCGGAAAGATTGTATTTAATTCAAACTTTAAAAGAATTGAATATAATTGCTCGCTTAGACGGGCGTAAAACGAGGAACAGTGAAGTAGTTAAAAAAGTTCACGAGAGGTTACACGAAGCCGGAATAGACCGGAGCGTTGACCAGATTAGAAACCGGTGGAAAACCAGCTACGACAAGGCAAAAGAGCAAAACAGCAGAAGCGGATACGACCCCACAAACACAACAAGTGGGTTAAAGTTAAAACAGCAGCACTCCGACGATCGATCTCCATGTTTTGCAACGTGACGCTTTGTTTTGATTAATCTGCGCATGTCAGACGGCAGTTGTCAAACGTCCTTTCGGAATAAAGGCAGTCACATGTAAACGCTGGATCGGAATAGATGAAGTGACATGTAAACAGCTGATCTGAAATTTCCATTCGGAATGATTTTTTAGCACTAGTTAATGCCAGCAGCATTTGACCTCATTGCTTGTGATTTATTATTGATATTTATGTTATTTATACGTTAATAAAGAATTTACAGTAGGTGTTCCAAAATGTTCTTTGTGAATTAATAAGCTTCAACAAAAATTTCATTATTAAATTAGTAGAAAAAAAGAAAAAAAAAATTATTAGATTAGTGGACTAATCGTAAAAATAGTCGGCTGACTAATCGGGAGGAAATTAGTCGTTTGGGACAGCCCTAGTTCAAAGTCACTCAAATCACCTTTCTTCCCCATACTGATGCTCGGTTTGAACTGCAGGAGATTATCTTAAACCATGTCTACATGCCTAAATGCACTGAGCTGCCGCCATGTGATTGGCTGATTAGAAATGAAGTGTTAATGAGCAGTTGGACGGGTGTACCTAATAAAGTGGCCGGTGAGTGTACTTTGCCCTCTGAACCCCAGAGGAGCAACACCTGTTTTCATATTCCTTTTTGAACAAAACGTTTATTGGTCAATGCCAATTATCTCACGTCTCATGCAAATGAGTCCAACAGTGTGTGCCTTGTATTTGACCGAAACTTAATTAATCCAATTAATAATGTATTGTTATGTGAAAAATAAAAACGAATTCGACTTACAAACCAGGTCCTTGAACAAATTCATACATAGAGATACCACTGTGTATTAATACAAAGTATAACACTTATATTGTGTGTACAGGAATGTACGACTCACTCAGCATGCCCATCCCCAACATGAAGGCATCCATGGTGTAGGGCAGACCCCTGGCTCGCCCCCGTGTTCCGGGCGGGAACATCACCTCCTTGGGCTGAGCTTTCTTACATTCTACCTATGGAGACAGACGAAGACACACACACAGACAAAAGCGTTAGACTGTGCAGGCACACGCGCAGACAGATCTGACAGGGCTGTCTAAGCTCTTTAAGGTAGTTTTCTATTTGACTTGCAGAGCCCACCATGTGTTCCGTGGAGAAAAACAAGACAGAGTCAATCCGAGCACCTCGCATTTTCCAGCAAAGTCCCTGCGGTAAACTTACAATCATGCTCTGGCTGCTTTCAAACAAAGGTTATTGCGCTGGTGGGCATGTGCCCAATGCTTCAGGGAAATACAAGCTAAATACTTTTAAAGACTTTTGGAGAACGGATACGGTCCCGTTCTCCAATGAAAGTTGATTTTTTTTTTTTTTTGTGTGGTCATTTGGTAGCGGAATGATCAAGTTTGCCACTTATCCATTACTTTTGAGCAGGGGTCTCCAAACTACTGGCCGTGGGCCGGCCACATTTGGTCCGGCCCCCTGAACAAAAAAAAAAAAAAACAAAAACAAAAAAACAAAAAACAAAAAAAAATAAATAAATAAAACTTTTTTTTTTTTTTTTAAAATAGTGTTATTTATTTCCTGGCTTCTTTTCTGTGAAGAACCCAGAAAGGGTTATTTGGTTATTGACTATTTAATTAATAGTGTTATTATATTATATTATATTATATTATATTATATTATATTATATTATATTATATTATATCATATTTAGGGCTGTCAAAAGATTAAAATTGTTAATCGGGTTAATTACAGCTTAAAAATTCAATTCAAACCATATATAAAATATGCCCTATTTTTCTGTAAATTATTGTTGGAATGGAAAGAAAAGACACAAGACAGATATATACATTCAACATAAGTACTGTATTAGTTTATTATAACAAAAAATCAACAAGATGGCATTAAAATTATTAGCATTCACTTAAAGCGATCCATGGATAGAAAGACTTGTTCTTAAAAGATAAATGTTAGTACAAGTTATAGAATTTTTATATTAAAACCCCTCTTAATGCTTTCGTTTTATTAAAATTTGTAAAAATTTTCAATCAAAAAAACTAATACCTCTCCATAGTTGATGTCAATAATTACACCATGCTCACTCATTATGCTGAAAGCCATAAAATCAGTTGGACCCATGCGCCAGCAGCGGGCGCCAAACACCAAAAAACAAGTAACAAGCGGACATTACACCCTCCTGTCATTTTAATCTGTTTGAGCGGGGCATGTGCGTTAATTGCGTAAAATATTTGAACCTGATTAATTAAAAAAATTAATTACCGCCCGTTACCGCGATAATTTAGACAGCCCTAATTATATTATATTAATATTATATTATATGATATTAATATTTTTATTTTATTTACTTTTGTTCCATGAAGAATCCAGAAAGGGTTATTTGATTGTGGCTTTCTGAAAAACAATACAATTTTACATTTAGGCACTCCTGCAATCGTCACACCTTTTCTGTTACAAACTGACCCTGGCCCCTCATCAGAGAAGGGAAAGGTTATGTGGCCCTCACAGGAAAAAGTTTGGGGACCGATGCTTTTGAGTGTCATTTTCGCAAAATGTGTTCTTGTGTACATGTGTGGGTTACAGTCATTCCCTAGTGTCCCTTTGTCCAATTCCACATGCTCGTCGATTTTGCACCCCCCGCCCACTCCATTTCTATCACGTTCCCATCCTGCATCATAAATGACATCCCCTCCTCCAACATCACACATATTAAATGAGGGCTGTAACAAGGGCAGGTGAGGGAAAATAGATGAGAGTTCTACAGTATATGCTAGGGGTATTAAATGTACGGCCCGCCCAATCCGCCCCAGAGTGCAGCTCGTTCATACTCTACTTACAGAATCACTTGATTTTATTTCGACATTGGCGGCGTAAACCCGTAAATTTGTGATTTGTGTGATGGAGTGCGTGCACTACTGCATTTAGCGGTTACATTCGCCCCCTCGCGGTCAAAATGGACTGGATACTAGCACTGTCAATGTCAGCTGATGAACAGAGGTGGGTAGTAACTAGAGATGTCCCGATCCGATATTTGGATCGGATCGAACAAAAAAATGCGCATCGGTATCGGATCGGCCGACACGGAAAAAATCCGATGCAGACTTCCGATCCAGCTTTTTTTTTTTTTTTAAAGTCCGGTCCGGGTTTTCCAGCGCATCGATTTACATAATCCATTCCAGTTTTTGCTTCGGTTTCCCTAAAATCCGGTCCGCATTTTACGGCACACGTTCAACACACTACATTACCGTCTCCCAATTTACCGAGAGAGTTTATCGGTAAAAATGTCAGCTGTGTGGGATCATTTCACCTAAAAGGACGACAAAGATGAAGAGGCAGAGTGCAACATATGCCACAATAAAGTCAAGCGTGGTGGTAAAGCTGTAAGAAGTTTTAATACAACCAACCTAATCAAGCATTTAGCGAAATACCACCACAAAGGAGTATGTTAAGAAAACCAAAGACAAAAAGAAAGGTCCTACGCAACTAACACTGGCAGAAACTTTTGCTGTGCGTGAAACTCTGGCACTCGACAGTCCCAAAGCCCAATGAATGACAAGAGTCATTGCCGAAGAATTCATTCTGGATGACGAGCCATTATCTCTCGTGAGTAAAGACGCACCATCCAACACTTAGAACCACGGTACACCATGCCCAGCCGTCATTACATCCTTGAGCAATTCGGCCTTGGAAGATTCGAGAACGATTCACAAACATCCAAATTCCGATTATTGAAATATGTCAAGTAAAGCGGAACAAATACACAGCGCGGTCTTCGGGACGCAATGAGAAACGGACCGCATTGCGTCCAAGACTAAACATCATGCTTGTCATAGACCTGGGTAATGCCAATGCTAAACTCACGGCTTTAGCTCAATTTATGCCGCTGGATAAAGAACACAAGAATACCTGACTGTTGCTGACAGCCGCTACAAACTACGTCAACATCATTTTACTGTAGATAATAGATATCATATGTATATAGAACTAGATGCAAAATGACAGACTTGACGGCGTTAGCAACATTGAAGTATTGAAAACTAGATGCGTTAGTAAACAGCTGCCATCTTAAAGCAGGAGACTTCCCTAGTAGGCTGTTGTGAACCTTCCAAGCGAACCTAATTAACTTTTTGTCTAAAATATCTGCAAAATCTTGACTTTAATCTATCTTCAAAACAGTTTTGAAACTTTGACATATTGTAAGTAGACAGAAGGGAAATTATGTAATAACGGGAGCAATTTTAACAACTTAAACAGTTGATTCCCAAAATTAAATGAATGTAGTTTAAAGCTGCTGACACAGAATGGGGACATGAGTATTTTATTTACTGTTTTAAAATGTTAACTTGATACTGAAATAGTCGTTTATTTAAACCTGAGAGGCTTTTTATACAATTATTGTAACTAATGCACGAAACATGAAAAGCATCTAATACCTTGGGGGGTTTGTGGGATTTTCCACTGAGGTTGTTTGTGTGGTTTTCTTTTTTTAAGACAGTTTACAATATTATTTGCACGTTTTACTGACTGACTATGCCATCTCTGTTTGTTATTTATAATGTTTTGTGTTTGTCACTGAATAAACAGGTCAGTTTCTTGTTACCAACCGTTGTGTGTTATTCAAACTCACCTAATTCAGCTGGCTAGTTGTTATCAAGAGTACTAAAACCTTTTTCAACATGAGTGAAAACTAAGTAAGGAGGCTATAGTAAATAACTTTAAACTTTAACACATGCTCAAATAGGCCGGTATCGGTATCGGCCAGTATCGGTATCGGATCGGAAGTGCAAAACAATATCGGTATCGGATCGGAAGTGCAAAAACCTGGATTGGGACATCCCTAGTAGAAACTAAAGATGCACCTATACCAGTATCAGCAGAGGGGGCTGATCCGGCCCAAAATGGTGGTTTCGGTATCGGCGAGTACCAACAAATAGGGCGCCGATACCATTTACCGGTCCAGTATTATAACATCGACCGCAGCATTTTTTTCTCCTGACGCTCACTACACTCTCTGTTGTGTGATGACATGTGATCACTTTGCATGCCAAGCAGCTATCGCTAGTGGCCTGCTCCAGACCATTGAGAGCGGGCCAATAGCTGCTCTTAACCAATGCTAGGACAGCTTTTTCATATGTAGGAAAAACAAACTATGAGAGGAAAATGTCGGCGGTCTGGAAATGTTTCAGTTTATAGTCTCCATCGAGTACAATTGCTGCATGCAAGATTTGCGGCCTGAAAGTTTCGAGAGGTTGAGTTAAATTGGCCAGTTTCAACACCTTGAACCTGAAAAAACATTTGAAGACAAAACGTGAACGAACACAAAGAGTTTGAGGCTACAACAGCAGCAACTGCTACCAAGAGAAAGGGACCGGAGCGGCAAACCCTGGTCAGTTCACTTCGTCTACTTTACTTTTATTGTCTTTTATTGAAAGAAATACCGCAGTAATTTGAGACCTGTTTCAAAAGTAGGGTTGCCACCTTTCAGAAATAGAAATAAGGGACTCACCCCTCACGCACAAAGCTGTACAGGTGACGAAAAAAAAGGGACATCCCCAAAACTCCTAAAACGCATAGAAATGTATCCATTTATATATACATTTCGAATTGATTGAATACGGAATACAACTTTTAATTCCCAATTTGGAGCGAGTCCTTATTTCAAAGGACGGGTGGCAAGCCTGTTCAAAAGTGCTGAGAAGTAAGCTAAGCTAAGTGGCTAAGTGTGTGTTGCTGCTGGTGGACAGAGAGGGAGGCTAATAGGCTAGGTTCATAATACAGGTCTTAATGCACGAATCCGATTTTTTCGTGTTTTTCCGACTCGAGTGAGGCATTAACTTAACGGTCTGAACGTGACAAGTCGCATAGAACTGGACCATTTCAAATCCGATCTGGGTCACTTTCGTATGTGGTTCAAATCCGATCTGGGCCACATTTTTCCAGACTGCCGCAGTCTCCCAAATCGGAATTCATGCAGCAATTACGTCATCACATAGCGAGAGAGACGGTACGGTAGCGGTGCAGCTGTGCGTTATTAGCGCCTAGCTTGCAGTGAACACGGCTTTTGGGGAAGGGCTGGGCTTGACAACAGTCATAAAGAAAACAAAAATGGATTGAGGATAAGCCTGAAAATGATTGGTTTTCCCTATGCTCTAAGTGAGCAATATTTCAACATTGCCTACACGGCCGAGAGTCGCGGCAAACTGCCCGTATGTGTGTGTGACATGCACGGACAGCGCGTGCATCTTATCGATCCATATAAACTTTAAATACAAGCCTTAACAGGGATTATTTATGTCTTCTTTTTGAAAAGCAAAATATGATATCCCTGGAATGACGGATAACATGCGTGTCGTTTGTTTTGATGCTTCTGCGCATGCGGGTCTTCTTGCTCAGCGCGTGTCGGACTGCGAATTACAGCGCATGCGTAATACTTCAATGGTCTCAGTGGACAAAGGCAGTCTGAACGGGCACGCCCAAAAACGGATATGACAAAAAATTGGATTTGTGCATTAAGACCTGTAGTATGAACCTAGCCATAGAGACACAGGATGCTGTGGTCAATTATTATAACTTATAATTTAACGAAAGTTGCACTATTTGGCCTTTGAGAGCAAAAACTCAAGGTTTAAAAAAAGTTTATTCATTCATTCATTGTATTTTTACTTTCTTACTGTTGGGGTAGTATTATACATGTTTTAAAGTGCGTACGGCAGGATAAAAAAAAAAAGTCTTAAATAGCATTATCATGTGAATTACAATCATATTTTGAGACGATTCGACTATACACAACAATTTAGCAAAGCGCAGATGACGACAAATTAGTTTTTTAATCCACCGTCTAGCCACGCCTACCATTATAGGGCTCTAGCGTCCCCAACAGGTGGATGACGTCAGCGGGAGATTTATCATCTGATTTAGTATGTAGCCCAGGGGTGTCCAAGCTTTTTGCAAAGGGGGTCAGAGTTGGTGTGGTAAAAATATAGGGGGCCGACCTTGGCGGACGTCCCTTACGTAGAACAATATACAGTGCCCTCCATAATTATTGGCACCCCTGAAAAGGATGTGTTTCTTAGCTTCTAATATATTTATATTTTTTTAATTCAAATAATATGGGACCTTAATGGGAAAAAAGGGAAAAATCCAACCTTCAATACAAGTGCATTCATTCAGTGGGGAAAAACATCCCACATAAAGAAAAAAATATTCGACATCAAATAATGTGTGTCACAATTATTAGCACCCCTGGTGTTAATACTAGAGGAGTTCCAAAAAATCGATTATTACATGCATCGCGATTCGACACGTGACGATTCGATTACGATTCATAAAGGTTAAAAAACGATTATTTTCACTCCTAACAACGCTCGTAGCGAAACGAAATTCAAGACACGTCTGCGGCCCGGACACCGTTAACGGACGCACACACAACGTTATGATGGATGCTCCCAGTTACTGGAAGATAGATTTACTCCTTTTTAAAAGACTGGAAAATAAATTTGTGTATATGGCAGGCAGGACCAGAAGCCGGTCGCGCTTTTGTGCGCATTTTTAGAGCGAGAGGGGAAGAGAGATAGTTCTTTGCTCGTTGCTCCTTGCCTTTCAGATGACCAGCTGTAGTTTTAAGGCATTTCAATTAAAAAAAATATCCCGAGTGTGTTGCTAAGACCCGTGTGCATCTATAAGAGGTGAGTACAAGAACCCTCTTGTACTGTTTAGCCTTTATTGTTGTTGTTTTTGAGATGTTAATAGTTAGCGCCGAGCGCTAAGCTAATGAGCTAATTCGCTAACGTGTATTTCATATGCAGAACTTGTAAAACCATGATAAAGTACAGTGGTAACACTACAAACATGCGAAATAGAAAGAGAAGAAAGTGCGCGCGCTGTAATGAGTGTGAGTGTAGCAGTGTCAAGACCAGTTGAGATTTCCACCTGTTACTCCAAGAGGTAACACTGTGAAAACAAAGTATATTGGTTAAAAGAAGTCTTATTTCTAAAGACACTTTGTTTGTGTCCAGAAAATGTCGAATTCATTCCACCAGTGTAAATTTCATTGCATTGTTGAGAGAAATGAGTACTCCCTTTAAAATAGTTAAGCATTTTGCACTTTCTTGTAAAACGAAATAAATAAAAAAGCAGCTTAAGGGCAGCTTTTTGTTGTATGGGCATTATTCCATCTTTCCTGTTGAATCATAAGGATATTTTAAATAAATAATGGACATAAATTTGCTTGGCTGCTTTAGTAATCAGTGCTGCACGATGCATCGATAATCGTGATAACCGCGATAACCGCGATCATAGACGATATCGCGATAATCGATTAAAAATCGAATCGTGGCGTCCTGAATCGTAATCGAATCGAATCGTGGGGTGCCTAAGATGGCACACCCCTAGTTAATACTTTGTACAACCCCCTTTTGCCAACAAAACAAGGTCTGGGGATTGAGATGGCCATTGGAGGAGCTTGATTTTTTTGTCTGGTGAACCATCTCTGTGTAGATTTGGCCATATAGGGTCATTGTCTTGCTGAAAGACCCAGCGACGACCCATCTTCAACTTTCGGGCAGAGGGCAACAGATTTTGATTCAAAATGTCCTGGTATTTGAAAGCATTCATGATGCCATGCACCCTAACAAGGTTCCCAGGGCCTTTGGAAGCGAAACAGCCCCACAGCATCACTAACCCACCCCCATACTTCACAGTGGGTATGAGGTGCTTTTCAGCATGCGCATCTTTCGTGGCACGCCAAACCCACTTTGAGTGTTTGTTGCCAAAAAGCTCAATCTTGGTCTCATCTGACCAAAGCACACTGGGACCGTGTGTATTTTTGTGTGAGAAGTCGTCACTGGGTGTTTCAGCAAGACAATGACCCTAAACATATGGCCAAATTTACATAGAAATGGTTCACCAGACACAAAATCAAGCTCCTCCCATGGCCATTTCAGTCCCCAGACCTTGTTTTGTTGGCAAAAGGGGGTTGTACAAAGTATTAACACCAGGGGTGCTAATAACTGTGACACACATTATTTGATGTCAAATATTTTTTTCCTTATGTGGGATTTTTTCCCCACTGAATGAATGCACTTGCATTGAAGGGTGGATTTTTCTCATTTTTTCCCATTAAGGTCCCATATTATTTGAATAAAAAAAAAATATTAGAAGCTAAAAAACACATCTTTTTCAGGGGCGCCAATAATTATGGAGTGCACTGTATACTGGAAGCACAAAGTGTGAATCTTCCATTGCCATGGACGGCACTCGACGTCCAACCCATTTTGACTGGAAGGGGACGAATGAACGTTCATTCTGCTCTATGCCACGTATCCATCCCCACAATAACCGAATTATGTAGACGAGGAGTAGCTGACGGTTGCTCTTTGGATGCGTGTGCCACGCTGCACAATCTACTTGCTCCGTTGCCTACTTGGCATCAGCCTGCCCATATGTTTGTCTGTTTGCCTCCTGGCTTCTCCCAACTGCCTCTGCTTAAACAGGGCTTCCTTGGCTGCTGGGGTTCACACGTCAACCTGGCCCGCTGCACAAGACAGGGTAGAGCACCCGCGCTGCGTACACCTCAACTAAGAAACAGCATGGCATCCATACAAATAAGCGGCCAATTCTTGACAGGCCGGTGCATTGCTATTCACACACAAACATATTTGCACATGCAGTCGTACAGTGCAGTGAACACACTAGGAGATGGCCGCTTTTTTGTTGCCTGACTGTTGAGTTTAAAAAAAAAAAAAAAAATACACAAAAATAATTACTAGAGATGTCCCGATTGATCGGGTCCGATCACGTCATTTTCAAAGTACCGGAATTGGCAAAAAAATATCGGACATGCCTTTTTTAAGTATATATTTATATATATATATATATATTTTTTAAATTAAATCGTTTTCTAATTGTATTTAACGTTACAGACATAATATGTTACACTAATCCAGAGTCTTTAGTTTAGGCTTAAGGTAGGGTTATCAAATTTATCCCGTTAACGGTGGTAATTAATTTTTTTAAAAATTTATCACGTTAAAATATTTAACGCAATTAATGCATGCTCTGCACGACCCACTCTCGCATTGTCGCGTTCAATCTGTAATGGCGCCGTTTTACTTATATATAGAGCTATATAAGGCAGCGTAAAATGAGTAAAGTGAATTTTGGCAGCCTTTGGAGCCTATTTTTGATTACTAAAGCCTTACAATCCATCTCCCTACGATTAGAAATATCGTGGGAAGCAATGTGGGGAAGAAAGGTAGTAGTTGATCTTTTCCTTAACACTCTATGTTACTTCCCAAAGCAGAGAAGATATATCAAATGGTACCACGACGCACAGTCATGGTTGCACTTCCCATCATGCATTTGGGCAGAGGTTAAATGGCTACAGTATCATTTACTGAAAGCTCAACAAAAACACTAGATGGCAATATTTAGTCACAATATACAAAGTCACATTTATCCTTTAAGAATTGCAAGTCTTTCTATCCGTGGATCTCTCTCACAGAAAGAATGTTAATAATGTAAATGCCATCTTGAGGATTTATTGTCATAATAAAAAAATACAGTGCTTATGTACTGTATGTTGAATGTATATATTCGTCCGAGTTTTATTCATTTTTTTCTTAATGCATTGCCAAAATGTATATGATCGGGAAAAATTATCGGGAATGATTGTAATTGAATCGGGAGCAAAAAAATAAAAATAAAAAAAAAGGAATCGGATCGGGAAATATCGGGATCGGCAGATACTCAAACTAAAACGATCGGGATCGGATCGGGAGCAAAAAAAACATAATCGGAACAACCCTAATAATTACAATAATACTAGATATCCTATACTATATGGTACATATTATTTATACAATTGGGTTATGAAAATGCAACTATGAGTACTTTAATAGCGACTAATCAAAAGCTATGGCGGAAAACAAAGACAAGACTGAAAAAGCAGTTTCTGCTCTTGCCATATTTTTCTGTAAATTATTGTTGGAATGGAAAGATAAGACACAAGACGGATATATACATTCAACATACGGTACATAAGTACTGTATTTGTTTATTATAACAATAAATCAACAAGATGGCATTAACATTCTGTTAAAGCGATCCATGGATAGAAAGACTTGTAGTTCTTAAAAGAAAAATGTTAGTACAAGTTAGAGAAATTTTATATTAAAACCCCTCTTAATGTTTTCGTTTTAATAAAATGTGTAAAATTTTCAATCAAAAAATAAACTAGTAGCCTGCCATTGTTGATGTCAATAATTACTTACACAATGCTCATGGATGCTGAAGCCTATAAAATCAGTCGCACCCAAGCGCCAGCAGAGGGCGGCAAAACTCCATAAAACACAACAAGTGAGCGTTTCACTGTGTACTGTCATTTAAATTTCTCTGAGCGGGGCATGTGCGTTAATTGCGTCAAATATTTTAACGTGATTAATTTAAAAAATTAATTAACGCCCGTTAACGCGATAATTTTGACAGCCCTATTAATTGCGTTAAAATATTTTACGCAATTAACGCACATGCCCCGCTCAAACAGATCAAATGACAGTACATTGTAATGTCTGCTTGTTACTTGTTTTTTAGTGTTTGGCGCCCTCTGCTGGCGTGTGGGTCCAACTGATTTTATGGGTTAGTACCATGAGTGAGCATGGTGTACAGTAATTATTGACATCAACATTGGCGAGCTACTAGTTTATTTTTTGATTGAACATTTTACAAACGTTAATAAAACGAAAATATTAAGAGGGGTTAATTTCTATAACTTGTACTAACATTTATCTTTTAAGAACTACAAGTCTTTCTATCCATGGATCACTTTAAGAGAACGTTAATAATGTTAAAGCCATCTTGTTGATTTATTGTTATAATAAACAAATACAGTACTTATGTACCGTATGTTGAATGTATATATCCGTCTTGTGTCTTATCTTTCCATTCCAACAATAATTTACAGAAAAATATGGCATATTTTATAGATGGTTATAATTGCGATTAATTACGATTAATTAATTTTTAAGCTGTAATTAACTCGATTAGAAATTTTAAACGTTTGACAGCCCTAATTTTTATATTAAATTGCCTTTCAAGATGACATATCTATGTGCTGGATTTTATTAAGTAAATTTCCCCTAAAAATGCGACTTATACTCAGGTGCGACTTATATATGTTTTTTTTTTCTCTTCGCTGGCCATTTAATGGCTGGTGCGACTTGTAGTCCGAAAAATACAGTACGTGGAAATTCGGGTTACATCACCAGCGTAGTAATGGAACTCGTTTGTAACCCGGGGACTACCTGTATATTAGGGCTGCAGCTATCGAATATTTTAGTAATCGAGTAATCGACTGAAAATTCTATCGATTAATCGAGTAATCGGATAAAACAAATATATTTTTAGGTGAAGAGCAATTATAAATATACATGAGAAAACAAGACATTTCATCTAATCTTGAACCATTTTCAGTCAATCAATGTCTTTATTTTCGATGTATATTGTTGAAAACAGCCAACAATTGCATCTCAGATGTAACTAGAATTAAAAAAAAAAAAAAAAAGACTAATTCACTGCTTTCACTCAAAAAACTTTTAGATCTTATTTAAAAAAAAATATATATATATATATCTTACCTAAAAATGCCGTTACACTTGATAACACACATCACTTAAAAGTTAGGATTTTTCCCCACGTGTTTCAATTGAATTTCTCTTTGTGTCAAGCCATTTTGAAGTTCTAGTTAAGTTTTAAGTTAGTCTAAACTGTAAGTCCTGATAGGATTTTGTGTTTTTGCAGTGTTCAAAAAAAATGTATGATACAGGCTGTATTGGAGCACATTAGGGACCAGTGCTACTTGGTGTTTTATCCAGCAATGACTACTGAGCTAAAATTGATAGTTAGCATGATTAAGTTTTTATTTTACACCCTCATCACTCCACAATGCTATGTTATGTTAAAGCCTGTATGTAAGACACGTTAGCCACGCATCGACAGTGGTCATAATTAATAGAAACCTAGCCCTCCGCAGGGCTAACGTTACGTGAGCTAGTAGCGACAGTAACGTTAATCTTATTTATTAGCGTTTAGCGCTCTTTATTAGCGCTTAGCGCTCTACTGCTTTAAGATGGCGGCTTTTTACTAACGCTGCCCAGCCGCCGCCGAGTCTGTGGTTTAGCATCTAGTTCAACATACATGTGATCTCTATGAGACCCTACCTGTACCAACGTAGCATCGTGCGGGCTAGTATTTAGCAACGTCGGCGTCGTTTGTGGCGGCTGTCGGCTGCAGTAAGTTTTTTTCCCCCTTCTTCCTCTCCGCACGTGACAGCGCGTTGCCCCGCATTAAAAGTAGTCCGAGCAAAACGTGACGCTTAGAGCTGTCAAAATAAACGATTACTCGAGGTGAATAAAATTACTCGGATCAGTTTTTAAACTCGAGTTACTCGAGTTGCTCGAGTACTCGTTTCAGCTCTACTGTATAGCATAAATTAAAAACCCGTTCCTTTTCACCCGAATCCGAACCCGTGATCGGATTGGGACATCCCTAATATATACTGCATTTTATTTTAAAAAAGAATCTACCGATCTAATTATTGCACCTTTACATGCATTCTTACATGTTAAAATTTTGACTACTTCACTCAACTCCCCATACAAACATAAGTTTCAGAATGGACGTGCAGTTACCTTGGAAATGTAAGCATTAAAAAAAATATAAGTTGTCGCAGCATCTAAACGATAGATCCTTTTCAAATGGCAAAAAACTGTTGCTCCTTTCATGCCTTGAAGAGATCCTGAACCGTTTTCAAAAGCCATCATTTAGGACAAATGTTCTATCTGGAAAACCTTAGTGAAACTATTGCACCCTTCTGCTACTTTATTATCATGTTCAGAATTGACTTTTCAATGGCTCCGTGCTCTTCAATTTTCACCTTCTTCGACTTGGTTCTCTCTTGAAAGCTCCCATCTCCCTCCTTTACACAGTCCTGAGTGTTTGAAGCAGGCGAACACCCACACACTCACACCACAGCAGATCCTGGCTCCTGGCTGCTTTGGAATCCATGACAAGGAGCCCTCTCTCTAAATATCAAAGACCCGCGTCTGGGAGCATGTAGGCATGACTCACACTTGGGCCTGTCTTTCTCGCAGCAGGCGACCTGAACGTTCAGCCCACTGGATGTGCTTGCCGGAGAACACTGCCAGGTACGCCATGTGGGCAGAGCCTGGCTGGATTTCTTGCCACTATGTCAACCATCTGAAAAATCCCGCAATGCGTTGAGATTTCTTACAGATGTGTTTGCCCCAACCTACCGATAGCCACGCCGAGCGTCTGCGCCTTTTGTCAGTAATATGTCAAACCACGGTGTCATGAGAGGCGGCCAGATTTGCTGTGACGGTGGCAAAGTGGCTTAAGGAACTTAGTGTGCCACTGTGCTTCAAATCAAGTGCTTTGAGCAAAACCTATCACAAAAAAAAGTCTTTTCCAGATGACTGTGTGCATTTTGGCTGCCGGAGAAATCAGAATATTGTAGATCTGGCATTCGTCTATGTTGCGTTGTTAGACACTGTAGAGGTAGTCCCTGAGTTACGAACGACTTCCGTACTGGCGATGTAACCCGAGTATCCGCGTAGGTCGAAATTAAGACCTTGTCAAGGGTCAATCTGCATTGGACAAGGTGTCAAGAGTCAAGAATCTGCATTGGACAAGGTGTTGATGCTGGAACTTTTGTTTGGTGCTGTTCCAGTGAGATTTACAAAGATGACTGCCTGGAGAAAAAAAAAAAAAAAAAAAATTCCCTCAGTCTTTGGTGATACGGGGCTGCATGTCAGGCAAAGGCACTGGGGAGATGGCTGTGGTTAAATCTTCAAGTTTATATTGAAATTTTACAGTTTTCTGATCCCTTCAAATAAAAATGTTATTTTCCAAGATGAAAATGCATCATGCCACAAATAAAAATGATTTGAGAAAAAGAATCTGAGATATCGAAGGACCGATCTACATCTGAGGCTGACTAAATTACCCCAAGACTTGAAGCAAAGTTTCATGTCAGTGTCCCCCAGAAGTGGATCCATTCTTGGATAGCTCCCCATTTTTTTTTTTTAAATAAAGGGATTTGTACTCTGAAGCTACCACGTTGCATTAACATAATGCAAAAAAAATGATTCAAATGGGGAACGGCTAGCTTGACGTTGTTGTTTCTGTTGTTTGCAGCAGTTTTGCAGGTAAGCAAGTTCACACAGGTTAATGTTATGCTAACTCTGATGCAGATCGGACTTTCAGTAGCAAAATTAGTGGTTTCCCCCCACCTGCACAACATTGACGTCTTTTTACATAACTTAGTGGCTGCTGCTGGCCGGAAAAAAAACAAAAAAACTTCTAATATCACTCCTCTTCGAAGGGGGCGGAGGAGTTGGCTTGTTGACAACATGTACAACCCCAAGCAAAAAAGTATGGAATCCCCAGTCTCGGACGAGCACTCACTCAGACATTTTATCACGTAGACCATACTCAGATATTTGACTTGTCAAGAGTCAAGAATCTGCATTGGACAAGGTGTCAAGAGTCAAGAATCCGCATTGGACAAGGTGTTGATGCTGGAACTTTTGTTTGGTGCGGTTCCAGTGAGATTTACAAAGATGACTGCCTGGAGAAAAAAAAAATCAAAATTCCCTCAGTCCGTGGTGAACATGTACAACCCCAAGCAAAAAGTATGGAATCAACCGTCTCGGACGAGCACTCACTCAGACATTTTATCATGTAGAGTAGACCATACTCAGATATTTGACTTGTCAAGAGTCAAGAATCTGCATTAGACAAGGTGTCAAAGGTCAAGAATCTGCCTTGGACAAGGTGATGATGCTGGAACTTTCGTTAATGCCCAGCGTGGTTTAGCTTACTGATAGCTAGCTGAGGCAAAAATCAAACTTTGCTATAAAAGTTAACAATCATCGGCAGCGCAACGATGCGACACCAAACGGGATTTTACAGTCAAAACTCCGACAGAAGTCAACAGTTGCCATTATATACGTATTTATCGTAAAAAAACTTAACAACTGGGCAGGCGTTGTGGCCAAATCGTCAACCCAGTAGATGACGGTAATGCCTCATGATATGGGTAAACTGCCAACAAAAACAAGAAGAACTACTCCTTCCCTCCCTACGACTAGGAGCCATGTCGTCGCAGGCAGGCGCTGCCACCCAGCGGCCGGAGGGATTCTCTTCAAATTAGTCCCGTGAAAAATCATTAAAACCGGACATTTTTATGAATTTATAAAATCCGCCCGGACGATGAGGATACTACGTGAAAGTAGGACTTGTCCGGGCAAAAGAGGACATTTGGTCACCCTAATCTAAATAGTTTTACTTGAATGTTTTTTTTCCAAAAATGAAGACCTTAATGTTACTTGAATAAGATAGGCATAAAAAAATAAATATCCGTCAACAGAATGTACTGTATACATCATTTGCATTAATATCCCAAAAGCATTTGTTTTTTTCCATGAGCAAAGAGAATAGCGAAAGCCTCCAGGTATGACCTTTTCAATACATCTCTCATACATATTAACCTTGAATGTAAAACGCAAAGGTGTGGGGGCGAGCTGGACTGGAAATGGCTGTCCTTCAGGGACAAGTGTTGTGGGTGTGTTGTTTGCATGTGTGGAGGGGGCGCTGGAGAGGTCTTGGCCAATGGTAGAGAAAATCCTCCCTCAGTAGACTGGCAGGTTGAAGTAAAGCACTTGTGTCATTCACGGTGTTTCATTTAGAGCTTGGAAATGTTAATTGATGTGGAACATAGATTGTCAAAATCAATCAACATAAGATTTTTGACAAGAGTTGAAGGGAGACCGGTGCATAAACGGAACATTTGGGACTGTACATTGCGCATTACACAAGGTTTGCCACATCTTCCATTGATGAAATCACCATGATGGCAGAGCAATGGGACATATTATACTAATAATGACATGTCCTACTTTTGGATAAGTTAATATTTGGATGAAAGCAAAATGCCTTTAGTGTTTAGAATCTCACAGGAGTCATTAGATTCGATGTTTGTTCTGTGTGGTTTATATAAAAGCGCAGGAATACGAGGTCATTTTAAGGACCATGCGCTCCCTGTGGTGATTCCATATTCCAAGATGATAATGTCTCCACACACACAGAGACACTTTCAAGTGATGCCATCATCAAATGGCTTCCATCACTTGAAGATTTGCAAACTGTTTGAGTGCTCCTCAAATGTCCCAAGCACAGTGGAGTTGTAAACATCCAATCACTTACAGGCTAGATTTTGCAAGTCACAAACAGTAGCCGTTCTTCCTTTAACATGATGTAAAAACTAGGGCTGCAGCTATCGATGAACTAGGTAGATTGAATAATCGAGGAATCGGATAAGGAACATAAAAAATAAATAAATAAAATGCCTGAGCTCAGTGCTTAATTTGTAAATCAAAAGGTGCTGGAACGCAAAGTACATAGGACAACGCAGGGATGACAAGACGGGCACAGGTGCCGGAACATGCGCAGAAAAAGGTGCTGAAAACAACACGCAAATACCCACTTGCCATGCTGTGGGACTTACAAACCTCAATTTCAGATAATATCCACGTTATAAATTAGGGTTGTTCCGATCATGTTTTTTTGTTCCCGATCCGATCCCGATCATTTTCGTTTGAGTATCTGCCGATCCCGATATTTCCTGATCCGATTGCTTTTTTTTTTTTTTGTGCTCCCGATTAAATTCCAATCAGTCCCGATAATTTTTCCCGATCATATACATTTTGGCAATGCGTTAAGAAAAAAATGAATAAAACTCGGACGAATATATACATCCAACATACAGTACATAAGTACTGTATTTGTTTATTAAGACAATAAATGCTCAAGATGGCATTTACATTATTAACATTCTTTCTGTGAGAGGGATCCACGGATAGAAAGACTTGTGACTTTGTATATTGTGACTAAATATTGCCATCTAGTGTATTTGTTGAGCTTTCAGTAAATGATAATGTAGTCATGCCCAAATGCATGATGGGAAGTGGAACCATGACTGTGCGTCGTGCTATCAATTGATATATCTTCTCTGCGTTGGCAAATAACTTAAGGTGTTAAGATGAAGATCAACTGCTACCTTGCTTCCCCACATTGCTTCCCATGATATTTCTTATCATAGGGAGAGGGATTGTAAGGTTTTAACCAATTAAAAAGAGGCTCCAAAGGCTGCCAAAATTCACTCTACTCATTTTACGCTGCCTTTTGCCTCTCTATATAGGTAAAACGGCGCCATTAGAGATTGAGTGCGACAATGCGTGAGTGGGTCGTGCAGCGCATGCATTAATTGCATTAAATATTTTAACGTGATACATTTTTAAAAAAATGAATTACCACCGTTATTGGGATAAATTTGATAACCCTACCTTAAGCCTAAACTAAAGACTCTGGAAGAGTGAAACATATTATGTCTGTAACGTTAAATACAATTAGAAAACTATTTAATTAAATAAAAAAATATATATTAAATATAGGCAAAGCTGATATTTTTTGCCGATTCCGATACTTTGAAAATGACGTGATCGGACCCGATCGATCGGCATCTCTAGTATAAATGTTATGACAACAATTTACAATTATTTAGGCTATACTCTGCACAGCATGGGCAATTGCCCACATAACCACAGGTGGGACTTACAGTACACAGTAGGCAATTAGTTTCTCAACAGGTCTAACTTGTAAAACGTAAAAAAAAAAAAAAAACAGATTTGAAAAACAGATTACCATAAATAACACAAAACTTTAGCGAGTTTCATCTCCCTCGTCTTCTCCTGCCCCAAAGTTCCCACCGCCTTACAAATTGTGCAGCCCAAACCCGAATTTCCTATAAGCCTCTGGCTGTTGTTGGTCTACCTGGCTGATTGCTGGTGCTGTAGCTGGCCCCCACTCCTGGTGGCGCTGAACCTGACAAGCTGCTGCCATGGTAGCAGCCTACTGCCCCGGCTTGGCTGGATGTCCATTAACCTGGCTAGCTGCTGCGGCGCTAGCCTCCTGCTACACCAGGTCCTGCCCTTTAGCATGATCGCTGCAGCTGCCTTCATCGCCAGTTGTTGCTTTTCTGACTTGTTTTGAACCACTTTCCTTCTTTTTGAAAAAGACAGTAAATGCAACTGTCTTTTTTGGCATGTTGAAATACTGTTTGATCCTTGCTGCTTGCTCCCCAGATGTCGCAAATTTCCCCAATTTTTTTTCATTTTTTTTAATGTCAGGGGCATGATTTGTTGGTCCAGTTTTTCAGTGCATCAAAAAAAATCTCCCGATTCTTTCAAATGACGTTAAATTTTTATAAACAACTTGCAATTCTTGGGATTTGTTCTGTAGATGAATTTATGCATGTTATTATATTCTATTATAAATAGGGCTGTCAAAATTATCGGCGTTAACGGGCGTTAATTACTTTTTTAAATTAATCACGTTAAAATATTTGACGCAATTAACGCATGCACTGAATAAGCCGCTCTCGCATTGCCTCAAACAGATTTCAATGATGCCGTTTATGGACATTAAGAGTGAAGAGAATGCCACCGGCCGCTTGGGGGCAGCGCAGCGCCGTTCCATACTAATGTTATTCCTTCTAATAGTGGGAGAATTAGTAGTTGTGAGACGTTTATGCTGTTGCTTTGTGCTCCACACATTTCGGTAAGTTTGCTTTCTTTTAGTGGAAATTATGTGTCTCTTGTTGTATTTTGGGTAAGATATGCACAGAGATATATCTGTTATACAGGTGAGTGGACACAGGCGTTCTTTGAGCTGCACCGTTTATTGGCATAAACTTCTGCAACTCCTTCACAACAAACAGAAGTATCATTTAGTAAAAGCACAACAAAAATAATATTGCTATCTCTCAAAAAAAATAATGTTCACTAAAAGAAAAGCATTTCAGTCTGTAGTAATGAGGCCCTATTCTCACACAGCTAAACAACAATGCAAAGGGAACTGGCATTACTCAGAGTTCGGTCACTCAATTCTTATTATTGTTATTTTTATTCTTCTTATTATTATATTAACTCTACTTTTGATTGAAAATTGTACAAATTTTATTAAAACGAAAATATGAAGAGGGGTTTTAATATAAAATTACTATAACTTGTAGTTGTAACTATAACATTTATCTATTATGAACTACAAGTCTTACTATCCGTGGATCACTTAAACAGAAAGAATGTTAATAATGCCATTTGTGGATTTATTGTTATAATAAACAAATACAGCACTTATGTACAGTATGTCCCACAAAAAATGACTAAGTATACCTATAAACTAAATTAGGAATGCATTAAAAAAAAACAATATTAGCTCAAACAAAAACTTAGCCTATATTGGTCTTAACAGGGAGCAGCTGGATTCAGCCATGTGAAATGGGTTGTATCATGTTCACTGTTACCACTTGAGGGCAGTGTATCCATCCAAATCAATAAAACTAAATGAAAACTTTTTCAAAACAAACCCTTACAACGCAGCTTTAAGTAAACAAATACTCGAAGCAGCAAAATTTAATTCAAATCTTTTTTCTAATCGAATTACTCAAGTTAATCGTTGCAGCACTAGTAAAAACACAGCTAAATATTTGAAGAGTACTAAACTGTCTATATATTTCAATCTACCTGCTTTCTATTCCTCTTGTGCTTATCTCCATTGCTGATTTCAATTATTATTAGGAGTAGTAGTTTTTATTTTTGTTTTATTTGTATTTATTTTTATTCTGTGATTAAGTGCGATCTTTTGTCTTGGTTTTTACGTTGTATTGATTTAAATGTGATTTTTATGATCTTCATGTGATGTAAAGCACTTTGAATTGCCTCGTGTTGAATTGTGCTATATAAATAAATTTGCCTTGCCTTGCCTAAACTGGTACTTTTCAAATATTGGGGCGCAGAGCAGTGGCGCATGTGACTTCGGGGATTTTTTTTTTTTTTTTTTTGCCGTACTAGAATGTACTGTAATTCAACATCCACTCAGTGGGTGGCAGTGGCGCTCTCATTTTCAGAGTTATCGCAGTATTTTGAGCCAAACAAGGGCACACAGCAAAGAGCACTGGACATATGAAGACAAGGAAATATGTTGAAGCATATGTTGCTAAGCCACATGGTTGCTAACCGTCATACGCTATTGTTAAGCCACCACTCGATTCATTACCGTTTTACTCTTCATCCTTCACATAGAAAACTGGAAACAGAAATGTTGTTTAATCCATCTGCAGGCGACCGGGAGATCGTTATTTTATGACACTGTGTGGGTGTGCGCTGGTTCTCATGGGAAACGCAGTCTTCCTTAATGGAAAACACTATCGCTTTTGTCCACCGGCATCGCTAAAATTGACCAAAACTGAAAAGTTACCCTATGTTGCTTTTAGTAAAAAAAAAAAAATAAATAAAAATTCATCCACCACTGATTGTAAGTTGATCGTATTATTTTATTTTCTTTAATATTAAAACGGACACAAAGTTATGAAGAGGTGTACTTATAATAATAATATTTACAGTGGCGGCAGAGAGTTGGTGGGTGCGCGAAATGTTTACGTCTTCCTGGGGGTTACAGAAAATAACTGAGAAGCACTGTACTACACCCAGTCTATAACATTTATGATTTAGCTCAATAAGCCATTTTTACAATGTATTAAGGCTTAGAACATACACAGACCAGATTGACGATGTGTGCTTTAAATGCTCCTTATCTATAATGTTCAGCGGCGGCGTGACTGATTGGTTTGCAGGGTTCACAAGCAACTGCGCATCCAGTCCAGCTGGCAATTGAGAATTCAGAAGATGCGACTAATTAAAAGCAATTACGTTGGCTTAGACAAACAACCGGTTTTTAGGATTGCTTTAAAAGCTTGACAAAAATGGTGGCTTGCTTCTGATCAGTAATGCTTTTTGTTTATCAAAGCAGCGGAGGATCTAACATAAAATTGTATTTTGATGTTATACACAAAGTCTGACGATGACAGGGCAATCTAACGTGCGCATGTTCGCATCATAAAGATGGTCTTGTGAAGTGCGCCACTTAAATACAAAATCGCTGTTATTTAAAATGTACGCCTTTTGCCGTTATTTTAAGGGTGGAGTCAATGTTCCCTCTACTTTTTCATGTGTCAGAGCAGACACACAAGCTCCCTGAGCACACTGAGGACCACTGTGAGCAACATCAGATGTGTACATTGTGGCCACACACCAGTGTGACGCCTGTTCAAAACCTTTGATCACAGCAAGTTACATGCCTTATTAAAACAATGAAATTACAGCAGCAATTTTCATGAGTTTACTTTGAAAATAATTGGCCCACTTAACATGAAAAAGACAAACATTTCATTGTTCAGGAGATGTGTATTATGTGTTTTAGGAGAGTCCTGCTTTAACCAAAGGAAGAGTCCTGCTTTGGCCTGGATAAGATCCAGTTCTGGCCTGGATGAGTTAATAAATAAAACATAATGAAAAACCACCGTGGGAGTATATCAAACTCTTACATTAAACTGTTCGGACAATAACGACACTCAGATTCTTATTCTCTGTGTCCAAGCAGCTTTCCATGACAGGTTGGAAAATAAATAAATAAATAAAATACACATACATTCCATCTTCAAAGAACCAAATGGTCCCTATAAGAAGATCCCAAACCAAAGAAGCAAAATGGTACAGAAACAATGTTATTTGTCAGATTAACTTGATTATATTGGTTCTAAATTTAGGTATCAATTCATACTGTTTAAGGGGGGGGGGGCTTCCGGGTATGTTGTCCCAGGCCTCAGGACCATAGGGGCCCCTGAATGACCCTCAATTTATTTTACTTAACATTCACATATTTCCTTTTTATTTAAATCATTGTCTGATTAAATATTATGTTCTCCTCGATATACAGTCCCTGACAAAAGTCTTGTCGCTTATCTATTTTGTAGAAACAATTCCTATAACCTGGCTTTTAATGATTCAATTGGTTTCAGAAATGGCTCATATGAAAGCTAAGACCCTCCCAAATGATGTTGAATGTAGAAAAATATATTTGTTTCATCGAAAAAAAAATATCATTCAATGAAGGCATAAAGGTCAAATTTTGGCAAGACAAAAGTTTTGTCGCCTACAGAAAGTAGTGTGAAAATTGAACAAAAAATATGTTACATAACATAATAGTGGTGCTGTGAGATCCAAATTTAGTATTTTGTATGACTTCCGTGGGCTTGAAGGACTTCATCCTTGCGGTTCGGCAAGGATTCATACAATTTATTGATGAAGTTATCTGGAACGTCAAGGAAAGCAGTCTTGCATGCCTCCCAGAGTTCACCAACATTCTTGGGTTTCGTCTTCCATGCTTCCTCTTTCAACCTGTTCATGTCTGGTGACTGGGCTGGCTAGTCCTGGAGGATCCTGATCTTCTTTGCCTTGAGGAACTTTGAGGTAGAGATTGAAGTATGCGATGGAGCACCATCCTGCTGCAGAATTTGTCCCTTTTTATAGTTAGGAATGTAAGAGGCAGCTAAGATTTGTTGATTTTTCAGACTATTTATGTTGTCTTGCACCCTGCAGATCTCTTGCACACCCCCATACTGGATGTAACCCCAGACCATGAATTTGCCGCCACCAAACTTCACTGTTTTCTGAGTGAATCTAGGGTCCATGTGGGCTCCAGTAGTTCTCCTGCAATATTTGCGGCAACTGTGGTGTAATTCAATGGAAGATTCATCTGAATAATCCACCTTTTGCCACTTTTCCAGCGTCCATCCTTTTGACAGGCTGTGGGCCTTGGCAAATGCCACACGGTTTTTTGATTGTCTTTTGTTTAATGCTGGTTCCTGGGCACGGTTTGACCATGGAGGCCATTGATAGACAGAATTCGACAGGCTGTTGTGGTTGACACAGGGACTTCAGGTGACCAGGTCTTGTGGAGCTCTGCTGCAGTGGAAAAAAGATCAAGATCCTCCAGGACTGGCCAGCCTAGTCTGCAGACATAAACATCATTGAGCATGTCTGGGGTAGGATGAAAAAGGAAGCATGGAAGACGAAACCCAAGAATGTTGATGAACTCTGGGAGCCATGCAAGACTGCTTTCTTTGATGTTCCTGATGACTTCATCAATAAATTGTATGAATCCTTGCCGAAGCCCATGGAAGTCATACAAAATATTCAATTTGGATCTCACAGCACCACTACTTAATTCGCTTATGCTATGTAACATATTTTTGTATTTGAAGTACATTTTTTGTTCAATTTTCACACTACTTTCTGTCGGCGACAAAACTTTTGTCTTGCCAAAATTTGACCTTTATGTCTTCATTAAATAATAAATCTTTTTCTCAGTGAAACAAATATATTTTTGTACATTCAACATCATTTGGGAGGGTCTTAGCTTTCATATAAGCCATTTCTGAGCACCAATTGAATAATTAAAAGTCAGGTTATTAGGAATTTTCTACAAAATGGATAAGCGACAAGACTTTTGTTAGGGACTGGAGAGTTATCCAACTTTATCCATGTTTTTGATCAATTTTGCAAAGCGAACAGAGTATTTCCCAAACCACTGACAATAATTTGAATACATTTTCCACTATGAGCGAGGCTGACGGAGTTTATTTGTAAGTAAGTGCGTTTTTATTAGGATAACCCCTTGAGATGTATCATCTCGTTTGTCACCTTCAGTGCAGTAATTGGCTGATGGCGTCAGGAGGAAAGAGCCGTAAACTGATGACAAAGACACATTTCTTCCCTCCTGTTGCGAGTTTGAGTGCAGAACGGCAAATGATGAAGGGCCGCTCCTCAGAGGTAAGACTTGAGTGGACACGGGTAGAGAAGGTTGTGAACGTCTTGCTTAGCAGCGCCCTGATTTGAATTATAAATGAAACCACAGTGACAGAGAAAGTAAAGCTTGGGTGGTACGTGCAGAATGTGTGACTAAAGGCTCATATCCCAGCTCGCGTTGACCTTCTGCGCTTGCGTGACCCAGGAGACGGAAGTAAGGAAAGGGTGGGCTGCCCTACACGTGCACGGCCCTCACGACTTGGGTGAATTTCTGTCTGCATCAATTATTCAAGCACCCTCTTAGATAAGACTCACAGGGAAGATGGATGAGGTCTATTTCTGTATAGTACTTCATAAAGATGAAGACAGGAAGGCTTTTTTTATTTTATGTCCTGGTGCTTGAAGAAAGCAAAAAACCCAGCTCTCCTCTCTGCCACTATTTGCAACCAAGGCAACACCGAAGGGTCTTTGAAAAATGCACTCAACCCTCTCAACATCCTTTCGTTTTTGCACACATTCGCACTTGTCAGCACTTTGTAGATGTGAGGGCCAAGCTTATTTCCTGCATGCGAGGACATTTATCTTAGGTATTATCAAGAGGGGCTCTCGCACAGGTGACAAAAGCTTCCAAAAGGCCTCAAAGCCGTGGGGCGGTACCCCCTCGCCCAATCTTCTTGAACTTACGGGGATGTGTGGTATCTAGCTAGGTGGAGAGTGAAGTGATCTTAAAGGGAACCTCAGTCTTTAGGACTTGTAGCCTCTAATAAGCCACAGTTGTTCTCATTTAATAAAATACAGTGGGATGAAAAAGTATCTGAACCTTTTGGAATTTCTCACATTTCTGCATAAAATCATCAAATGTGATCTGATCTTTGTCAAAATCACACAGATAAAAACACAGTGTCTGCTTCAACTAAAACCACCCAAACATTTATAGGTTATCATATTTTAATAAGGATAGTATGCAAACAACGACAGAAGGGGGAAAATAAGTAAGTGAACCATTACATTTAATATTTTGTACCCCCCCCCCCCCCCCTTTTGGCAGCAATACCTTTAAGAATTACTCGTCTTAAAAATCGAGGATCACTTTAATGCAACGCTAACAAACTCAGTTTTGGTCAATTTTAGAAACGCCGGTATTGACAACTTCCACTATGGGGTGTACTCACTTTTGTTGCCGGGGTTTGGATATTAATGGCTATATTTTGAGTTATTTTGAGAGGAAAATAAATGAACTTTATTATATAAGCTGCACACAGACTACTTTTCATTGTGTCAAAGTGTCATTTTGTCAGTGTTGTCCCATGAAAAGATATAAACATCTGCAGAAATGCGAGGGGTGTACTCACTTTTGTGATACACTGTACATGTCTTTCTATCCGTGGTTCCCTTTAAAAAGTATAGCACCGCACAATGTATAAAAGTACAACTTAGTATTGACAAATCATGGTTTATTGATGTTTATCGGGAACATTTAATAGTCTTTACAGTGACTATGAAGAATTCCAGGCAAAAACAACAGTGGAAATTATATATATTTTTATACAGCTTGGTGTAAAGCGCCTCATTATATCCCTGGTTGTGCTAAGATGAAATAAAGTCATGAAATATAAATGCATTCAAAAGAGTAACTTGTGTTAAGTGCATATAACATGGGGTCCTCATATTTTTTTCAACTCTTAACCTCTACATCATGTCGTCAGATAGCCCTGTTACGAAGCCTCGAGGCAATAACAGTTTGTTGTACATTGAATAACTAGCTAAGTTTTAGCTTTAATTGGAAGATCTGCACTATTTATTGTGTCAAATTGGTACTGTGAAAATGTTCTTTGTTATGCTATAATGAGTAGCAACGTGTTGTTGTGGGTGTTGTTCAATTATTTCCTGCGCGTGTTAATAAGAGTTTTTGTTTTGTTTTTTTATCCAAAAATGTTTCAAAACCCTGTTCTTATTAGCAAATGCGAAGGAAATTGCAAATGATGCATTTTATGTGTAATGACCATTATTGTTATGTTATTAGTAATCTGGTAACAAGACAGTGATTTGGACCTTGATTAGGCTTTAAAAGAACTATCCCAAAATTTGTAAACAATGGCTAAGCCGTTTTTCATCCTGTATCTTGCATTAAGCACAAGTAAGGGGCAAAGAAGCCCTTTTCTTATTATCATAGGGCACGTAAAAAAACAATCTTGGCCATTTATATTCAGGCTTTGAGTGTCGAGGTATAAAAATGTCAGTGCTGCGCTCCAACTAAATGTCACAGGATGTGACAGAATATCTTTTACGCAATAATTTCAGTAACACTTTAAAGATATAGGCCTGAGCACAGAATGGGTTGGGGCACTGAAGCATAGAGGAGTGCATACCAGGGTCATGTGTGACCCAGGCTGGTCCCTGGTGAACAAGGTTCTACTACACTGGTCTTGTCTTTCAGACAGCCAGTCAATCTGTCAACTTGTGGGGGGGAAAAAATAAAAAGGCCAGAAAGGAGAGGAGCGAGAAGGCACGATGAAAGAAAGGTAGGTAGGTATTCACACAACTACTCTACGGGTGCAAAAAATATATCAAAATCGTGATACAGTACCTGACAAAAGTCTTGTCGCTTGCATACACATGGACCTGAAGTGTCCCTCTAATATATTTGTAATTAGACATGTGCCGGTTACCGGTTTCACGGTTTACCGTGGTGTGAAAACGTCGCGGTTTCAAAACCACTAAAATTTTCCGTCATACCTTAGTACGGTATTCGCTATTTTTCATGTGCCAAAATGCAGCCGAAGTGGCTTGGTGCAGCACCGCTCACCCCTTCCCGTTTGTTGCCGTGAGTGTCACTAAACAGCCAGCAAACCCAAAAACAAATCCTCCAAACACAAGGCGTACTTTTCTTCAATTTATTGAGCTCTCAAATCGTGGTGAAATATACAAATAAATACATTTAAAACGCTGTACAATTGTATTTTTCCACATGTGATTAGGTTCAACAGGATAGCAGTAGCTCCATTAAAAAGTTTGCCAAAAACAAAACACACATTTTCCTTTCAAATTCAATATACAAACTAACTAAAACTTACAAAGACGAATGTTAGCCTAGGCTAAACTGGGAAAGCAGCTTCTTTTATGTCTCACAGCCGCTGAGTGAGAGAAAAGCTTGAATGCAGGGGGGAAGAAAAAGAAACGCGTCAAAGATCGCTAATTGAGAGAGGAGGTCTCACTCCTCACTTTTTTTTTTTTAGATGAAACCTTTCCTCAACAATATTTACATTTTAACTAATTTATAAAACTAACTTATACATTTTTAACTAACTTATTAACTTATGAATTCTTTGTTCTTTTTAACACAAAGGCATGGCATCATGTAGACTAGAGTTGACACAGTGGCTGAAAATGGTGAAACTTCACTTGCGCTTCCCCCCTCAAAAAAAAAGTCATACAGTATATATTTTTAATTTTATTTAGAAGTGTTTTTACTTTTTATAGCAATTATTTTGTTCTTACTCTAAAATTGAGCAACTTGAGCTGTGGCTGTGGGTATAGTCTAGGTTCTATTTATTTTAATTTTATATAATATTTGTTATTTTTTTGTTAATTTATTTATTTTCACATTATATTCATGTTCCAATTTGCAAATATGTTTTGAAAAAAATCCTGTTCAATGGATTTTTTTTTTTTTTTAACCCATACATCTCAAAATTTTGGAGCTATAATTGCAATACCGTGATACCGTGAAACCGCGGTATTTTTGCCCACGGTTATCGTACCGTGAAAATCTCATACCGGCACATGCCTATTTGTAATCAATATTTTCTTACAAGAAATGGATCATTTGAATCCCAACAGGTTTTGGAATAACATTTCGGTGCCAAACAGAATTGTTGAAAAGTGTTCTGATGTTTACAGCTTGGTAAAGCCCATTGAGTCAATTTTGGCAAAGACATAAGTCTTGTCGCCTTGTCAAATGATGCACACAATCCCAGATTAGAGTTTCACCTGTTACCAATAATGGATCAATTAACTCTCAGGTGTGTATAAAAAGAACCCCAGTGCACTAGACTGCCACATCAACTGCAACCTGACCTCTGACAAGATGCCTAAGATTCGTCCCAAGACCAAAATGTTAATTATCAAGAGCCTGAAGACCAGATCCACTGCAGATGTGGCAGACACCTTCAATGTGTCTCAGCGTCAGGTACAGAGGATTAAAAAAAAACAAGATATGAACAGACTGGAGACGTTTTTGACAAGCCTAGGTCAGGCAGACCCCGAAAGACAAATGCTCGGAAGGACCGGTTGTTGGCTGGAAAATCCAAAGCCAGCCCTTTTTCCAATGCAGCAGAGCTCCACGAGACCTGGTCAGCTGAAGTCCCTGTGTCAACCAGAACAGTGTCGAATTCTGTCTAGTAATGGCCTCCATGGTGGAATCAGAGCCCAGAAACTGGCATTAAAAAAAGACAATTATAAAAACGTGTGGCATTTGCCAAGGCCCGCAGCCTGTCAAAAGGATGGACGCTGGAAAAGTGGCAAAAGGTGGATTTTTCAGATGAATCTTCCATTGAATTACACCACAGTCGCTGCAAATATTGCAGGAGACCTGCTAGAGCCCGCATGGATCCCAGATTCACTCAGACAACAGTGAAGTTTGGTGGTGGCAAAATCATAGTCTGGGGTTACATTCAGTATGAGGGTGTGCATTTTCCCTCCACACATGACACGTTACTCCCAAACAATTCAATTTTGGTTTCATCAGTGCCTTTTTTGCGAACATTAAACGAGCAACAATGTTTTTTGTTTTTTTTTTTAAATACAGCAGTGGCTTCCTCCATGGAGTCCTCCCATAAACACCATTCTTGTCCATAGTTTTACATATAGTTGATGTGTGCAAAGAGACATTGGACTGTGCCAGTGATTTCTGTAAGTCTTTAGCAGACACTCTAGGGTTCTTTTTTTTTTTTTTTTTTACCTCTGAGTATTCTGCGCTGAACTCTTGGCATCATCTTTGGTGGACGGCCACTCCTTGGCAGAGAAGCAACAGTGCCAAACTCTCCATTTGTATACAACTTCTCTGACTGTCGATTGATGAACATCCAGAGCTGGTTTTGTATCCTTTCCCAGCTTTATACAAATCAACCATCCATGATTGCAGGTCTTGAGACAGCTCTTTTGACCGAGCCATGATGCACATCAGACAATGCTTCTCATCAAGACATTAGTTACCGAGTGTGTGTTTTATAGTTGGCAGGGCAGCTATAAACCACTATCAGTGATTGGGCACATGCCTGACGTAAATTGTTTGGTAAAAATTGGTTTCAATTGCTCTTTAAGTCTCCTTAGGCAGAGGGTTCACCTACTTATTTTTCCCCCTTCTGTTATTGTTTGCATGCTATCCTCATTGAAATATGAACACCTATAAATATTTGGGTGGTTTTAGTTAAAGGAGACACTAATTTTTCATCTGTGTTATTTTGACAAAGATCAGAGAAATGTGAGAAATTCTAAAAGGTTCAGATACTTTTTCATACCACTGTAAATAAGCGAATTCATCTTCAGATTTTTTCACATTTTGAAAGTATGTTTTAAAATTGGTCAAAATTTGAGTCCACGCTGACCATAGGTCTGTTGTACTTTGTCATACCCAGTGCGAGTCAACCTTCCACTGAGCAAACCAGTTTCTCACTGAGCAAACCAGTTTCTCATTTCATTAGATAGCGAGTTAGCAGTTGAAAGAAATGGAATACAGTAGAGCTGGGAATCTTTGGGCACCTAACGATTCGATTACGATTCAGAGGCTCCGATTCGATTACAAAACGATTATTGATGCGCCCCCCTCCTTTTTTTTTTTTTTTTTTTAAATGTTTTGTACATTAGTTCCAAAATTGTTCAAAAATACTCTCAGGCTAAACCAAACTACTATTTCTGTATCAAGTTAACATATAGCAGTAAACAAATATACAAAAATAACATGAAATAAAAAAACTCCAGTCCCCATTCTGTATCAGCAGCTTTAAACTACATTCAATTAATTTAATGTTGTGAATCAACCGTTAAAGTTGTTAAAATTGCTCCCGTTATTCCATAATTTCCCTAAAGTTTTAAAACTATTTTAAAGATAGATTCAAGTCAATATTTTACCGATTTAGGAGTATTTTAGATAAAAAGTTAATTAGGTTTGCTTGGAAGGTTCGCTACAACAGCCTTGCAGGGAAGTGTACTGCTTTAAGATGGCGGCCGTTTACTAACGCCCGCATCTAGTTTTTTGTAGATGTGCTGTTAACACTACCGAATCTATAATGCATCTAGTCTTATATAAATGATATCTACCGTAACATTATGTGGCTGTACTTTGTAGAAGCTTTTCGGCAGCAGTCAGGTATATTGTTGTGTTTTTTTATCTCGTGGCATGAGTTGAGCTACAGCCGTGAGTTGAGCATTGGCATTACCCGAGGGGCCGGATAATGAGAAGCATGATGTTTAGCTACTCTCGCTCCGTTCCGTCCCGAAGACCGCGCGGCGCGCTAAGTGTGTTGTACTTCCGCTTTACTTGGCATATTTCAATAATCGGAATTTGGATGTTTGTGAATCGTTCTCGAATCTTCCACGGCCGAATCGCGAATAATCTAAGAATCGGAAATTTTGCACACCTCTAGAATACAGCCTGTAAAGTGGAGGCAACCAGTCCAAAACCTGTTCTATAACACCACTTTCCCTGGATTTAGTCAGTGTATGAAAATAGGGCCCCTCAGCGAACCCCTGAGGTTCGATCGAACCCAGGTTAAGAACCTCTGCTCCAGAGGAATCAGAGTGTAAGTGGACTCACAGTCACAATACAGAGGATCGCTTACTCTAAATCATCATTTAACGACTAGACAAGTATGCTTTTGAGTGCTCTGAGATGACCAAGCTCCAAGTGTAAATAAAACAAGCACCACAGGAGCCTGTGGAAAGTGTTAATCCCCAACTAATGAACTCTGCTAGCATCATCCCTGGATATGTGAAGGTGTGTGTTTGGGATTCCGGAAGAAGGACAGGCTCCAGCCTCCTGTCTCTCAGCCTGACGGGCACAACTCAGTCACACAATTTCACGCTTTGCGGCCAGTACAAACCACTACTTTTTCATCCCTAAACCCACAGAATGCATGGATGTGAGTGGGTGTCCGTCTCTCTGACATACACACACACACTCATACTTGGCTTTTAATATCTTTTTTGGGGGGAAAAATGAATATTACATTTCTCAATACCCCACCAGAATAAAAAAAAAAAAAAGAGCGGACTTACCATTTTATTATTGATTTCATGAAAATGAATTTCGCAGACTTTCTCAACTATGTCTTCACTCTCAAAAGTTATGAACCCGAATCCTGTAAAAACAGAAGCAGATGGTAGGGAGGGAGACAAGAGGACAAGACGTTAGTAAGCACTTCAGAGGAAATCCACAATAATATGGATTGTTATAGCATACGTGCATTAAATGGAAACTCGTAACTCTTTGTCTGGGTATTTAAAATCATCGTTGGGTCACCCTCATGCTAACGCAAGCTTTGTTGTCATTTTCATCCGGACTGTCTTTTTTCAAAAGCAATGCCTCTTTTAACATGTCCCCGGGTTTTTTTTTTTGGCAATAAAGAAATACCAGAAAGGCGTCAAATCACCCTGATACCAAACTCACTACTTGGCTTTGTCAAACAATAGACCACTCAAACAAGCAGCCTCGGTGTGAAGGGGCGTTTCACTCTGGATAGCTGCAATTAGCATCTTGAATCTTTTCAATTCCACACTTGTTAATTCCTGGGTTAGTGTAAAAATGATGAGAAATAAGAGGGCCATGTGGCATGAAACTATGACTAGCATCCAGAACTGCAGCTAAACCAGACTGTTTACATTTTAGAAAAATGAGTGTTAGGACATCTGGGACAAATCCCATCAAGCACCTTTACTTTTTCTTGACGAGTCCAACAGCACACAATGACATAAGAACTTTCCACAGCAGCTCAAACAGCTGTTTTAATATAGCAAACACAAGCGTCAGTATACAGTACATTCTGAAGGCAAATCGCAGCTTTTGGAATATGTAAAAAGGTTGTCCCCCCAACTGCCTGCCTGATCGGTCCACTGTCCAACAAAGCCAAGGAAGCTCTGCCCCGCAAACACTCAAAATGCTAATTGGAGCAATCCAACCCTGTGGTGTTGCGAATGTGAATGGGAATGACTAATGAGGACCTCAGTGCTGACAAAAGATATGCTGATTAGGGTCAGATGACCCTTCTTTGGTTACAAAGGTGATTTGTATTAACTGATGTCATGTTGTCATGTTGGTTTACGGCTTATGAACACAAGTGGCATGCAATGCTCATCTCTGGGTTTTGATGGTGTTACACAAAGCAATCTGCTTTCTCTACAGCGGGATTGAAAGGAAAAGCCGTGTTCTATTACTTTTGCAAAGGAGGAGACGCCACAAAAGGGAAACAGTTAGTGGATAAAGCCGCGAGAGAGACTTAAAGGAGATGAGTTTCTTTTCAAAGATGCCAAGGCCGGACGATGAAATCAAACCAACTCTGTCGGAGCGTTCGCAGCCAACGTAGCAACGGGTCTAACTGACACACTCCACGGGAAACGCCATCAAATTATGACAACAGAATGTCCGATGGGGTAATAGGAGGCAAAATTTACAGAGTGTGAAAATGATAGCTGGACACTTATTCGACATGAGTGTACATCCGAGTCGATCAGAGTGTCTTCTAGGGGTGTGACATACAGTGCTGGCCAAAAGTATTGACACCTCTGCAATTCTTTCAAATAATGTTCAATTTTTCCCAGAAAATGAGTGCAATAACAAATGCTTAGAAGTAATATCTTCATTTATTTTGCTTGCCATGAAAAACACAAAAGAGAATGAAAATTGGCTGGACAAAGGTATTGGCAACCTCTACCTAATACTTGGTAGCACAACCTTGAGACAAAATGACTGCGAACAACCGCTTCCAGCAGTGGTGTTACCAGGATGCCAGGTGTGGGTGGGCATTAGTCTTACCTGGGGGGGGGGGGGGGGGGGGGGGGGAAAGATAAAAAAGCTACAATGCTCAAGTAGGTCGAAATCCAGCGTAGGGCTAGTGCACCTTAAAACATGTATAGTGCCAGTATAACATGTATATTGCCAATACTGTAGCAGCTAGTTTCTCCAATTGATTTTTTTCACAACGTTACAAAATGCATGCATGGTACGAAAAATAATGACCTTATACTGTATTCCTCAAACAAATCACTCCTGAGAAAATCCTTCCTGTTTGTATGCAGTACAGATTTCGTACTTTTTTCCAACCTAAATCTGGCGTTAGATCACTGCATGTGACCGACTGCTAATAAATGAAGCGGAGTGCTGGACGGCCGGCCCCCTTCTGAAAGGCGTGACGCAGTGAATGGGGAATGTGTCATGTCAATACCATAATCGGATTTTAAGGGGGGGCCAGGCCCCCCCCGGTGGCCGAAAAAAGTCACTGCATTAAAAAGGACTTTCCAATATATATAAAAGTTGTAAAGCAATAAAACTGCAACAAAAATGAATGAAATGAACAACAAAATACATTTTTATAAGGGGTCAAAATTATTTTTCGAACAGATCATGTGAATAGCACCTTAGACGGTCATTTGCTTTGCATATAATTTAAAAAAAAAATTAAAAATTATTTCTTTGATTGAAAATATATATACATTTTTTAGGGCTGTCAAACGATTAAAATTTTTAATCGAGTTAATTATAGCTTAAAAATTAATTAATCGTAATTAATCGCAATTCAAACCATCTATAAAATATGCCATATTTTTCTATAAATTATATATATATATTCTGTAAAATAAATTGTTGGAATGGAAAGATAAGACACAAGATGGATATATACATTCAACATACGGTACATAAGGACTGTAGTGGGCATTTCACTCTACTGTCATTTAAATCTGTCTATGCTGTCCTCACTCCGAAGCGTCTACTTTTTCCAAAGCTAGACAGCTAGTGAACGACGCCTTAATAATCAGACTTCTTCCTTTTTCATCTGATTTATAAATAAAATGGCCTCAAACCATTGCCCTCTTTAGACCGTCGTAAAACTACAAAAAAAAAAGTACACAAGCATTGCATTAGCAACAACGTTAGCTTAGCAAGCTACACAGGTTCACTAAACATAAAAAAAAAAAAAAAAAGCGTCTCATACAAAAAATATAACATTTCGCTTACTAACATAATATGTACATTCTTTACAACAACCATACTTACGGACAAATCTTGTCCAAGGATCATATAAGCACAACATTACAACATGGGCGTCAGCCCGAGACGTCGTGCAGCCATATTGAACTGGCAAGAAAACAATAAACCATGTCGCAAAGCGACCACAAGAGTTTTCTGTTAGACAGCACAAAAAGCCTTGCTGTAAAACTTACCAAAAGGCAGAATACTGTCTGAGCGGGACATGTGCGTTAATTGCGTCAAATATTTTAACGTGATTAATTTAAAAAATTAATTACCGCGCGTTAACGCGATAATTTTGACAGCCCTAATATTTCTTGATTGAAGCTACTTTTTTGGGGATTGTATGATTTAGACACAAATGTCCTACCCATAATATGGCCTGAAACAAAAAGGATTGCTTCAATCAAAGAAAAGTTTTTCAATGAAAAATTGAGTGTTCAAATGCGAATTTTTCAATCTCAAATATTTTTTCGCATTAAAAAAAGTTTTGTATGATTGAAATCTTTTTCTGATTGAAGTGATTTCTTTCATTTTGAAAATACAGTGGTACCTCTACATACAAATTTAATTCGTTCCAGGACCTTGTTTGTAAGTCGAAATGGTCGTATGTCGAGCAGGATTTTCCCATAGGAATACATTATAATTCCATTAATTTGTTCCAAAGCCTAAAAACATACACTAAATTCTTAATAAATACTGCTGGAACTGTTACAAATGGCAATTAAACATAGAAAAACAAATAAGTTATAAATAAATAATTCAGAATAATATAATAATAATAATAAGAATTAATAATTATTCCTGTAAATAATGTAACGAATCGGATTCTAATATGGCGGACACTTTTTACTGTCCCTGAACGCACCGCGAAGCTGACGTCTCAGTGAGATAGGTCGGTGCGGTAGAGATAATACTTTCGTTTTCTTGAGAGCAGTCAACTGCTTAAGACAATGGGCAAAACTGGATAAGTTCTTAAATAAATGATAAAAACGTGACGAAGCTGGCGATTTCCTTGGCAATGTTACCACAATAATAATTGTCACCTTAACTTATAAATAGTGGCGAACGGTGGTCGGAAGAGGACCATGGAGCTGTATTGTTGAGCCAGTTCAGGGACGCGCACCCCAAGCTCATATTTTTCTATAACTTGCATCTTCATTTCAAAGGTAAGCATCACTTTTTTCCTTGTTTCTCCAACTGTATCAACTTTTTTTGAAAACTATGTTGATTTCTCACACAAGAAAATCCACCGTGCGTTCGTTTGCAGTGCTGTCATGTCGTCGTATTTCGAGCAACTCGTCGGATGTAGAAACAAATGGCGGCTCAAATTTTACGTCGGATCTAGAAAAGATCGTGTGTCGAAGTGATCGTATGTAGAGGTACCACTGTATAACATTTTTTGAAGCAACTTATTTTTTTTTTTTTTTGAATAATGAAGACAAAACCATCCTAGCCAAAATAAGCCCAAACACAAGTTAACATTACTTCAATCAAAAAAGTTGACTCAATCAAAAAAAAAAACAAAAACAAAATTCAAAGAAAAATAGCTTTCACATGCATTATTTTGAGTTTCAAATTTATTTTTGCACTTTTTTGATTGCAACAACTTTTTTTTTTTTTTAATTGAAGCAACTTTTTTGATTGAATAATAAAGACACAAATCTACCTCCATATGGCTCCGCCCAGGGGATATAATTTTTGACTGGGGTAACTACATTGGCACGACACCGGCGGGTGTACCATATTCAATGGATGACTATCTTGGCGAAAAGTATTGCCTAAGCAGCCTGATTTAGAATTCCCTTCAAGAATGATCGTAAACAAAAAACGCTCATTGTCAACTTATTATTATAAATATTCTTGTAAGTTAATTTTATTGCTGACACTGCGTTTCGGGGTCATCAACATGTTGTGCCCCCCCTGCCCCAAAAGTCAAACTCCGCCTATGGTCAATACATTATGAAGTCTATGGTAAAAGATAAGATTCTCTGAGGTACAATAAAGTACTGTTTACACGACAATAAACAAAAAACAACTGGAGACCGGAGCCGTACAGTTAAAATCACCTACGTTGAGTACGTCGTAACCCCAAGACTACCTGTATTTATAACAGTTGGTTGTACTTTTCCCAGGATCTTTACATCGCCCACCATAATGACATTTACAGCTGTGCCAAAAAGTCTCCCAAGTCCTCCTCCTCCTCCTCTCATCCTCTGTTATGCTAAACTCCATCAAAAAGGCTTCGTCAAAAGAATAATTGTGAAGTGAACGCCCGAGCTGATTAACACCGACAACATTTAATTTAATGAGATCTTAAGAGACCCAAAGTCATTTTCCACTGAGGAACCCGCGCATTTACGAGGTGGGGGGAGCGTGTCGGGATGAGGGAACGCTGATGACGACAGGCAGGAACAGGAGGAAGATTCTTCTCCCGCTCTCCCCACCTTCATGTCAGCGCACGGAGCACTTTTGACAACCAACAAATCAACCGCCAGGAGTAATTTGTCACAGAGGCTTGCGGGAGGAGGGAGGAGAGTCTGGGGAGAGAGAGAGAGTGGGTGGGGTGGGAGGAGGAGTGTATCGGAGGGCGACGTGAAAGAGAAAAAGGTGGAAATGAAAGGGAGGGAAGGAGCCAGGTAGAAAAAGTGACAGGGGGAGAGGTTAGCGCACATGGCCCCTGTCTCCACACTCCTTCCTGCAGCTACAGGCAGCTCCTCCATCAACTGACAGGACATTTTCTACTGCGCCATTATATCCACTTGGGTCAGGCCAGAGCCACATCAACACGGATACCACCAGCCAGGCGCTTCCACACAACACCGGATGTGTTTCAAAGAACAATGAGATGCTTTGCTAGGGGCGTCAAACTCATTTTGCTTCATTTATATCAATTATGTGGGCCGGAATAGTTTATTTTCGGCCAAATAAGTGAACTCATTGGCGCTCGGCATCTAATCCATTTTGACCGGGAGGTGGCGCGAATTAACGAATTTCACCTGGGGCGTTGAAAGTCACTCCCAGCAGGGGGCGCTGAGGATCTTATTTGTTTTTCCCATCCAAAAACTACCGTTTCGGACCAAATGTGTCATGTTTTCTCCATTCAAGGCCTGCACAATGTCAATATAACGCTGGCTGGTTAACACACTACTACTAGGCTACTACAAAGACAGCATTCTATTTCGCCTACAGTGTGTGTCGGAGTTTTTGTATTGGAAATAAAAGCGCTCGTGTATTATAATTCAAATCCTCGCTGCTTGGTGGCGCATTGACACAAACACATTTGAAAACTAGAAGGTCCAATAAGCCTCAGTTTAACATCCACTTTTTCACAACAATCAATAAATTGCACACAAACAATAATAGGGCTACAATGCAAGCTATTTGAAGATCTCCACTGTCTAAACTTTTTCTCGCTGGGCACTATTATAGAACTATCAGCAGAATCATCTTCATTTTCCACTTCGAATTTGAGAAAATTTCGCTGTTTTTATCAAGAAAAACATCGCCAATTCGTTTTTGCGCCATGTTAACGCCTCAACAGTTAACTTTTCCGTTCTATTAGCGCCATATAAGCTAGGTGTCATTTGGTGACCATGTTATTAAAAAAAAAAAAAAACATCTACATACCTCACACGCTTCTCCCTGGTGTAGCTACAAAAGCCTGCAGCCGTTTGGCTGGCGTGATGCAAAAAATAAACGAATTAATCCGCAAAATCAGCTGAATCCGCAGTCCATCTGCATGCTATAAAGCAATGCTGTATTGTGAGACGCTCACCCGGGTGATGTCACATTCGCTTTCGTCCTAAACCCGAGACTGAAGCCGGAAGCCACTCATTTTCATGGCGCGGCATTAAAAAAATTGAATATATAAAACGATTTCTTCCACACACATCCAAGCGGGCCATTTCATTCAGGAGCATAAAACACCGCGTGAAATATGAAATAAACATGCCTTTTGGTGTCATACGCACTTTAAAGCCTAAAGAAGCATTGCATTTTCTCTCTTGCCAAGATAGGACAACATATCTTTCCGTGTTTTCAAACAAGCAAGATGGAGCACAGTCTAGCTTGAGATACATCCTAAACTTCGGTGAAGCGCAGCACATCTCACATGAGTAGGGATGAGAATTGATAAGATTTTTACGATTCCGATTCCATTATCGATATAGCTTAACGATTCGATTCTTTATCGATTCTCTTATCGATTCTAATTTGGACTAATGGACAGTATGAGGTTCTGGGTTAAAATGTTTTATGGTTCATTCGCCTCGGGGTGTCGGTTAGAACACAAGGAACGGAGAGTGGAGTTGGTCTTTGGCGCTTTTAATACAACTTGGCAACAGGAACAACTATGTACCGGCAATGGCACTTGATATGAGAATCACTCAATGACCAGGTAGGAGCAAGCGTGGAAAGATGTTGATGTATTTGTATGTGTGTGAAAGACTGGAATGTGTGGATATATGTGATATGGTGTTATAATTATATAGCGCTTTTCCACCTTTCAAGGCGCTCAAAGCGCTTTACACTATAAGGAAAGACAATTAGTTCTGATGCAATAAACAATGCAAATTGAAAAATGCTAAAAGAAATATATAAAGAAAAACATCAATAAACTTAGTATAATGAAATAACATGTACAATTCACAATGCAATGACGTGAATGAATTCTCGCCTAAAATGAACTAGGCGTTATACAAAAAATGACCACTAGATGTCCACATTGGACAAGCAATGAACCATCAATAATAAATGGCAATTCCCACAAACAATAGCACTGCTATAGCTGCAGGCTATGCACTCGGTAGCTAAATGAATGAGAAAACTACAATCACAACGGACAGCGATCTCCAATCTGAGCATTGAATGGGATTACGTTCAGAATTAACAACTAGCGATCTAATACAGTGCAACTTTGTACAGATATTATCACGCGCTAAACGCTACGTGACCAATAGGATGCTACGTTAGCAGTAGGATGCTACGAGCGGAGCTAACGTGCTACGAGCTACAAACAATAAAAAGTAGTAACATAAGCACAAGCTTCACATATATGATTACAGTATACATGGCGAAAATTATAACTTACTTATCACCGACACATACTGATATGTATGTAAACGCAGGCACAGCAATACTCGGCCGAGGACAAACTTAACTCCTCAACCGCGCGGACTTTTTAAGGATACTCTGGGCATGTGCAGCAATACTGTTATCTTGTGAGCGAGGCAGCTCGCTGTCCAGCCTTCACAGCAGGGAATTCACAACATGTGTTATATTTTTTTAAAGAGTATTCGACGAGAATATGATAGACCCATTAATAGACTTTTTGGAAAAATCACCATTTCTTAAAGAAGTCTCATGAATATTGACTTGGCCTGTGAATACTACTACATAATCCTTCGGTGCAACACCTCGTGGTTCCCTTGATAGGTGTTTACACTTTGAGCATCCATTTTGTGACCAGTATTATCACAGATTACTTACAATAGAAATTTAATTACTGATTACGCCTCAAAAAATTATTCTAGTTACTTTACCGGTTAATTTATTATCAAAGTAATTAGGTTACTTTAAAAGTAACTTATCTGTTACTTTTTACCAAATTTTCTCCTTTTGCTGCATCAACATAAAAATGACAACAAAAAATTGTCATCGCATGTAATTGAATTTTTCACATAAGGCCTAATCTTTGAGTTAGCGGGGGTTTAATTAGTCGATGGAGTTGATTTCAACCACCATTGACTCACGCTAGCTTAGCCACCCCGGAGCCCTGAAACTAACAAATAACTGACAAACTGCACGGAATTTCTTCAAATCAACTCCAACGACTAAATAAACCCCCGCTAACTCCAAGATAAAGCCTAATGTCAAAATTCTGAACTTACCCTTTAAAATAAAGACCTAGCTGTTAAAATATTGTCTATAAAAGTTGTAAAGCAATAAAACAAACAACAAAAATTAATGAAATGAACAAGAATCCGACACCATATTTCATTAAAGGTCAAAATCATTTTTCGAGCAGATCATTTGACTAGCACCTAAGACACTAGCTTTTGCTTCGCTATAAGCCAAAACTACACCTGTGGAGGCAAGATGGATATTTAGAATTCCTGTAAACCTAAGCTTTCAAACGCAACCAACAACAACTGAGCTTGAACAGTTTTATATATATGTATATATACAGTATTGGCCAAAAGTTTGGCGACACCTTAAATGGATACTTTGAAGAATGTAGAATATAAAACCTGTTTTCAGTTATTTCACTTTTTTTGGCCATTCCACATGTTCGTTCATAGTTTTGATGTATTCAGAGAGGAATTACAATAATAGTGAAAATACATAAAACGTAAAAATGTTTAGGTGTGTCCAAACTTTTGACTTTTGTTTGTCATCAACATGCTTTACCCCAGCCCCACAAAAGTAAAACTCCGCCTATGGTTACAAACACTGACAATAAAATGTGCATAAAGGCTGGTTACAAACTGTAGAAATGCTGGCTGTCTTGTTACCTGCAGGCTTTGTTTCGAGTTTTGTCGCGTTGTACTGTAATTCCAAGTGCTTCCTTGTTGATTTAGCGACCGACAGTCATTTTCAGCCAGCGTAAAGTTTGCAACGCACGGAGATATTTTTGTCATCTTTACTGGACAGAAATGTGAAGTAATGGCTGTATTTCCAGTGAGCAAAGGCATCCATTTGCGGTATGTATCCTACTTTCACTGTTAGCCTCGCTGCCTCGTCAGAAAGCTATGTTGTTGACCGCCGTGGCAGAGAGCGCTCAGCCTCAGACAGCACCGTAATACATGTGACCCATCCCCCCCGATGAGAAATGCTCTTCGTACATGACTACAGTATTCTTCGTTCTACATACATTATGAGGCAAAAACAAAATAGTAACGCACAGGCACTAGGTAAACTAACTTTAATCGGATTACTGGCTTGGAAAACTGAACGCGTTAGATTACTCGTTACTGAAGAAAGTAATCAGATTACAACACTGATTGTGACGCAAGCTTAGTTGTCGGTATGTATGCTGCGAAACGTCCGTGATGTTGGTTGTATTGTTTGGAATCTATAAGAGTATCATTAGATAATCTGCCAAACGATTTCATGGAATTGATACACGTGGAACCGGTTCTCTATAAGAACCGGTTCTCGATTCCCATCTCTACACATGAGTGACACGATCCAATCAATGCCACAATGCAAGCTGATGTACTCCACGTACAATAATAAAATGTCACGCATTGTGAACATATGACAGAAATGATATCGCGTTTTCGTCTCATCGTCGTCATCTCTACAGACGAAAACTGGCAATAGTCTTTTTGTTATCGTCATTGTTGACGAAAACAGCACTGTTTTAAATGCACTGTACGAATGACCAAAAAAGTGCATTATCAGGCAGAACAACCCCACGGGCCGGATTGGACCCTCAGGGTGGTGAAAACTACAGTTTTCTTCCTTCAGCACACCTCATATCAGTCGCTCCCCTCAACATTCACTAAACTTCTAGCACCATCCTGTGCACAGCGATCACAGTTTTCACACTAGACGTACAATAGCAGCACAAAATAGTCTTGGGTGTGTCGTATCCCTTCCCCCCCATCCACACGTGACCTGAAGATGACCTCCAGAAGACTATTAAAGAGTGTCAGCCCTGACAGACACAAGGAGAGAGGTGTCATCACGCTCACAATGAAGCACCTCCCAACAGCTTAAACAGTAGCGTGTAAATGGAAACACACGCTTGTCTGACAGGACGGGTAATAATGGGTGTTGCGGAGGTTTCCACTGCACTCGCTCACACTTATTAGCCGGGGCCACGCGCGGCGGGATTGGCAGGGAGGCCGCTTTCGCTACCTTTTACCAGCTTCATCATCGTCGGGCCCTTACTGCGACTGTCTAAAATGGGGTGTGTTTATTTCATTTAAAGTAGCTCAGTCATGCATAATCTCAGTGTTGAGGCAGCCGCCCGTGTAAAAGGGATTGTACGAAGGCTGTCATAATGAATAAAATACAGGTAGTCCCCGGGTTACGACTTACGTGATTTCGACTTTACGACGCTAGAGTCTCGTCCGCCGTTTTGTCTCCAGTCTTTTATTTATTTATTTATTTTGGTCGCTTAATTTTTTTGTATTTTTGCATTATTGTACCTCACAGTATCTTATTTTTTACTTTACTTTATGAATATGACGTGTTCTATCCTCACTAAATATGAAGTTGTTCAGCTTTAGACGGTTAACAAGGCAATCCATCTAGTGTGATCAATATGTGCATTTAGTAGATTAAATTAGCCTAATTTGCCTAACAAAAGTCCGCTAGCTTACAAACAAATGCTAAAGTATTTATAATTCTCACAGCAAATTGCTCACAAGTAACTCCCCAAACTGTAGCTGTAAACTTAATTACAAATGCATACGCAAACATATATTAGCTGAAACAACTTACAGCTTTATGTGGGCCAAACTAGAGCCCAGCTGTCCTTTATCCATGTCAGATGTCTGAGTCTGCTTCTCAGTCATACAAGGTGGCAGTCCAGCCAGACCCAAAGCTGCTAACAGTTGGCAGTGTATCCTCCATCATTAAACCTAATACAATACTTTTGGATTGTTATTTTGGGGTACTTAAAGGGTTAATTCCGATTTAATGTGGAAATTCAGTTTACGTCGCCAGGGTAGGAACGGAACTCATTCGTAACCCGGGGACTACCTGTAGTTATTTGCACATTTTAGGTGCCAACACTAAACAAAATTCCAGAGACAGCGAGAACCAAAAGTGGTATTTACCATGTGGCATTTTTTTTTGCCATGTGGCAAAATAGATTTTGCCATGCAGCATTTTTTTTGGCCTCGTGGCATTTTTGTTTTGCCATGTGGCAAAATGGATTTTGACATCTGGCATTTTTTCTTTCCTATTTGGCAGTTTTCTTGCCATGTGGCAAAATTGATTTTGCCATGTGGCATATTTTTGGCGATGTGGAAAAATGGATTTTGCCTTGTGGCATTTTTTTTGCCATATGGCATTTTTTTTTTGTCATGTGGCAAAATTGATTTTGCCATGTGGCATTTTTTGGGCCATGTGGAAAAATGGATTTTGCCATGTGGCATTTTTTTGGCCATGTGGGAAAATGGATTTTGCCATGTGGCTTTTTTTGGCCTTGTGGATTTTTGTTTTGCCGTGTGGCAAAATGGATTTTGACATGTGGCATTTTTTCTTTCCCATTTGGAAATTTTTTTGCCATGTGGCAAAATTGATTTTGCCATGTGGCATTTTTTGGCCATGTAGCAAAATGGATTTTGCCTTGTGGTATTTTTTTGGCCATGTGGCAAAATGGATTTTGCCATGTGGCTTTTTTTGGCCTTGTGGCATTTTTGTTTTGCCATGTGGCAAAATGGATTTTGCCATGTGGCATTTTTTCTTTCCCATTCGGCATTTTTTTTTGCCATGTGGCAAAATTGATTTTGCCATGTGGCATTTTTTTGGCCATGTAGCAAAATGGATTTTGCCTTGTGGCATTGTTTTTTGCCATATGGCATTTTTTTGTCATGTGGCAAAATTGATTTTGCCTTGTGGCATTGTTTTTTGCCATATGGCATTTTTTTGTCATGTGGCAAAATTGATTTTGCCATGTGGCATTTTTTCTTTGCCGTGTGGCATTTTTTGGGCCATGTGGCATGTTTTTTTCCATGTGGAATTTTTTTTTGCCATGCGGCAAAATTGATTTTGCCATGTGGCATAATTGATTTTGCCATGTGGCAAAATTTATGTTGCCATGTGGCATTTTTTCTTTGCCACGTGGCAAAATAGATTTTGCCATGTGGCATTTTTTTTTTACCATGTGGCATTTTTTTTATGCCATGTGTCAAAATTGATTTTGCCATGTGGCATTTTTTGGACATGTGGCATTTTTTTTTTTTTTTTTGCCATGTGGCATTTGTTCTGCAATGTGGCATTTTTTTGCCAAGTGGCAAAATTGATTTTGGTTGGTCACATTTTTTGGGAGGGTATGTGGCGTTTTTGGGGGGTATATGGCAGTTTTACAGGCCATGCACATCTACATGACAAAAAAATGCCACATGGCAAAACACATGCCACATTGCAAAACAAATGCCACATGGCAAAATCAATTTTGCCACATGGCAAAAAAAAAACAAAAAAACAACAACAACAAAAAATGCCACATTGGCAAATACCACTTTTGGTTCCCGGCCCTGCTAAATTCGGTTCACTGGTTAAAACAATGCTTTTCTGGAATTACATTGAGAATCAAAGCTTTTAAATGCTAGCAATATGACTGCAATGCAAACCACTTGCCGTTATAAGGGATGCTCCTCTCTCTCCTTGGCTAGCCTGAATATTCAGCACTAATTCTGCATGATCAAACCCTCACCTGTGCAATCAGCAAGCAGCTCCTGCACTGAACTGTGGGTGTGCATGCCCTGGCCTCTAAGTCCTTTCGGTGCCGCAGGGAAGTAGACATCCATGGCACAGTTTGATACCTTTGATCAGTCGTTCCATGAGCAATTAATACAGATTTAGAGCCCCAAGAATTAATCCCCCGTTTAATAGGGTTAATGCCATGAACTCTCCGAGACCATCGGACAAAATACATCGTGTCTAGTACATCAACGACGACAGAGGCTTAGTTAATGTTGGCCGTGTATATGTTTAATTGCGCTTTGCAAGGATTAACTTGGACTACACACACACACAAAAAAAAAATCAGGTTATAATCAAATTCTTGACTTGTTTTCATCATTGAAGCAACATTACAGTGGTATGAAAAAGTATCTGAACCGTTTGGAATTTCTCACATTTCTGCATAAAATCATCAAATGTGATCTGATCTTTTGTCAAAATCACACAGATGAAAAAACAGTGTCTGCTTGAACTAAACCACCCAAACATTTATCGGTTTTCATATTTTAAAGAGGATAGCGTGCAAACAGTGACAGAAGAGGGAAGGAAAAATAAGTAAGTGAACCCTCTGCCTAAGGAGACTTAAAGAGCAATTGAAACCACTTTTACCAAACAATTTAAGTCAGGTGTGTGCCCAGTCACTGATGAGTGGTTTAAAGCTGCCCGGCCCACTATAAAACACACATCTGGTTAGAATTATCTTGTCGAGAAGCATTGCCTAATGTGCATCATGGCTCTGTTAAAAGAGCTGTCTGAAGACCTGCTATCAAGGATTGTTAATTTGTATAAAGCTGGGAAAGGATTAAAAAAAAATAAAAATAAAAAAACATCTCTAAAATTCTGGATGTTCATGAAACGACAGTCAAAGAAGTTGTCTACACATGGAGAGAGTTTGGCACATCAGCTATATGTAAAACTATGGCCAAGAATGGTGTTCATGGGAAGACTCCACAGAGGAAGCCACTGCTGTCTAAAAAAAAACATTGTTGCTCGTTTAATGTTCGCAAAAAGGCACTTGGACACTCCACAGAAGTTCCGGCAAAATATTTTGTGGACTGATAATAACAAATTTAAATTGTTGGGGAGTAACACACAATGTCATGTGTGGAGGAGAAATGAACGGCTCACCAACATCAACACCTCATCCCCACCGTGAAGCATGGTGGAGGGAGCATCATGATTTGGGGCTGTTTTGGTGCCTGAGGGCCTGGACAACTTTAAATCATTAATGGAAGAATGAATTTAAAAGTTTATCAGGATGTTTTGCAGGAAAACCTGAGGCCGTCTGTCAGACAGTTGAAGCTAAAAAGAGGATGGATGCTGCAACAAGACAATGATCCAAAACACAGAAGTAAATAAACTTCAGACTGGTTTCAGAAGAATCACTTCTGGAGTGGCCAAGTCAAAGTCCAGACTTGAACCCCATTGAGATGCTGTGGTATGACTTAAAGACAGCAATTCATGCCAGACATCCCAGGAATGTGACTGAACTACAGCAGTTTTGTAGCGAAGAATGAGCCAAAATTAGTCCTGATCGTTGTGCCAGACTGATCTTCAGCTACAGGAAGCGTCTGGTTGAAGTTATTGCTGCCAAAGGGGGGGCCAGATTAAATGGAATTGTTCACTTATTTTACCCCCTTCTGTCACTGTTTCATACAATCTCAATTAAAATATGAAAACAGATGTTTGGATGGTTTTAATTAAATCACTTTTTTTTTCATCTGTTTGATTTTGACAAAGATCAGATCACATTTGATGGTGATTTTATGCAGAAATGTGAGAAATTCCAAAAGGTTCAGATACTTTGGCGATGCGACGGCGATATTCAAACGAGATATTTTGCAGGCCTACTGCTAAGCATTGTTTTTTTATGTAAGAAATAACAACAAAACATGAATTATGTAATGTACGGTACGGTATGTATCTGTTGGATGGGATAGGAAAATCTGAGGAGTTTCAGCACAGCTCAACAAATTATTCATCAAGTGGGTCACTGGTAAACTGTTGGACCGACCGCTATGTTTAAGCATTTTTTTTTTTTTTTTTTTAAATTTTTGTCAACCACTGGCTAAAGTGATGAGACGTATGTTTCTATTAAAGTCCAATAGGTGTGCTTTGGTTGCATTTCTCACACAGCGACTTGGCTCAGCACGCATGCTGAGGAAACAAGTTTTTTTTGCTCCTCTAAGTAGGTCAGCTTTCAGAGTTGGCCATCAATTTTCGACTGTCCTACTTTAAAAGGTGCCCCGCCTCGATATAGACACACAAACATTTGTATTATGTTTAAAGAGTCTAACCCTGACTTGGCGCATTGGCTTATTTATATTGTTCATACATGTTGGCGTTAATGGCAAATACAGGACATATTTAGGCCGCTAATGCTGTCCGATAGCAAAATGAGTGTCTCTCCACTGACCTCTATATATTTGACAAAGATTTCCCTACCCTTGACATACACTGCTGGCCAAAGGTATTGGCACCCATGTAATTTCATCAGATAATGCTCAATTTCTCCCAGAAAATGATTGCAATTACAAATGTTTTGGTTGGAATATCTTCATTTTTTTTGCTAGCAATGAAAAAAAAAAGAGAATGGGACAAAACTTAAATCGTTATTATTTTACACAAAATCCCAAAAACGGGCCAAACAAAAGTATTGGCACCCTTTGAAAAATCATGTGATGCTTCTCTAATTTGTGTAATTAACAGCACCTGTTACTTACCTGTGGCACATAACAGCTGGTGGCAATAACTAAAGAACACTTGAAGCCAGTTAAAATGGATTAAAGTTGACTCAACCTCTGTCCTGTGACCTTTGCGTGTACCACATTGAGCATGGAGAAAAGAGAGAAAACCAGAGAACTGTCTGAGGACTTGAGAAGCAAAATAGTGAGGAAGCATGGAAAATCTCAAGGCTACGAGTCCATTTTCAAAGACCTGAATGTTCCTGTGTCTACCGTGCGCAGTGTCATCAATAAGTGTAAAGCCCACGGCTCTGTGGCTAACCTTCCTAGATGTGGATGGAAAAGAAAAAAATGAGAGATTTAATGAAAGGTTGTGCGGATGGTGGATAAAGAACCTCGACTAACATCCAAACGATTTTAAACTGTCCTGCAGTCTGAGGGTGCAACAGTGTCAACCCGTACTATCCGTCGGCGTCTGAATGAAAAGGGACTCTACGGTAGGATACCCAGGAAGACCCCACTTCTGACCCAGAGGCCTAAAAAAACCAGGCTGGAGTTTGCAAAAACTTAACTGAGAAAGCCAAAAATGTTTTGGAAGAATGTTCTCTGGTCAGATGACACAAAAGTAGAGCTTTTTGGGAAAAGGCATCAATATAGAGTTTCCAGGAAAAGAAACGAGGCCTTCACAGAAAAGAACACGATCCCCACAGTCAAACATGGTTGAGGTTCCCTTATGTTTTGGGGTTGCTTTGCTACCTCTGGCACTGGACTGCTTGACCGTGTGCATGGCATTATGAAGTCTGAAGACAAATTTTGCAGCGTAATGTAGGGCCCAGTGTGAGAAAGCTGGGTCTCCCTCAGAGATCATGGGTCTTCCAGCAGGACCATGACCCAAAACACACTTCAAAAAGCACAAGAAAATGATTTGAGAGAAAGCACTGGAGACTTCTAAAGTGGCCAGCAATGAGTCCAGACCTGAATCCTGACCACCTGTGGAGAGATCTGAAAATGGCACCCTTCAAATCTCAGAGACCTGGAGCAGTTGACCAAAGAAGAATGGTCTAAAATTCCAGCAGTGCATTGTAAGAAACTCATTAGCCACGTTTACATGCTGACTTTTATTCATACCGATTCAAATCCTTCCGAATGGAAATTTCACATCAGCTGTTTACATGTCACTTCATCTATTCCGATCCAGCGTTTACATGTGTCTGCCTTTATTCTGAAAGGACGTTTGACAACTGCCGTCTGACATGCGCAGATTAATCAAAACAAAGCGTCACGTTGCAAAACATGGAGATCGATCGTCAGATCAGCTGCTGTTTTAACTTTTCGAGTGGAAACAAAACTTCAGAATGATACGCCGTTCATTTAAAAAGTTGTGTGGGTGCGCTGCGCGTGTGCTTGGAAGCCATGTTGCAAGTGACGTCACCACGTCAGTACGGAGCATGCGCAGAAAGAACGCAACCAGACACCATTCCGCTTCCCTGTTTACATGATATAATTTTACTTCTAATCGGTTTGGGAAAAGGAATATTCCACCCCTGTGAATCGGAATGAAATTCCATTCGGTTTGGGCCTGTTCATTCCGAATGAGGTGTTTATATGGAACACATTTATTCGGTTTGAACAAATATTCCGATTGTAATTGGAATATTTGGCTCCATGTAAACGTGGCAAGTGATGGATACCTAAAGCGGTTGTTTGCAGTTATTTGGTCTAAGGCAGGGGTGTCCAAACTTTTTGCAAAGGGGGCCAGATTTGGTGTGGTAAAAATGTGGGGGGCCGACCTTGGCTGACGTCCTTTACGTAGAACAATATATTTAAGCAAATTTTAGCAAGCCATTCTGTGTGTCACATTTGCTTTATTATTATTTTTTTAATTAATAATTTCAACAATCTCTCAACTAGCCTTTGTGGCGTTCTCTTTCGACTCTCGGGCTCTTGCGAAATACTGCTGCTGTGAAATTAAACTAGATTCAAGTTGCTTCAATTTCTCGCTACATATCTTACCTGTAATCTTGTCATACACGTCAGCGTGTCTTGTTTGGTAATACCGCCTCACATTGAACTCTTTAAAAACAGTGACTGTCTCTTTGCAAATGTGGCAGATAAGGCTGCAGCAATCGATTATTTTAGTAGTCGATTAATCGATGAACTAGTTTGTCGAATAATCGAGTAATCGGATAAGCAACATGAAAAATTAAAATACCTGAGCTGAGCCTCAAACAGTATAAAAAAATTAAATAAGGATCTATGTACAACAAAAGAACAATTGTCTTTTTTTTTTTTTTTTTTTACAATGCTCTTAACAAATGGTTCAGACACATATTCCCTCAAAAAACAAAATTAAATATACCCATAAACTAAATTACGAATACATAAAAAAAAAAAAAAACAGCGCAAACAAAAACTTAGCTTATGTTGGTTTTAACGTGCAGCAGTTGGATTCAGCCATGTGAAATGAGGCAGACTAGAGGGCAGTTTATCCACTCAAATCAATAAAACTGATTGCAAACACTTTCAAAATAAACCATGACAATGGCACAATAATTAAACCGATACTCGAAGCAGCAAAATTTAATTTGAATCTTATTTTTCAAATAAAATACTCGAGTTAATCTATTAATCGTTGCAGCACTAGAGGCAGACACAGTTGTTACGTATTTTAGTGAAGAAATAGCCCAATTTCTACCTATCCTTGAAGCGTCGGCTGCCGCAGTCAACTTTCTTTTTTTTTGTTTATTGTCGCATTTTTAGAAAATTGGGAGTAAAGTGTCACACGGGGAAATGTTGCTTGGAGTGCTGCTGCCTTTTAGTGGGTAAATGAGGAGCAGCATTTAGTGTGTAAGCTACTTCATATGCAGTACTGCTGACCAATTTATTAAGTCTGTGTGCGGGCCTGACTTTATTGATTTTATGACAGAGGCTGGGGGCTGGATGAAATTTGACCACGGGCCGCATTTGGCCCCCGGGCCGGACTTCTGACATGTCTGGTCGAAAGGTTGTGCTACCAAGTATTAGGCATTGTGTTTTGTGTTTTTTTCATTGCAAGCAAAATAAATGAAGGTATTTCTACCAAAGCATTTGTAATTGTAATCATTTTCTGGGAGAAATTGAGCATTATCTGACAGAATTGCAGGGATGCCAATACTTTTGGCCATTACTGTAGCCCGATTAGATCCACACTATAGGTTCGTCCCAAAGTTTATTGCTGTCTTCCATGTGATCAGAGGACCACGAGCGCTAACTGATTAGAAGTAATTACCCAGGCAGAAGGTGACCATGTATCCTTGCTCTTTGGCATCCACACAGCAAACAAACAGCGAGTGACTTTAAAGGGCTAAAAGGAGCACTTGGAGATGTGAGCAAATTCACTTTTAATAAACGAGAACATAGCGCTTTACAAGGCAAGGCAAGGCAAGGCAAATTTATTTATATAGCACAATTCAACACAAGGCAATTCAAAGTGCTTTACATCACATGAAAACCATAAAAATCACATTTAAATCAACACAACGTAAAAACCAAGACAAAAGATCGCATTTAATCACAGAATAAAAATAAATAAATACAAATAAAACAAAAATAGAAATAAAGCAAAAACTACTACTACTAATAATCATTGAAATCAGCAATGGAGATAAGCACAAGAGGAATAGAAGGCAGGTAGATTGAAATACAGTATATAGACAGTTATGGATATGCAGTGCTAAACAAAAGCGTTTTTAGCCCTGATTTAAAGGAGCTAACAGTTTGAGCATACTTCAGACGTTCGGGTAACTTGTTCCAGAGGTGAGGAGCATAATAACTAAATGCTGCCTCACCCTGCTTGGTTCTTGTTCTTGGAACATGCAGAAGACCCGTTCCAGACGACCTTAGGGGTCTAGATGTCTCATAGGAATCTAACAAGTCAAGCATGTATTTTGGTCCAAGGCCATTAAGTGTTTTGTAGTATTTTATAGTCTATCCTTTGACTCACTGGAAGCCAGTGTAGCGATTTCAAAACCGGTGTAATGTGGTCCAGCTTCCTTGTATTTGTGAGGACTCTGGCAGCAGCATTCTGTACTAGCTGCAGCTTCCCGACTGATTTTTTATCAAGAACTGTAAATATACCGTTGCAGTCGTCCAATCTGCTGAAAACGAATGCATGCATAAGTTTTTCCATGTCTTGTTGAGTCAGAAGCCCCTTAATTCTGGTTATATTTTTTAGGTGGTAATAAGCGGATTTAGTGACGGACTTTAGATGGCTATCAAATTTTAGGTCTGAGTCAATAATTACGCCAAGGTTTCTGACTTGATTTGTAGCTGTAAGTGACATTGTGCTAAGTTGGCTGCTTATCTTTGACCTTTCCTTTTTTGGCCCAAAAATGATCACCTCTGTTTTCTCCACATTTAACTGGAGAAAATTCTGGCACATCCATTCATTGATTTGATGAATGCATTTACTCAGGGAGACTAAGGGACTATAATCATGTGGGGACACAGAAATGTACAGTTGTGTGTCATCTGCATAGGCGTGATAGGAGATGTCATACTGTTCCATTATCTGAGCTAACGGAAGCATATAGATGTTAAATAAGAGTGGTCCAAGAATTGACCCTTGAGGGACTCCACAAGTGAATTTGGTTCGTTCTGACTGATAATTTCCGATTGACACAAAGAAATCCCTATCATTTAAATAGGATGTGAACCACTGAAGAATAGTGTCAGTAAGCCCTACCCACTGTTCCAATCTGCTGAGTAGTATGTTGTGATCAACCGTGTCAAATGCAGCGCTGAGATCCAATAGTAGCACAACAGATGATTTGCCTGCATCGGTATTCCGACGAATATCATTTCGGACTTTGATAAGCACAGTCTCGGTGCTGTGTTGTGGCCGAAATCCAGACTGAAATGAGTTAAAAAGATTGTTTTGGATCATAAAAGTCTGGATCTGTTCAAACACAACCCTTTCGATAATTTTCCCCAGGAATGTCAGATTTGATATTGGCCTGTAATTACTAATGGTTGAGGCATCCAGATTAGGTTTTTTTAGGAGAGGTTTTATTACTGCAGTTTTTAAAGTCAAGGAAACTCTCCTGTTTGGAGGGAAGTATTTATAATCTGAAGTATGTCTGGGGCTATGCAATGAAAAACAGTTTTTTACAAGTCACACTGAAGTAAAGAAGTGAGAGGAGATGAAATTGGCAACCCAACTGAGTTGGACTGGACTGTTTATCCCACAGAACGGGTTTGGTGTGTGTCATGAACAGTGTAGGGAGTAACGTCGTTATAAATAACGCCGTTACGTAACGGCGTTATTTTTTCAGTAACGGGGTAATCTAACTAATTACTTTTTCCGCCGTTACAACGCCGTTACCGTTACTGACGGTCAAAAGCGGTGCGTTACTTACTCTAAATAAATTGAAGAAACTACCAGCCGTGTCGAGTCGAGACTCTGCTCTGTTGATTTGTCATCCAAGACTTGGGGTGCGTTCAGGTTCGAGAATAGCGCAGGTACTTCTGACTCCAAGCTGTTTGTCCCTGCTCATTCAATTAGACAATGCTTTCCAAAGTTTGGTAACGTTTCTGTGTTTGCTACGCCTGATGCTAGCCTCGTTCCCATCTCCCACTGTCAGCCAGCAATAATTCTGCTTCCATCTTGAGTACGGCAGACGCTTTGAAGGTGACGTGAATTGTCGGGAAACGGGCCTACCGAAATGCAGCCCCTCGAGAGATGCGATGGAAGTGATTGTGATTGGCTGAGGGTTAGAGTCATGTGTCTTGATAAGCCAATCAGAGCCGGTGATTTCACAAGCAACCCGGAACAGCGCGAGCGGCAAACACCCACACGCAAAACAGATGCACAGGGTCGGGATGGCAGAGCATTCAGATGAAAAATTGTCCTTTAAGAGGTGGAGATATAGACACTATTTCAAGTTTGTCGAAATTAAAGGAAAGAACCTGCATGTAATGAGTAATTTATGTCCCGGGGCAAAGCTTTTGTCGACATCTGTGGTAAGCAATTCAAATCTGCTGAAGCACCTAACAAGTTAACTACCTGTCTGTTCTTCTCTATTCCACTGACTCGAATACTGCTCAGAAAATTTCAAATTCTTTGACATACAACAAGTTCTTTTTAAAGTAACGGAAATAGTTACTTTCCCTGGTAAATAGTTACTTTTACTATAGAGTCATTCAGTTACTAACTCGGTTACTTTTTGGAAGAAGTAGTGAGTAATGTAACTAATTACTTTTTTAAAGTAACGTGCCCAACACTGGTCATGAATCTATAGACCCTACTCACATGACGTCACAACCACGCCCCCGCGCCCAATTGTCCGTCAACTCGTCACTGTTGATGCATTACCGCTACGTAAATTCCTCCTATTATGGCGTGTTTTTCTGCTCGTTAACATTAATAATCAAAATGGTGAAGGCGTGTGTGGCGGTCGGTTGCAATAACAGAGAAGATAGACGGAGAGACTTGAAGTTCTACCGGATTCCGAGAGACCCGGAGAGGAGAGCGAGATGGGCTGCTGCAATTCGACGAGAAAACTGGGCTCCAAACGATTACCACAGACTATGTAGTAGTCATTTTATATCTGGTAAGATGCATTTAATATATATTTAGAGGGTTTTGGGCTGACAACCACAATTAAGATCATTGCTAGGCTAATCGCCGACAACATACACTCAGACGTTGTGAATGAACTACCTGAAAATATGTAAGGGGATAATAAGACAGTTGTCATACAATTAATTTACAATTTCACTATTGAGGTCAAAAGCCAAAAAATAAATTCAACTAGGGACAATCTGGAGTAGTGCTGTCGCACTTCATATTTATTACATATTATATATGTATGTAGTGAGAGTGCTATCGCTAACCCATATAAGCATTAAAAGCCCTAGCTCCATTGACAAATGACATGAAATACATTAGACTTGACAGTGGATGTTAGCAAGAACAAAAGATTTTGAATTGAAAGTTTCGTAACTCACCTTCCCGAGCACAAGATAGATTCCTGCCGAATTTTCGTGGACGAGGACCTGTTTCACCCAACCGGCGACGAAGTATTTATAAGCTTCCAAGCTCTTAAAGTTTTTCAAACTTCCATGAGAATAGGCTGATTTTGTGTGGACAAGATAGTTGTAAATATCAGGGTAGCAGATGTCAGGCAGAGACGTCGAAGACAGCGGGTCGAAAAACATCGATTTAGGCATCAAATATGGATCTGGCGAATGGATAAACTGAAGCTTTTCCACATAACGCCTTTTATGCAACGCATCCAATGAGTTTACAGCGACATATAACACCGGGGCTTCCATGAATTGCTCTATAAATTGCACGACTAATTGAAACCATTGAGAATAGGGCTAAAAAATGACGGACAATATGGCGGCCGGATACAGCGACACGTCATTTTGTGACGTAGGTGAGTAGGGTCTATAGGACTGCTAAGGACAGCGACATACATCCAAACCATTTGAACTGGTGGCTCCCAGTTCACGCGGATTGGATGTCGACCGCAGTTAATTGCATACAAATCCAACTCTACAAGATCTAGTGCTATTGTTGCTTTGAAAACATTATTTTTCTTGGAAATTTAAAGAACTTCTGGCTCATTTGACCATCTTCTTTTTCGAAGAAACTTGAAGGTTTTTTTTAAAATCACTTTAGTATTTTTGCCAGACTCAAGGTCAAGATGAGAAGAAAACAACAAGCTTCATAGGAAAAGAAACAAAATTACACAGAAATGTTTGCATTTGTATTTTTTCTGGGGCGGGGGGTTGAGCTTCTCCTTGCGTCACGGTAACAAACAGCACTGGTCGGTGGTTCAAGAGATGAGATACGACGGTTGAAACCACAAGGGGAAGAATGTCAGCCTCTTTTATGGCATACAATAATCTAGGCCTAATAGATGTCTCCATTTCTATCAGATAAAATAAGAACCAATGGAGGGGAAGAGTTGGTGAGGTGAGGTCAGGTGAGGGTGTTCTCAGAGCCTTTGCGGCTTTCTGATGAATGTGGCGCAACGAAAGACTTGGATTAAATGAAACACAAAAGGTCCTTTTGTGTTTTCTGGCCATTTGATATACAGTAGATACGCTAGCGCTTTCATTTAGCTTATTAGCATTTCTTGCTTCAAATGAAAGTTGAAATCAAACCAGGAGAATAATGGGTGGCCAATATACCAATGCAAGGATGGAAAAGGAAAAATGAGGAGAATGAATGAAGAGGAACGTAGAAACTGAAGGGGAATGGTTGGTTTCATTATTTTTGACTGTTCTTGGGTTGCCAACTTTTTGGAAAGTTGTCATTCGAGCTTTTCGACAGATTATTTAAGTTAGTGTTCGTGGAGTCAGATAGAGGTTACAACAACATGAACGGTGTTTGGCTAAGAGGTTAAATGGCAACAGTACCTAAAATACTATGAATGATTTACAGTACCATTGAATAACATTCATAGCCCTGGCATTAGCCGTAATGTTGTTTTTATTTTCTAAATAATCAAAACAAGACACTCAAAGTTCACGTAAGATGGTGCACAATGATTTTGCTGATCATTTGCATTTAGTAGCAGAATTGTTTTAATGGACTTTGGATGTCCCGATCGTATATTTTATTTACCTGAGTCTGAATCACCTTTTTTTTTTTTTTTTTAATGAACAAAACTTGCAAATATGTTACTGTACCATGTGTCGCCTTCATAATGTGAACCATTTTAAAAAGAAGAATAACGTACAAAAATGCTTGTCTTTATTACCATATTTTTCAGACTATAAGTCGCACCTGAGTATAACTTGCACCAACCATAAAATGCCCAACGAAGAGGAAAAAAACATATACGTCGCACCTGTGTATAAGTTGCATTTGTGGGGGAAATTTACTTGATAAAATCCAACACATACAACAAATACGTCATCTTGAAAGACAATTTAAAATAAAAATACAGTTGAGACCAACATGCTGGATAAGTGTACAGTATGATAATGTTACATGATGCATTAACAACGAAATGCGAACGTTGCCGGTATGTTTACATAACATAGCTATTAAGAGTTATTAAGATAACTATAGTATAAAGAACATGCTAACAAGTTTGCCAAACCATCAGTATCACTCCAAAACACCAAAATAACATGTAAAATGATATAATTTGTTAATAATTTCACACATAAGTCGCTCCAGAGTATAAGTCGCACCCCCAGCCAAACTATGAAAAAAAACCCTCTCAAAAAGTCCGAAAAATATGGTAAATGCTTCATTGCATGAGTCCACTAAAAATCTACTCACGCTTGAGAACAGCCTGTCACTTGCACAAAGAGTTGCCACGGCACACTAATGCAAGTTCACCGATGATTGACAGATTTGTGCCTTTGATCGTAGATCTAGCAAGCTTCTCTGGCAAGATCAAAGCAATAAACCTGTCAATCACCATTAACGTTCAGTACCAAACACAAGCTGCACGGTTTGGCCACACTGCTTAGCAGGAGGGGGCGTGTGGCACTATACGAGCATGAAGCAGAAAACCAAATATAGTGGTACCTCTACATACGAAGTTAATTCATTCCAGGACCTTGTTTGTAAGTCAAAATGATCGTATGCCACACGTGTTTTTCTGCCATTTAAAATGAAGGGAAAATTTGGACCAGCATAGCCGTCATTGGCATAGCCTTACTTGGGTGCCAGTTGAATGTCAATGCGCTGTAATGTGATGCATATGTTCAAAACCACAGCCACACGTTTTTCTGCTACTTCAAAAAATCCCATATGTCAATATCAAGTTTGCCACATAGCAAAAAATGCCAAACGGCAAAATCCATTTAGCCACATGGCAAAAAAATCTATATGGTAAAATCCATTTGCAACATGGTAAAAAAAAAAAAAAAAACCTTACCGCAAAATCCATTTGCCACATGGCAAAAAAAAAGCCACATTGCAAAATCCATTTTGCCACATGGCAAAAAAAATGCCAAATGGCCAAATCCATTTTGCCACATGGCAAAAAAAATGCCACATGGCAAAATCCATTTGCCACATGGCAAAAAAAATGCCACATTGCAAAATCCATTTTGCCACATGGCAAAAAAATGCCAAATGGCTAAATCCATTTTGCCACATGGCACAAAAAAAGCCACATGGCAAAATCCATTTTGCCACATGACAAAAAAAAATGCCACATGGCAAAACCCATTTTGCCACATGGCACAAAAAAAAAGCCACATGCCAAAAAAAAAAAAAAAAAAAAAAAGCCATATAGCAAAATCCATTTTGCCACATGGCAAAAAAATTCTATATGGTAAAATCCATTTGCCACATGGTAAAAAAAAAAAAAAAAAAAAAAAAAAGCCATACGGCAAAATCCATTTGCCACATGGCAAAAAAAAAATGCTACATGGCAAAATCCATTTTGCCACATGGCAAAAAAAATGCCAAATAGCCAAATCCATTTTGCCACATGGCACAAAAAAAAAGCCACATGGCAAAATCCATTTTGCCACATAGCAAAAAAAAAAAAAAAATGCCACATGGAAAAATCCATTTTGCCACATGGCAAAAAAATTCTATATGGTAAAATCCATTTGCCACATGGCAAAAAAAAGCCACATGACAAAATCCATTCTGCCAAATGGCAAATACCAATTTTGGTTCTCCCTATCTCTCGAAGAAAAAACATTAAGACCGGTTCAAATAATGACATCATCAGCCCTTTAAGCACAACGATGATGTCACTCTGACACAAGTGACCTTCACAATTAAGACCTCTGGCTCAACGACTCCATTTCATCCCAAATGCACAGACTTTTCACAACAAAATCAGAGCTCAAGGAATAACGCCAAGGTGTAGCTCAAGAAAGAAGCCATTAACAACAGCCAGTACTTGCTTAATAGCCTATTATAAAGTAAGTATATAATCACATGTATAGTGAAGAGATCGCTGCGCCTTAGTCCTTTCATCTGTGCTTTTATGAGAAAACAGCTTGGTCGACCATAATGATCTCGCTTTACTTGGAAGCACATCTTTGATGAAAAGATGTGTCAATGACATGCAACAAACATACCTTGAGAGCCAATTTAAATTCCTAAATCAAACAAACTTTGGGTATGATATTGCACGTCACAGATGCGTAGCAGTGACAGTACGACATAAGAACAAGTTATTGGATTGTTGAATGCTGTAAGACACCACCAGTTCAGTTATCAAATGTACACAGAAACGCACGCAAAGTCCCACTTGGGCTCCACTTTAGAGAGCTGAAATGACATTGCGTCTCTGTTTAGTTTTTCTCTGAAGTTCCCTTTTTCAAGCTGGCTCCTTTGCAGAGTCGGAGCTCATTTCAATCTCAAAGCTGACATCTGTAGAAGCAAAGTGAGCTCTAAATGAGTAGATTTAATCCCGTGCAACAGGAACAGCAACAGCACAGGGAACTTTCAGCTGCGAGAAGCAAAAGAGTAGAAACGTCTGAAATGGAAAAAACGAGTGCGGACCGTGCCAACAATAGTCGGTCCACTCCAGTGACGAGATAGCACGACGGTATTGGAGAGGGCTTCAAAATGAGAGGATGCGTGGCCTTCTCCTCTGGCTAAACATCCTGTAGTTGGCCTTTGACGAAGGGGCGGATCAATCCCGCCGCACGCTGCCAGCCTCTGGACCCCCGCTATCCGGAAGATGCTCTTTGAACAAATCCGGCCAGGGTCACTCTCCCTGCGCTTCATCAGCTTAAAGGTCAGGCAGTACAAATAGCATGGTAGATACTTCTGTTCCAGCATGGCCATAAAGCTATGGCTGACCAGGAAGCGCTTCAACAGCAAGCTCATTTGAAATCTAGTTAAATGATTGAATCTTGTCAAAAGGTACTCAAAAATCAATTATAAAGACACACACACGCACAAAAATCTATCTAAATTGAGCAATAAAAATCATTTTTCAAAGTTGAAACTGATTTCGTATCAAAAGGGAAATATTCCCAGCAGGAGTCATTGGAGAACAGATGACAGGAAGTGACCAATGAGCAGGAACTGACCCAGATATACAGTAGTCCCATAGGCGGAGTTTGACTTGGAGCAGGGGGGGCACAACATGTTGATGACCCCGAAACACAGTGTCAGCAATAAAATTAACTTACAAGAAAATTTATAATAATAACTTGAAAATGAGCATTTTTTGTTTCCCATCATTCTTGAGGGGAATTCTAAATCAGACTCTTAGGAAATATTTTTCGCTAAGATCGTCATCCACTGAATATGGTACGCTTGACGTTGTCGTGCCAATGTAGTTACCCTAATCAAAAATTGTATCCCCTGGGCGAAGCTATATGGAGGTAGATTTGTGTCTTTATTATTCAATCAAAAAAAAAGTTGCTTCGATTAAAAAAAAATAAATAAATAAAGCTACTTCAATCAAAATATATTTTTTCAACCAAAAAAAGTCGCTTCAATCAAAAAAAAAAAAAAGAAAAGAAAAAGTGTTCGAATGCAAAAATAAATTTGAAACAAAAAAAATATGCATGCGAAAACAATTTTTGTTTGACTTTATTTTTTTTTGTGTGATTGAAGTCAATTTTTTTTTTTTGTTGATTGGGACATTTTTGTCATTATTCATTCAAAAAATAAATTGCTTAAAAAAATAAGATATTTTCAAAAAGAAAAATCACTTTAATCAAAAATAGAAAAATTTCAATCGTGGTAAAAGTTTTTGAAAGCGAAAACACATTTAAGGTTAAAAAATTTGCATTTAACACTAAATTTTTCATTGAAAAAGTTTTCATTGATTGAAGCAATCCTTTTTGTGTTTGGGCCATATTATGGGGAGGATATTTGTGTCTAAATCATTTAATCCCCCAAAAAGTTGCTTCAATTAAAAAATATTTTCAATCAAAGAAAAAAAAAAATCATTTGAACTTTTTTTTTTTTTTTAAATTTATATGCAAAGCAAATGACCAAGTTGCTAATGACATGATCTGTTCGAAAAATAATTTTGACCAATTATAAAAATATATTTTTTGTTCATTTCATTTATTGTTGTTGCAGTTTCATTGCTTTACAACTCATATACAGTATATAGGAAAGTCAATTACATGCAATGACACTTTTCAGCCACCAGGGGGGCCTGGCATCCCCGTAAAATCTGCTTATGAGTAATCCCTTGCTTTTCGCGGACCAACACCTCCCGCGAAAAGGGAAAAACTAAGAAGTAGGATTTGCCCCCCACCCTCAAAAAAATTAAAAGGATCGAAGTAAACAGTATACATTTATAGTGTATCACAAAAGTGAGTACACCCCTCACATTTCTTCAGACATTTAAGTATAGTTTTTCATGGGACAACACTGAGAAAATGACACTTTGACACGATGAAAAGTAGTACGTGTGCAGCCTATTTAATAGAGTTCATATTTTTCCCCCTCAAAATATTGACATTAATATTACGGCTGTCAAAATTATCGCGTTAACGGGCGGTAATTAATTTTTAAAATAAAATATTTGACGCAATTAACACACGTGCCACTTGTTACTTGTGTTTTTTGGAGTTTTGTCACCCTCTGCTGGCGCTTGGGTGCGACTGATTTTATGGGGTTAAGCACCCATGAGCATTATGCAATTAATGACATCAACAATGGCGGGCTACTAGTTTATTTTTTGGTTGAAAATTTTACAAATTTTATTAAAACGAAAACATTAAGAGGGGTTTAAATATAAAATTTCTATAACTTTGAATAACATTTATCTTTTAAGAACTACAAGCCTTTCTATCCATGGATCGCTTTAACAAAATTGTTAATAATGTTCATGCCATCTTGTTAATTTATTGTTATAATAAACAAATACAGTACTTATGTACCATATGTTGAATGTATATATCCTTTTTGTGTCTTATCTTTCCATTCCAACAATAATTTACAGAAAAATATGGTATATTTTATAAATGGTTTGAATTGCGATTAATTACGATTAAATAATTTTAAAGCGGTAATTAACTTGATAAAAAATTTTAATCGTTTGACAGCCCTAATTAAAATCTAAACCCCTGGCAACAAAAGTGAGTACGGCCCTAAGAAACTACATCCCTAAATGTCCAAATTGAGTACTGCTTGTCATTTTCTCTCCAAAATGACATGTGACTCATTTGTGTTACTAGGTCCAGGTGTGCATAGGGAGCAGGTGTGTTCAAATTTGTAGTGCAGCTCTCACATTCTCTCATACTGGTCAGTGAAAGTTCCAACATGGCCCCAATTGAAAAAAATCCGCAAAGAACTGAGGGCGCAAAGTTTGAAGCATAAGGGATCGCTGTACTTTTTAAAACCATGCGAATAACTGAAACCGCGAATTGACGAAGGATCTCTGTACCATAAAATGAATGCAAAAAACGGCAAGCATAAACCCAAAAACCATGAAAAATCTTGAATAATGGGACAGCCAAAAACAGGAAAAATGCCAAACAGTGAAAACAGCGGGGGGGGGGGGAAATGGCAACATCATGAAAAACTGCAAAAATAAAACAAAATACACTGGGAAAAAACCCTAGCAAATAAAGAAAAAATGTGCGAAAAATCACAAAAAATGTCAACAACGGAACGCTTTTGTGTTTAGATGTTATAGGGCACTCACTGCCTGCCATTGACAGCAATAGGCGTCCAATTTCTTTTGACCGGGAGGGGCGAATGGACAAACATGCTCCAAAAATGAATAGCTGCAGGACAGCAAAGCATCCCCAAGCAAAAATGGCATTTTCTAGTTTTCTATTTGAAATGGTCTTATTTTTGACACTGGGTGGTGCTGCTCTAAAAAGGCAATCATTGGAGAGTTGTAGGCGTGGTACCGTTAGTGTGAAACCATGTTCCAGGTGCACTGGGAAAAATAAATCACTCAAGTCAAGAAAAAGAGTGGCTGTTTAATATGCAAGGCTGTCTATGACAAGAAGGCAACACAAGACATTGCTTGGGATATCTGCGCATTTCCTTCTATTCGTGCTGCCATGCATAACCAAATTGTGCCACTTGAGAGCAAAAAAAAAATGGGAACTGTGTCACTCCAACCATGCAGTGTAATTCTAGCCTTAATTGTGAAGTCACTCTCAAAGAAAGAAACGCACATGTAATTAGACAGTAATGGAAATTCAGGTATGGGCAATAAATTGGAATGGGGCCTTTGGACCTTCGGCAAAAATCTAGCCAGGAATAATTCACACTGAGAAAATACAACAATTTTTACTTCAAGATATATGTATGTATAGATACATATACAGTGCCTTGCAAAAGTATCCGGCCCCCTTGAATCTTGCAACCTTTCGCCACATTTCAGGCTTCAAACATAAAGATATGAAATTTAATTTTTTTGTCAAGAATCAACAACAAGTGGGACACAGTCGTGAAGTGGAACAACATTTATTGGATAATTTCAACTTTTTTAACAAATAAAAAACTGAAAAGTGGGGCGTGCAATATTATTCGGCCCCTTTACTTTCAGTGCAGCAAACTCACTCCAGAAGTTCAGTGAGGATCTCTGAATGATCCAATGTTGTCCTAAATGACCGATGATGATAAATAGAATCCACCTGTGTGTAATCAAGTCTCCATATAAATGCACCTGCTCTGTGATAGTCTCAGGGTTCTGTTTAAAGTGCAGAGAGCATTATGAAAACCAAGGAACACACCAGGCAGGTCCGAGATACTGTTGTGGAGAAGTTTAAAGTTGGATTTGGATACAAAAAATTTCCCAAGCTTTAAACATCTCAAGGAGCACTGTGCAAGCCATCATATTGAAATGGAAGGAGCATCAGACCACTGCAAATCTACCAAGACCTGGCCGTCCTTCCAAACTTTCTTCTCAAACAAGGAGAAAACTGATCAGAGATTTAGCCAAGAGGCCCATGAGCACTCTGGATGAACTGCAGAGATCTACAGCTGAGGTGGGAGAGTCTGTCCATAGGACAACAATCAGTCGTACACTGCACAAATCTGGCCTTTATGGAAGAGTGGCAAGAAGAAAGCTATTTCTCAAAGATATCCATAAAAAGTCTCGTTTAAAGTTTGCCACAAGCCACCTGGGAGACACCAAACATGTGGAAGAAGGTGCTCTGGTCAGATGAAACCAAAATTGAACTTTTTGGCCACAATGCAAAACGATATGTTTGGCGTAAAAGCAACACAGCTCATCACCCTGAACACACCATCCCCACTGTCAAACATGGTGGTGGCAGCATCGTGGTTTGGGCCTGCTTTTCTTCAGCAGGGACAGGGAAGATGGTTAAAATTGGCGGGAAGATGGATGCAGCCAAATACAGGAACATTCTGGAAGAATACCTGTTGGTATCTGCACAAGACCTGAGACTGGGACGGAGATTTATCTTCCAACAGGACAATGATCCAAAACATAAAGCCAAATCTACAATGGAATGGTTCAAAAATAAACGTATCCAGGTGTTAGAATGGCCAAGTCAAAGTCCAGACCTGAATCCAATCGAGAATCTGTGGAAAGAGCTGAAGACTGCTGTTCACAAACACTTTCCATCCAACCTCACTGAGCTCGTGCTGTTTTGCAAGGAAGAATGGGCAAGAATGTCAGTCTCTCGATGTTCAAAACTGATAGAAACATACCCCAAGCGACTTGCAGCTGTAATTGGAGCAAAAGGTGGCGCTACAAAGTATTAACGCAAGGGGGCAGAATAATATTGCACGTCCCACTTTTCAGTTTTTTATTTGTTAAAAAAGTTTCAATTATCCAATAAATTTTGTTCCACTTCACGATTGTGACTCACTTGTTGTTGATTCTTGACAAAAAATTAAAATTTTATATCTTTATGTTTGAAGCCTGAAATGTGGCGAAAGGTTGCAAGGTTCAAGGGGGCCGAATACTTTTGCAAGGCACTGTATATACAGTGCCCTCCATGATTATTGGCACCCCTGAAAAAGATGTGTTTTTTAGCTTCTAATGTATTTTTTTTTTAATGATTCAAATAATATGGGACATTAATGGAAAAAAAGAAAAATCCAACCTTCAATACAAGTGCATTCATTCAGTGGGGAAAAAAATCCCACATAAAGAAAAAAATATTTGACATCAAATAATGTGTAGCACAATTATTAGCACCCCTGGTGTTAATACTTTGTACAACCCCCTTTTGCCAACAAAACAAGGTCTGGGGACTGAGATGGCCATGGGAGGAGCTTGATTTTGTGTCTGGTGAACCATTTCTGTGTAGATTTGGCCATATGTTCAGGGTCATTGTCTTGCTGATAGACCCAGTGACGACCCATCTTCAGCTTACGGGCAGAGGGCAGCAGATTTTAATTTAAAATGTCCTGGTATTTCAAAGCATTCATGATGCCATGCACCCTAACAAGGTTCCCAGGGCCTTTGGAAGCGAAACAGCCCCACAGCATCACTGACCCACCCCCATACTTCACAGTGGGTATGAGGTGCTTTTCAGCATGCGCATCTTTCGTGGCACGCCAGACCCACTTAGAGGGTTTGTTGCCAAAAAGCTCAATCTTGGTCTCATCTGACCAAAGCACACGGTCCCATTTCATACCTGGGACCGTGTGTATTTTTATGTGATAACACTAAATGACATCCGTTTTAAGCATTGATTAATGGTCATATGTCATAATTATGATTGCATAATGACAGTCTAATGGCGCCATTGTCAAATAAAGTGTTACCAAATACTATAACTAGCAATTAATGAAACAACTACAACAGTAACTGAAGAAATAATTAGCACAGAACACAAATTTTGATCGTTATTTACATCTTTAGCACTGCAATGCATGCTAGGAGGCATGTTGGACAACAACAGTTTTGACAGCTGGTGGCAGCAAATGTAGACTGTCTCCCTCAAGGGATCAGTGATGGCCAAATGAAGCTTTGCAGCCAATTGGTTCAAAGCTTCATGATGGTTCATTTGGTCTTATGACATATGTCGTATTATGCCGCTGTCAAATAAAGAGTTACCGGTAGGGTTGTTCCGATCATGTTTTTTGCTCCCGATCCGATCGTTTTAGTTTGAGTATCTGCCGATCCCAATATTTCCCGATCTGATTGATTTTTTTTTTTTTGCTCCCGATTCAATTCCAATCATTCCCGATAATTTTTCCCGATCATATACATTTTGGCAATGCATTAAGAAAAAAATGAATAAAACTCGGACAAAATTATACATTCAACTTACAGTACATAAATACTGCATTTGTTTATTATGACAATAAATCCTCAAGATGGCATTTACATTATTAACATTCTTTCTGTGAGAGGGATCCACGGATAGAAAGACTTGTAATTCTTAAAGGATAAATGTGACTTTGTTTATTGTGACTAAATATTGCCATCTAGTGTATTTGTTGAGCTTTCAGTAAATGATACTGTAGCCATTTAACTGTTCTGCCCAAATCCGTGGTGGGAAGTGCAACCATGACCATGCGTAGTGGCACCAATTGATATATCTTTTCTGCGTTGGGAAGTAACATAGGGTGTTAAGGAAAAGATCAACCACTACCGTTCTTCCCCACATTGCTTCCCACGATATTTCTAATTGTTGAGAGAGGGATTTTAAGGCTTTAGCCAATTAAAAAGAGGTGCCAAAGACTGCCAAAATTCTCTCTACTCATTTTACGCTGCCTGTTAGCTCTATATATAGGTAAAACGGCACCATTATAGATTGAATGCGACAATGTGTGAGTGGGTCGTGCAGCGCATGCATTAATTGCATTAAATATTTTAACGTGATTAATTTTTAAAAAATTAATTACCGCCGTTTACGCGATAAATTTGATAGCCCTACTTTAAGCCAAAACTAAAGACTCTGGATGAATGTAAGACATTTTGTCTGTAACGTTAAATACAATTAGAAAACGATTTAATTAAAAAAAAAAAAAAAAATTAAAGAAAGGCATGTCCGATATTTTTTTGCCGATTCCGATACTTTGAAAATGACGTGATCGGACCCCATCGATCGGGATGCCGATCGATGGGGTCCGATCACGTCATCTTTAGTCATAATGAATAGAAACCTAGCCCTCCGCAGGGATAACGTTACGTGAGCGAGTTAAAAGTAACGTTATCTTATTTATGTGTGCCGAGAAGTGTACTGCTTTAAGATGGCGGCTGTTTTATTAACGCCACCGAGTCGGTCATTTCGCATCTAGTTCTACGTACATGTGATATCTATGACACGCATCAGATGCTACCTGCTAGGCTGCTACCACCGTAGCAACATGCAGGCGTAGTTTTTAGCAACGTCGGCGCAGTTTGAAACGGCTGTCGGCTGCAGGAAGGTATTTTCTTCTTACTTCTTCCTCTACGCACGAGACGTCAGCGCGTTGTCCCGCATTAAAAGTAGTCCGGGCAAAACGTGATGTGTAGAGCTGGCAAAATGAAACGATTCCTCGAGGTGAATAAAATTACTCGGATCAGTTTTTAAACTCGAGTTACCCGAGTTGCTCGAGTATTCGTTTCAGCTCTAGTTAAAAGCAGTGTTGTTAATAACGGCGTTAGAATATTACGGCGTTACTAACGGCGTTATTTTCTTCAGTAGTGAGTAATCTAATTAATTACTTTTCTCATCTTGGCAACGCCATTACCGTTACTGAGGCGGGAAAGGCGTGCGTCACTATGCGTTACGATGTTGGTTGACTGCCGCGAGAAAAGTCTGGAAAAAGACGGACTCACGGAGACGAGAGAGCAGAGCAGTAGTGTGGAGGAGGCAAGGGAGGGTGACGCCGTTGCAAACGCGATGCCACTATTCTAGGTGGCCGCAATAATACCTGACTGTAGCCGATATCCTACCAACTACGGCCACATGATGCTTCGGGAGATATCGCATATATACAGAACTAGATTCAAATGACAGACACGGCGGCATTAGCAACATATATAATAACTAGATGCGTTAGTAAACAGCCGCCATCTTAAAGCAGTAGACTTCTCATGAAGGCTCTGTTGTTGAGAACCTTCCTGGCGAACCTAAGTCACTTTTTATCTAAAATGCTCCTAAATTGGCAAAACTTAACTTAAAACCTATCTTTAAATGATGAAACAGTTTTAAAACTTACACATGTCGAAAATAGACAGAAGAGAACTAATGCAATAACGGGAGCAATTTTAACAACTTTAACGGTTGATTCACAACATTAAATGACTTCCACACATAGCAAAAGTTATTATCTAGTTATCACAATATCCGCAATCCCCCTGTGTCTAGTTAAGTTTAGGGTAAAGAATTGGGCTAGGGCCAGTTGTCACAAAAACCCTTTAAACTTCAGATTATGTGACCAGTTATGTTTTTTTTTCTTAGAAAAAAAAAAAAACATTAAAAATGATCACCAGTTACTTAGTCAAGTAACTAATTACTTTTACATTAAGATAACTGAGTTACTAACGCAATTACTTTTTGGGAGAAGTCATTTGTAACTGTAATTAATTACTTTTTTAAAACTAAGATTAAGAACACTGGTTAAAAGGTCTGTGTTTGAGCAGTATGACCAAAAACCAGGACCCACAGCGGCCCTCGAGGACCGGTTTGAAGACCCCTGCTGTAAATGGACAGAAAAAGAACGTATGAATATTATCTGTGGGGGAGCAATGCATGCCCACAATCAGTACATAAACAATCTGGAAAAAACATATTAAAAGCAATCATTTTCTATTTAGAGACTGTAGCATATAAATGTCACAAACTAATAGGGTCCTTTGCTACTTGAAAACATCTGTGAAAAGGATGAAAAGCGAGGCTGCACCTGCACCTTTTCATAAAAGTATGCCTGCTTAAAAAGACCAAAAGCTCTGGAGTTGGACAAAATGATAGCGCGGTACGCACCTGATCTCTAGCACTCCAAGCAGAGCTCAGGTGCGCATCCGCCCGTTTACAAACTTAAACTGTGACGGTACATTCAAAACTCGGGATGTTCCTTCCAGATGGGACAAAACGCGCCCGCCAAATAATATTCTTGGATTACATAATGCGACTTGACTTTTCATTTAACAGAATATTAACAAACACCGTCCCTTTTCCTGTCTTGAAATGAGGAAAAACAACATGGCTTATGATGTTTAATTTAGCCATTCAGCCACAAATGTTTACTGAGGGAGTGCACCCACGGGGGATATTTAGATTTTATGACCACTTTCTATCAAAAGTCTGATTCATTTGGAGTAAAAAAAAAAAAAAACATCTTGTGGCTGTCTGTAACAGTTTGCCCGGTCAATAGAATTTGACTGTGAATACATAATTATTTTAGAGTACTGCCTGTTGTAGGATATTGGACAAGAGTGAATACATGGCTTTAAAACCATCAAGAAAGTATTGCTGATCAGCATATTGCCACTTGATCAAAACTCTGTGAAGTCTCATTTTGTCTACCGCCAAGGGTGAAAGTGTATTGGCAGAGTGACTTGATGAGCTTTGACAAGTTAGGCCATCTAGAAGAGATGTGAGGTGATTATTTGCTTTGGCCCTCTCTCTCTCTCTCTCTCTCTCTCTCTCTCTCTCTCTCTCTCTCTCTCTCTCTCTCTCTCTCTGGCTTCTTCCATGCATTCATCATGCCAAAATGTTGCCTTCCTGTCTGAGTGAGTGTTGAAAATGCATGTGAGTGTGCCTGCCTGCTGCACCGGAGTCATATTCAACCACTACCACATGACGTATTCATTATGCAATGCTTCTATAGAACCAGCTGGGGGAGAACTACTGACATCCTTGTGAAACCATTGGAATTTGTGCTAAACATTTTCGCTACTAGGACGAATCGACGAAACGATTATCCGTCTGCATTTAAGAAAATGAAAGGTGCGCCTTATAGTGTGGATAATATGGTAAATGCAATCTTTATTGATTCAGTTTCTTTTAAATGATTCAGTCGTCTAAACCAGTGTTGTTTTTGGCATCACACTTCAATTTGAAGGAAAATACTTAATAGTTTGGGTCAAATTTCAGTCATTTCAAAATGTGTTTTCATTCGATCTAGTTTACTAGCTTTGGTTCTAGTTTTTCAATTAGTTAAACTCACCAGGATGCTACAAACTGTATGTAAAAAAAGTTTTTCAAGAGTTTAAGACAACACTCACCACGCTAAATGCTAATGGTCATGCGAACGCTATGCTAAGCTACACGTTGCATTCAGTGTGTGATGATGACTCAGCACAGACCTTTAAAGTGCCTGTGGCAGCATAAAAAACATTTAAATAACATTTTTATGTGAATTAGAATCATATTTTGAGATGATTCGACTACCGTATATACAACAATTTGGCAACGCGCAGGTGACAAGAAATGAGTCTTTTAGTCTGCCGTTTAGCCCCGCCTACCATAATAGGGCTCTAGCTACCCCAACATCAGGATGACGCCATTTTTTTCATTGTGACATAATTTGTTTAAAAATTTAAAATATGTGAGTGAATAATTTTTTCAAGTCGTTTTTTTTTTTTTAATGAAACATGAGACATAGATTAATGATTCTAAGCTAAAAATGACAGACATTTTGAATGATAAATATAATTAATTACCTTCATTTTATGGCTGGGTTGAAACAAAAGCGGTTGCGCGATGTCTGTAAACGGGGGTTTTCAGGGTAAAATGGACAAATTAAAAGTAGTTCGGGGGCTTAATACGCCATGAATAGACATATTGTTCCATCAAACACAACAGTTGTTTTGGCTTAAAATACAGCAGTTTCTTTTAAAGAGGAGTGCAAGAGCAGAAACTGCTTTTTCAGTCTTGTGTTTTCCGCCATAAATATTATATATATATATATATATATATATATATATATATATATATTTATATATATATATATATATATATATATATGTTTTTTTTTTTGTTTTGTTTTTTAAACCTGTCCTGTTCAGCTGTTTGACACGGAGAATGGAAGACTGAGTGTCCAGTTGATCTGAACAGTTTTAATGTTTCACACTGAGAGTATTACATACTCCCATTGGGATTTTTCAACATATCTCGTTTATTATGACAAATCAACGAACAGGAAGGGTTTATGGGGCAACAGAAGAAAAGAAAAGAGACACAAGAGAAGAAAAGAAACACAAACAACAACAAGAAATACATTGAACGCCTACACTAACTATTAGTATGTTGGTACTATCATCAGCTAGATGTATTTCCGGTTGACACCATGTGGGGGGCCTGTTTACCAGGGAAAAAAGGGGAGGGGGGGGGGTCTATAAGCGAAGTAATTGGGAGGGGTAGAGTGTAAACAAATCAGCTCTGTGATCGAGAACCCAGAAATTGTGTGAATCCCTTGTGAGTGTAAGCCTGATGGCAACCGACCCGTACGCTGCCCCACTGCCAGAACCACCGGGATCCCCCACCCGAGCGCGCCCAATCACATCCAGCCGCACGCGAGCCCCTCCAAACACGCAACGAAATATTTTTGTTATCGTCATCGTTGACAAAAACAACACTGGCCCAGAGTCACGCATTTGCAGATAACATGCTATTAATAAAGTCCATTACAGTGCCCTCCATAATTATTGGCACCCCTGAAAAAGATGTGTTTTTTAGCTTTTAATATATATTTTTTTCCATTCAAATAATATGGGACCTTAATGGAAAAAAAGAAAAAAATCCAACCTTCAATACAAGTGCATTCATTCAGTGGGGAAAAAATCCCTCATAAAGAAAAAAATATTTGACATCAAATAATGTGTGTCACAATTATTTGCACCCCTGGTGTTAATACTTTGTACAATACTTTGTACAACCCCCTTTTGTTTAATCTTGGTCTCATCTGACCAAAGCACACGGTCTGGGACCGTGTGCTTTGGTCAGATGAGACCAAGATTGAGCTTTTTGGCAACAAACACTATATAAGTGGGTCTGGCGTGCCACGAAACATGCGCATGCTGAAATGCACCTCATACCCACTGTGAAGTTTGGGGGTGGGTCAGTGATGCTGTGGGGCTGTTTCGCTTCCAAAGGCCCTGGGAACCTTGTTAGGGTGCATGGCATCATGAATGCTTTGAAATACCAGGACATTTTAAATTAAAATCTGTTGCCCTCTGCCCGAAAGCTGAAGATGGGTCGTCACTGGGTCTTTCAGCAAGACAATGACCCTAAACATATGGCCAAATCTACACAGAAATGGTTCACCAGACACAAAATCAAGCTCCTCCCATAGCCATCTCAGTCCCCAGACCTTGTTTTGTTGGCAAAAGGGGGTTGTACAAAGTATTAACACCAGGGGTGCTAATAATTGTGACACACATTATTTGATGTCAAATATTTTTTTCTTTATGTGGGATTTTTTCCCCACTGAATGAATGCACTTGTATTGAAGGTTGGATTTTTCTCTTTTTTTCCATTAAGGTCCCATATTATTTGAATTAATAAAATATATATTAGGAGCTAAAAAACACATCTTTTTCAGGGGTGCCAATAATTATGGTAAATAAGACTGAAAAAGTGGGGGTCGTCTTATATTCACGGTCTAGACGTCATACCCATTCACGATGCTAGATGGCGCCAGAAATCATTGAAGCGATGTTCTGTCATGACAGATCTCAGCTACTCTCAAGTTTAACCAGTTTGTATTATTTTATTGCAATGTTTTTCCTTATTCCGATTTGTTTCAAGACTACAGTTACAGTTAGACTTCATTTTGATGGATAATGCAGTTATTGCAATTTTGTTGTTTATTTACATTTCAAAAACCAGAAGCCATTCATTTACAAATGTGATTGAAGTTTAGTTTACATTAGAGATGTCCCGATCGATCGGCAGATCGGGTCCGATCACGTCATTTTCAAAGTATCGAAATCGGCAAAAAAATATCGGCCATGCCATTTTTTAATATATATATACAGTATATTTTTTTAATTAAATCATTTTCTAATTGTATTTAACGTTACAGACATAATATGTTACACTCATCCAGAGTCTTTAGTTTAGGCTTAAGGTAGGGTTATCAAATTTATCCCGATAACGGCGGTAATTAATTTTTTAAAAAATGTACCACGTTAAAATATTTAACGCAATTAATGCATGCACTGCACGACCCACTCACGCATTGTCGCGCTCAATCTGTAATGGTGTCGTTTTACCTATATAGAGAGATAAAAGGCAGCGTAAAATGAGTAGGGTGAATTTTGGCAGGCTTTGGAGCCTTTTTTAATTGGCAAAATTTTAATTGGCTTACAATCCCTCTCCCTACGATTAGAAATATCGTGGGAAGCAATGTGGGGAAGCAAGGTAGCAATTGATCTTTTTCTTAACACCATATGTTATTTCCCAACGCAGAGAAGATATATCAATTGGTAGCACTACGCACAGTCATGGTTCCACTTCCCATCATGCATTTGGGCATGGCTACAGTATCATTTACTGCAAGCTCAACAAATACACTAGATGGCAATATTTAGTCACAATATACAAAGTCACAAGTCTTTCTATCCGTGGATCCCTCTCACGGAAAGAATGTTAATAATGTAAATGCCATCTTGAGAATATATTGTCATAATAAACAAATACAGTACTTATGTACTGTATGTTGAATGTATATATTCGTCCGAGTTTTGTTCATTTTTTTCTTAATGCATTGCCAAAATGTATATGATCGGGAAAAATCATCGGGAATGATTGGAATTGAATCGGGAGCAAAAAAAAAAAAAAAGCAGCAATCGGATCGGGAAATATCGGGATCGGCAGATACTCAAACTAAAACGATAGGGATCGGATCGGGAGCAAAAAAACATGATCGGAACAACCCTAGTTTACATATTTAAATTTTCAGATATTAAGATTTGAAAGAGGCAAAATGACATGCTTTTTCTCTCAAACAGATTGTTATAATCATTTGTTTCAGTTCAGTTTTGTTGTTTTTGGTGTTCAAAAAGTCTTTTTTCAAAGCTGAGTCTTGAAAAAGAGGGGGTCGTCTTATAATCAGGGCCGTCTTATATGGTACAATATAAAAATACTGTACTTGTTTGTGGCAGCCCAAATACACATAGCGTTGAGCGAAGCATGTCAAGATATGTGATAGGTTGTAGCGCAGGAGCCCCCAGATGCTCGCCCACATGCCGCAGATCCTGCACCATGTCGAAACAGATGCTCCATCAATGATGCCTGCTCCATTGCCACGCAGCTCCCCGGTGGCCAAATCAGGAGGAGGCGAGTGAATGAAAGACGGCGAATGAGTCAGTGCTTGGAAGCAAGACAAGAGGGAACCATCATGGGCAAAAACCCAGATCTTCCAATGAGCACAGTGGGATGAGTTGTCTACAATAAAGATGGCCAAAACCTGCAGGAGAAGAGTCATCCTTGCTCCATCTGCCAGAGGATACTTGCGATAAATAGATTGGATGCCCTGGAAGCCAATCAGTTAAACTCTGACTCACTCTTAACTCCGCACAGTGCAGTCTTATGTTTAACCTTCAATATTTGACAGTTGCGTCCGGGTAACAACTTTTCAATTACTTTGCCAAAGTTTCCTTTGAGTTTTTTTTTTTTTGTGATCTCGAAAAGGCTTTCAGCAAAGAAGTTTTCTTCAGTCAACCTAATTAAGATTTCACTCGGAAAACTCATTTTTCATTTACATGAAAGAAAACAAAGTACAAGTCGCAAGCGTGTCATTTTAGGTGATTTTCCTACATTTCCGTGATGGGGGGAAAAAAACACGGCAAACCACACCAACCACTACACTGCCTGTAAACTTTAGCCAGAGCATAGACTTCATAACCTATTGACATGACATGGGAAACGGGGCCGATTTGTAGGGGACCCATTTTCAAAAACTTCAAATTCAAATATTTACAAAACCAAAACTGTTACCGTCCTAAACCCAAAACAGTCGTCTTCTGTAAAATTCAAAGTCGTTCCTTTATAAAATCCCGATTAATTATTTTCTATACAAGTATAACACAACTTAAAATGGCTATAAAAGTCTCAGATTTTACACTTGATGCACAAAAATCACCAAATACAGATATAATCACCTATATTTTCAGGATCAATAGCAATATTTAACATACCATATAGGTTTTTGACCAAAATAGCAACTTTTCTTTTTTTTTTTTTTCAATTTACTGCAGGTTTTCAACAGCTAATAAATCACTCAATTTAACATTAGAAACTTAATACTTGAGGAAAACATGCAGAATCAATTATAGATAATATGTACATGGATTATTAATAAATTCTATATACAATCCCAATTTATAGAATAGAATAGCCCTTTATTATCATTATACACATTATACTGTTAGCGAATGAGGCTAGCGGCCGTCTGGCGTAACAGGAGCTTTTCTGGCGAAAATTCTTGTGAATAAATGCTTAAATCCCCAATTTCTTCATAGATATGGACACAAAACAGTCTCAAATCTTGCTTTAAAAAAAGAAACCGTGCAGTTCGCGTTTATTTTACGTATATTGACAAAGTATAATGCTACTATGTTAGCAAATAAGGCTAGCGGCCGCCTGGCGTAACAGGAGCTTTTCTGGTGAAAATTCTTGTGAATAAATGCTTAAATCCCTGAATTCTTCATAGATATGGACGTAAAACAGTTTTGATTCTTGGTTAAAAGCAAAGAAACCGTGCAGTTAGCGTTTATTTTACGCATATTGACGAAGAACAATGCTACTATGTTAGCAAATAAGGCTAGCGGCCGCCTGGCGTAACAGGAGCTTTTCTGGCGAAATTCTTGTGAATAAATGCTTAAATCCCCGAATTCTTAAGTCTTGATTCTTTGTTAAATGCAAAGATACTGTGCAGTTAGCATTTATTTTACGTATATTGACAAAGTACAATGCTACAATGTTAGCAAAAGAGGCTAACAGCCGCTTGACATAAAAGGAACTTTTCTGTTGAAAATTCTTGTGAATAAATGCTTCAATCCCCAAATTCTTCATAGATATGGACGTAAAACAGTTTTGATTATTGGTTAAAAGCAAGGAAACCGTGCAGCTACCGTTTATTTTATATATATTGTCGAAGTACAATAATACACTGTTAGCGAAAGAGGCTAGCAGCCGCCTGGTGCGAACAGAGCTTTTCTGGCCAAAATTTTTGTGAATAAATGCTTAAATTCTCGAATTCTTCATAGATATGGACGTAAAACAGTCTCGATTCTTGGTTAAAAGCAAAGAAACAGTGCAGTTAGCGTTTATTTTACGTATATTGACAAAGTACAATGCTACTATGTTAGCGATCGAGGCTAGCGGCCTCTAGCCTCGTTCGCTTACAAAGTATGAAGAAGAAAAGAAGAAAATTCCTGCGAATAAATGCTTTAACCACGCATGAATAGTACGACAAATATAATATTTACTTTGAATCCTCGAACAAATCACTCCTGAGACAATCCTTTCCGTTTGTATGCGGTACAGCTTTCGTAGTTAAATCCAATCATAAGTAAAACCAAGCTTAAATCCGACATGAGCGTGTGCCGTCTTCGGCTATTACTAAATGAAGCTCGGCCTTCTCTGACAAGGCATCGCGCAAAGAATGACGAAGTGACACGTCAATAGTAATGATGTCTATGGCCAGAGCTAAAAAAGAAAAACACAAATACAATGCTGCTAGAGAAATTCGCCTCTTGTCATCATCCATCATAATCAAGCCCGCCTTCACCCGCCTGTCAAAACTCTTCTCCACAATTCACTTAGACAGTGTTAGCTGAACTCTAATAGTTTACCAGCCACTGTAATGAGCACTTGTCTCAAGACCCAAAGCCACAAACACATGGGTCCCTTCTCACACTTTGCTTGTCGGCTTGCGAGACTTTGCCACATTCGCTCCAATTTGGTCCCTCCTGGAGGCCACTTTTCTCCTTTCTGCCGCAAATCATTCATCAAATAATTTGCAATTTGAACGCAAACATTTGTCAAAAGAATAGATAACAATAGAGTACAATGCTATTTATTGTCATTTTACCAGATGTATGTTCAGTGCATACATCAAGGTACAAACAATAGTGTAAAAGTTCAAGTACAAATGGAAAATAATGACAATAACAATACTTTCCCCTTAAGAGTTACAATACATACACCAAAGCACGTACAGTGGTATTAAACACTATCTGAACCTTTTGGAATTTCTCACATTTCTGCATAAAATCACCATCAAATGTGATGTGATCTTTTTTTAAAATCAGACAGGTGAAAATACAGTGTCTGCTTTAACTAAAACCACCCAAACATTTAAAGGTTTTCATATTTTAATGAGGATAGCATGCAAACAATTACAGAAAGGGGAAAAATAAGTCAGTGAACCCTCTGCCTAACGAGACTTAAAGAGCTATTGAAGCCAATTTTTACCAAACATTTTAAAGTCAGGTGTGTGCCCAGTCACTGATGAATGGTTTAAAGCTGCCCTGCCAGGTGTGTGTTTTATAGTGGGCAGGGCAGCTTTAAACCACTCATCAGTGATTGGGCACACACCTGACTTAAATTGTTTGGTAAAAATTGGTTTCAATTGCTCTTTAGGTCTCCTTCGGCAGAGTATTCACGTACTTATTTTTCCCCTTCTGTCATTGTTTGCATACTATCCATGTTAAAATATGAAAACCTATAAATGTTTGCGTGGTTTTAGTTAAAGCAGACGCTATTTTTTCATCTGTTTGATTTTGAGAAACATCAGATTACATTTGATGGTGATTTTATGCAGAAATGTGAGAAATTCCAAAAGGTTCAAATACTTTTTCATACCACTGTATATTTATCAAAAACAGAGGGCGCTGCAACGTACCCTTGCAGTTGCGCCAGTCCTTCTCAAATAGTGGGGGGGCACAAAGCGATGCCTTTGGGGGCATGTGACCTCAGAGAACATACTTTTTTTTCAGACAATGTTTCTCATCAAGACAATTCTTACCAGGTGTGTGTTTTATAGTGGGCAGGGCAGCTTTAAACCACTCATCAGGGATTGGGCACACACCTGACTTAAATTATTAGGTAAAAATAGGTTTCAATTGCTCTTTAGGTCTCCTTAGGCAGAGGATTCACTTACTTATTTTCCCCCTTCTGACAATGTTTGCATACTATCCACATTAAAATATGAAAAGCTATAAATGTTTGTGTGCTTTTAGTTAAAGCAGACACTGTTTTTTTTCCATCTGTGTGATTTTGATAAAGATCAGATAACATTTGATGGTGATTTTATGCAGAAATGTGAGAAATTCCAAAAGGTTCAGATACTTTATTCTCCCCACTGTATATTTATCAAAGACAGAGGGCGGTGCAATGTGCCCTTGCAGCTACGTCAGTCCTTTTCAAATAGTGGGGGGGCACAAAGCGATGCCTGGGGGCGGGGGTGCATGTGACTTCAGGGAACATACTTTTTTTCCAGACAATGCTTCTCAAAAAGAATTCTTACCAGGTGTGTGTTTTATAGTGGGCAGGCCAGCTTTAACCGTTTATTGCCAAACGCATCACATTAGATACACCTAAAATTTCATGATTTTGAGACCAATTCAGAATTTTGACATTTTTGGGGGGGGAAAAATGATGGATGCAACTCAACACATGCATCTGCAGGTTCCATGATTAAAAAAAAAAAAAAATAAATAAAAAAATAAAAAACCAACAGGATTTAGCAAGGATTGTAGATATCAGAGCGCTTAATACACATATTCATTTTGACTTTTCTTTTTACAAATTTGAAAAAAAGGTTTCATTAGGACCTTATTTTTCCAAATTTTGGGATTCTCTGATAATTGCTTCATGTTACAGGTATTTAAAGGATAAACCACTCATCACTGATTGGGCACACCTGACAAATTGTTTGGTAAAAATTTGGTTTCAACTGCTCTTTAAGTCTCCTTAGGCAGAGGATTTACTTACTTATTTTACCCCCTTATGTCATTGTTTGCATACTAGCCACATTAAAATTTGAAAACCTAAAAATATTTAGGTGGTTTTAGTTAAAGCAGACACTGTTTTTTCATCTGTTTGATTTTGACAAAGATCACATTTGATGGTGATTTTATGCAGAAATGTGAGAAATTCCATTTGGTTCAGATACTTTTTCATACCACTGTATCAATTAAAATCATATTATAGAACGACGTAAAAATGAAATAAAGCCCCTTTTAGTAAGTGAATGTATGCCATTTGGCCTTGGCTATGTGGAGATGTGTGCGTTTGTTACCGTCCTCACTAAGTGCCACATTATCGGCATTAACTTGGAGGACAAAGCAGGGCACGCAAACACATCGCCAAGAGACACAGAGCGAAAATAGATGGAGTAGAGACACACACTGTTTTAATCATCCCCTTGTCTAACCTGCCCTCCAATTACAAATAAGAATGTATAATAATCCCTCTATTGATGCATGAAAGACAGGACAATAACACGGCAGTTGAACACAAGCAGAATAAGAAGTAGTTTTAAAAAAAAAAAAAAAAAATAGGGAGCAGCTGGGACTAAAAGGCTAAAGTGAGCTGATTAGAGTCAATGGTTATCTTGGTTCACATTCAAAAGTAAACTAATCATTTCTTCATAGGTTCATAATGTTGCAAAACTAGGAGAGAAGGGAGAGGCTTTATCACCATCAGAGACTTCAAGACAGAAGCCATGATTATGTTTATGATAGTGCAGTTAAACGATAAAGAGACTGCAGAGATTGGCGTAATGAATATGCGCTAGCTAATTTATGAGCGCTAATTCGAAACATCTTTTCTCGGCAAATAAAAACTTGGCTCGGCGTAGAGCAAATAGATGACGTTTTTAAGCCTTGCTACTTTTATGTGCACTTTAAGGGAGAAGACCATAGGCGGAGTTTAACTTTTGGCACGAAATGTTGATGACCCCGAAACGCAGCGTCAGCAATAAAATTAATTTACAAGACTATTTATAATAATAAGATGACAATGAGCGTTTTTTGTTTCTCATCATTCTTGAGGGGAATTCTAAATCAGGGTGCTTAGGCAATACTTTTCGCCAAGATCGTCAACCATTGAAAATGGTACACCTGCCGGTGTCGTGCCAATGTAGTTACCCCAGTCGAAAATTGTGTCCCCTGGGCGGAGCTATGTAGAGGTAGATTTGTGTCGTTATTATTCAATCAAAAAAAAAAAAAGTCGCTTCAATCCCCAAAAAATGTGTTTGAATGCAAAAATAAATTAAAAAAAAAAAAAAAAAATGCATGTGAAAGCTATTTTTCTTTGATTTTTTTTTTTGTTTTGTTTTGTTTTGGATTCAAGTATCATATTAAATAATATTACATTAAATATATTTATATATATTTTTAATATTATATTAAAAATTATATTTTCAAAAAGAAAATCACATTAAAAAAAAGAAAAATTCAAATCATAGAAAATGTTTTTGAATGCGAAAAAATATTTGAGATTGAAAAATTTGCAGTTGAATAATTAATTTTTCATTGATTGAAGCAATCCTTTTTGTGTTTGGGCCATATTATGTTATGGGTAGTACATTTGGGTCTAAATCACTCACTCCCAAAATAAGGTTGCTTCAATCAAAAAATATTTTCAATCGAAGAAAAAAATCATTTGAAAAATGAACTTGCCCTCCCCTAATTTTTTTTTTTTTTTATTCTATGCAAAGCAAATGACCTTCTAAGGTGCTAGTCACATGATTCGTTCGAAAAAGAATTTTGACTAGGGCTGTCAAAATTATCGCGTTAACAGGCGGTAATTAATATTTAAATTAAGCACGTTAAAATATTTGACGCAATTAACGCACATGCCCTACACAAACAGATTAAAATGACAGCAAAAGTCATGGCCACTTGTTACTTGTGTTTTTTGGAGTTTTGTCGCCCTCTGCTGGCGCTTGGGTGCGACTGATTTTATGGGTTCAAGCACCATGAGCATTGTGTAATTACTGACATCAACAATGGCGAACTACTAAGTTTATTTTTCTGATTGAAAATTTTACAAATGTTATTAAAACAAAAACATTAAGAGGGGATTTAATATAAAATTTCTATAACTTGTACTAACATTTATCTTTTAAGAACTACAAGTCTGTCTATCTGTGGATCGCTTTAACAAAATGTTGATAATGTTAATTCCATCCTGTTGATTTATTGTTATAATAAACAAATACTGTACTTACGTACCGTATGTTGAATGTATATATCCATCTTGTGTTTTATCTTTCCATTCCAACAATAATTTACAGAAAAATATGGCATATTTTATAGATGGTTTGAGTTGCGATTAATTAAATAAATTAACTCGATTAAAAATTTTCATCGTTTGACAGCCCTAATTTTGACCCATTATAAAAATATTTTTTTGTTCTTTTCACTCGTGTTGCAGTTTTATTGCCTCACAACTTTTATATATATATATAGGAAAGTCAATTTCATGCAATGACACTGTTCGGCCACCAGGAGGGGCCTGGCCCCCCTGACCCCCTCTTAAAATCCACTTATGGAAAAGACATGCCCAAGTGTGAATTCATTTCGTCTTTAAAATATATTTTTTTAATGTGGTCCAACTAAACACAAAAGGGATTTCCTACTTAAGCGAACTTACCCGTTCACATTTTAGCTTTGGAGCAAGGCATGCTTTTATTTATTTTTTTGTTCAGGTGTCTTGAATGATTCTCTACTCATATGTCATGTTGCTTGTCTGTGCCAATCCTATTCCCTGTACATTCAAGCCCTCCAGCCGTGACAACAGCTTACAAAATGCTACAGTACAGCGTGAAAGCATCCTCTTACAGCAGAGGAGAGTGATGGAGAGTCGGGACCATGTTATGTCCAATGGTCAGATAAGCTCCGGAGGCTCCCGCGACAAATCGAGTCCTTCTGCTCTGTCGGATGCCCACTGCGAAGCTGGGAGCATTGTTGTTTTCCTCAACGATAGCCAAAATAGCTCGCCGATGAACAGTATTGTCGTGATGATGACGAGTTAAAAACGTGTCTTGGAAGACTAAAACATAACCAGAAGAATTCCCGTTTTCGTCCGTCCAGGTGGGTGTAATTTAGGGATGTTCAGATCGCATATTTTTGCACCCAAGTCCGGGTCACCAGATTTTGAAAACCTGCTGATACCGAGTGTAACCGGTGTGTCAGCGCCGCCCCGCGTTCCGTTCCCACCTCTGACCAGGCCGGGACGCGAACCCACACACCATGACGCTCCCACTCGGCAAGTAGGGACACTAACCACTGCGCCAATAAAGCTAGAGCCGACGGCACAGCTGTCAGCGTCCCTACATGAAGGAATCGGCAGGAAGGTTTCCACGCTCCACAACAGCCCTGCGTGTACCCGTTACACTCACCCCCTCGAAACCTTCGCTGCCGATTGAAACCGCGCGCGATGACGCTTCCACTCGGCAGGTAGGGACGCGAACCACTGCTCCAACAAACCTCGAGCCGACGGCGCAGCCGTTAGCGTCCCTACCTGCCGAGTGGAAGCGTCGTGGCGCGGGTTTGCGTCCCGGCCTGGTCAGAGGTGGGAGCGGAACGCGGGGCGGCGCTGACACACCTGTTACATTGGTGCCGTGACCCGGATCGGCAGCAAAGGTTTCGGGGCGTGAGTGTAACGTGTACACGCAGGTCCGTTGTGGAGTGTGGAAACCTCACACCGATTCCTTCATGTAGGTACGCTGACGGCTGTGGCATTGGCCCGAGCTTTATTGGCTCAGTGGTTAGCGTCCCTACCTGCTGAGTGGAAGCGTTGTGGCGCGCGGGACTACCGATCCAATACCAAGCACACGGTCTCAGTTGAAGCCTGGGACCGTTTGCTTTGGTCAGATGAGACCAAGATTGAGCTTTTTGGCGACAAACACTATAAGTGGTTCTGGCGTGCCATGAAAGATGTGCATGCTGAGAAGCACCTCATACCCACTGTGAAGTATGGGGGTGGGTCAGTGATGCTGTGGGGCTGTTTCGCTTCCAAAGGCCATGGGAACCTTGTTAGTAGAGGCGTGCAAAATTTCCGATTCCTAGATTATTCGCGATTCGGCCGTGGAAGATTAGAGAACGATTCACAAACATCCAAATTCCGATTATTGAATTATACCAGGTAAAGCGGAAATTAAAAAAAAAAAAAAACGTAGTCAGCGCGGTCTTCGGGACGCAATGAGGAACGGACAGAGAGTAAATATCATGTGCAGCTAGTGCCGCTAGGTAAAAAAAAATAAAAAAAATAATAACAGTTGACTGCGGCCGTCAGGCGCTACAAACAGTGCCCAGTTGCTAGTTGCTACAAACATACGGCAACATACGGCTATGGTAGATATCACATATATCTAGACTAGATGTGAAATGACAGACTTTCCCGCGCTAGTAAACAGGCGCCATCTTAAAGCAGTAGACTTCTCTCGAAGGCTCTGTTGTAACGAACCTAATTACTTTCTATCTAAAATACCCCTAAATCGGCAAAATCTTGACTTGAATCTATCTTTCAATGAGGAAACAGTTTTAAAACTTTCACATGTCGAAAGTAGACATGAAGGAAATTATGGAATAACGGGCGCAATTTTAACAACTTTAACAGTTGTTTCACAACATTAAATGACCTCCAAACATAGCAAGGTTACTATTTTTTTTGGGGGGGGGGGGAGTGGGGGAAAAAACATGAAAGGTAACACCAGTTACTTACTCAATACTCAAGTTACTTACATCATTAAATTAATTGAATGTACGTAGTTTAAAGCTGCTGATACAGAATGGGGACTTGAGTATTTTATTTACTGTTTTTAACCGGTAACTTGATACTAAAATAGTAGTTTGGTTTATTTAGCCTGAGAGAATTTTTGAACAATTTTGGAACAAATGTACAAAACATTAAAAAAAAAAAAAAAAAAAATGGGGGGAGGGGGGCATCAATAATCGCTTTATAATCGAATCTGAGTCTATGAATCTTAATCGTAATCGAATCGTTAGGTGCCCAAAGATTCCCACCTCTACTTGTTTGGGTGCATGGCATCATGAATGCTTTGCAATACCAGGACATTTTAAATCAAAATCTGTTGCCCTCTGCCCGAAAGCTGAAGATGGGTCGTCACTGGGTCTTTGAGCAAGACAATGACCCAAAACATATGGCCAAATCTACACAGAAATGGTTCACCAGACACAAAATCAAGCTCCTCCCATGGCCATCTCAGTCCCCAGACCTTGTTTTGTTGGCAAAAGGCGGTTGTACAAAGTATTAACACCAGGGGTGCGAATAATTGTGACACACATTATTACATGTTAAATAATTATTTCTTTATGTGGGATTTTTCCCCACTGAATAAATGCACTTGTATCGAAGGTTGGATTTCTTCGCTTTTTTTCCATTAAGGTCCCATATTATTTGAATTAAAAACAATTATTAGAAACTAAAAAACACATCTTAACCAGGGGTGCCAATAATTACGGAGGGCACTGAATCGCTTATGTCCTATGTCGAATATATTCTGCCTAGGGTTGTTCCAATCATGTTTTTTTGCTCCCAATCCGATCCCGATCGTTTTAGTTTGAGTATCTGCCGATCCCGATATTTCCCGATCTGATTGCTTTTTTGTTTTGCTCCCGATTAAATTCCAATCATTCCCGATAATTTTTCCCGATCATATACATTTTGGCAATGCATTAAGAAAAAAATGAATAAAACTCGGACGAATATATACATTCAACATACAGTACATAAGTACTGTATTTGTTTATTATGACAATAAATCCTTAAGATGGCATTTACATTATCAACATTCTTCCTGTGAGAGGGATCCACGGATAGAAGGACTTGTAATTCTTAAAGGATAAATGTACTTTGTATATTGTGAATAAATATTGCCATCTAGTGGATTTTTATGAGCTTTCAGTAAATGATACTGCAGCCATTTAACAGTTCTGCCCAAATGCATGATGAGAAGTGCAACCATGACTGTGCGTAATGGTACCAATTGATATATCTTCTCAGCGTTGGGAAATAAACTAGGGTGTTAAGAAAAAGATCAACGACTACCTTTCTTCCCCACATTGCTTCCCACAATATTTCTAATAGTTGAGAGAGGGATTGTAAGGCTTTAGCCAATTAAAAAAAGGCTTCAAAGGTTGCCAAAATTCTCTCTACTCATTTTATGTTGCTTTTTAGCTCTATGTATACGTAATACGGTGCCATTATAGACTGAACGCAACAATGCGTAAGTGCGTTAAATATTTTAATGTTATTGCCGCCGTTGACGCGATAAATTTGACAGCCCTACTTTAAGCCAAAACTAAAGACTCTGGATGAGTGTAAGACATTTTGTCTGTAACATAAAATACAATTAGAAAACAATTTAATAAAAAAAAAAAAAAAGTATGTATATACGTATACGTATATATTGGGGCTGTCAAAATTATCGCATTAACGAGCTGTAATTAATTTTTTAAATTACTCCCGTTAAAATATTTGACGCAATTAACGCACATATGCCCCGCTCAAACAGATTAAAATGACAGTACAGTGAAAGGTGTACTTGTTGTGTTTTTCGGAGTTTTGCCGCCCTCTGCTGGTGCGACTTATTTTATAGGCTTCAGCACCCATGAGCATTGTGTAAGTAATTATTGACATCAACAATGGCGCTACTAGTTTATTTTTTGACTGAAAATTTTACAAATTTTATTAAAACGAAAACACGAAGAGGGGTTTTAATATAAAATTTCTATAACTTGTACTAACATTTATCTTTTAAGAACTACAAGTCTTTCTATCCATGGATCGCTTTAACATAATGTTAATAATGGTAATGCCATCTTGTTGATTTATTGTTATAATAAAGAAATACAGTACTTATGTACCGTATGTTGAATGTATAAATCCATCTTGTGTCTTATCTTTCCATTCCAACAATAATTTACAGATAAATATGGCATATTTTATAGATAGTTTGAATTGCGATTAATTACAATTAATTTTTAAGCTGTAATTAACTCGATCAAAAATTTTAATCATTTGACAGCCCTAATATATATATATATATATATATATATTAAAAAAGGCATGTCCGATATTTTTTTGCCGATTATGATACTTTGAAAATGACGTGATCGGACCCGATCGATCGGGACATCTTTAATTCTGCCTGTTTTCCTTCAACGATGATATAAGTGCTATTTATTTTATATTGGGTGTGTTAGAGTAATACAAACAGTCGATCGGTAAATACGAGAAAAGGTACTATTCTCTTCATGTGAGATCATCATTATCGTGAGCCTTGTATCGCCAACGATTCCCAGCCCTAGCAGTGAGTAGCGCATGTTTTGGGCAAGAGAAGTCAAAAGAGTTGCTCTCCATCCCTGCTGTCTGGAAAGACGAGTTAATAAGATGGAGCGGTCCCCGGAGGCATCAGCCGGCGAGAATTATCACTTTGAAGGCAGCCAGAAAAACCCAAAAGAGGACCTATTAATTATCCTCTCTCACTGCTGCAGAAAAAAAAGTTAATTTGACAATTTGAAAAGAGAGGGTTTGTTTAAATACGAGGGATTTTCCTTTGACGTGACTGACGTTTTATACTTCTCCGTTGACATCTTTTCCACTCTCTACTCCGTACATACCTGTATGTATGATGACGCAATCAACTCAAGTGGAGGCAGGGGCTACATATTAGCATCTCTTCTCCAGACATGTGGCGTGATGAATAAATCATGCTGCATGAGACCAAGGGGAGACAAGTCCCTCCCTCCTCGAGGGTGAGTATTCACTTAGCATTCATTCCATTTATCCAAATGAGGCAGCTAAGGCAAATACAAGCGCGACTGTCTGCTCACTCAGGAAACATTGATCATTAGGCAATTTGTGCCGATTTATTACAGCAATTGCAATTAAAAATAATTGAGGAGTGGTGTGGCCAGGTGCGACCGCGAACGGATTTCGCACTTAAAATCGTATTGTCTTACGTACGGGTGCGCAAGAAAACTAATGGAGACTTTACCAGAGAGGAGTCCATTCTACCATGAAGAAAGAGTCAGTGAGGGAAGCATTCAATTCTCTCTGTTCAAGTATGGGGAGACATTTAACCCTTTTACAAATATAATGCGTCTTCAGGGACAAGAGCTGGTCAGTGCTTGATTTTGAAGACGGTCATTGGAGAAAATGTAAGCAGTCGCTGATAGCTAGCTTAAATTAAATTCAAAGCATTGATTTTCTATTTTCTCTTGAGCATCCAATGTATGGCTATGCTTTTGTTTGTGCCCAGGTTTATTACGTCAATACAAAACGGATGGGTCACCCAAAGAAACATAAATAATAACATAAACACAAGAAGGTAATTGACACAGCAACGTTAGAAGAAAAAAAAAAGTATCCTTCATGCATACAGAGAAAATTGAATATGTTTTGAAAAATAAAAAAAATATCAGATTACATTTCTTTAGGTTTTCTCTTTGTCATTTAGTTTTTCTGTTTCTTTTCCTCTTTTGTTTACAATAAATGCACATTTACATACAGTGGGGCAAATAAGTATTTAGTTCAGAACAAGTTCTCCCACTTGAAAATATTACAGAGGCCTGTAATTGTCAACATGGGTAAACATCAACCATGAGAGACAGAATGTGAAAACCCTCCCCCCAGAAAATCACAGTTTGATTTTTAAAGAATTTATTTGCAAATCATGGTGGAAAATAAGTATTTCTTCTATACCAAAAGCTCATTTCAATACTTTGTTATGTACACTTTGTTGGCAATAACGGAGGCCAAACGTTTTCTGTAACTCTTCACAAGCTTTTCACACACTGTTGCTGGTATTTTGGCCCATTCCTCCATGCAGATCTCCTCTAGAGCAGTGATGTTTTGGGGCTGTCGTTGGGCAACTTTCAACTCCCTCCTCACCCCGTGGCGTCAAAATGATAACAAGACCGGGGAGCAAAAATCCCAGAACCACACGGGGGGATCTCGTGAATGACCTACAGAGAGCTGGGACCACAGTAACAAAGGCTATCAGTAACACAATGCGCCGCCACGGACTCAAATCCTGCACTGCCAGACGTGTCCCCCTGCTGAAGAAAGTACACGTCCAGGCCCGTCTGCGGTTCACTACAGAGCATTTGGATGATCCAGAAGAGGACTGGGAGAATGTGTTACGGTCAGATGCAACCAAAATAGACCTTTTTGGTAGAAACACAGGTTCTCTTGTTTGGATGAAAAATAATACTGAATTGCACCATACACACTGTGAAGCATGGGGGTGGAAACATCATGCTTTGGGGCTGTTTTTCTGCAAAGGGACCAGGACGATTGATCCGTGTAAAGGAAAGAATGAATGGGGCCATGTATCGAGAGATTTTGAGTGAAAGTCTCCTTCCATCAGCATGGGCATTGAAGATGAGACGTGGCTGGGTCTTTCAGCATGACAATTATCCCAAACACACAGCCAGGGCAACAAAGAAGCGGCTTCGTAAGAAGCATTTCAAGGTCCTGGAGTGGCCTAGCCAGTCTCCAGATCTCAACCCCATAGAAAATCTGTGGAGGGAGTTGAAAGTCCGTGTTGCCCAATGACAGCCCCAAAACATCACTGCTCTAGAGGAGATCTGCATGGAGGAATGGGCCAAAATATCAGCAACGGTGTGTGAAAAGCTTGTGAAGAGTTACAGAAAACGTTTGGCCTTCGTTATTGCCAAATAAGGGTACAGAACAAAGAATTGAGATGAACTTTTGGAATTGACCAAATACTTATTTTCCACCATGATCTGTAAATAAATTCTTTAAAAATCAAACATTGTGATTTTCTGTTTTTTTCCCCACATTCTGTCTCTCATGGTTGAGGTTTAACCATGTTGAAAATTACAGGCATCTCTAATATTTTCAAGTGGGAGAACTTGCACAATTAGTGGTAGACTAAATACTTATTTGCCCCACTGTACATACATATGAGAGGGAGTCCCTGGGTTACAAATGAGTTCTGTTCCTACGCTGGCGACGTAAGCTGAACTTCCGCATAAGTCGGAATTAACACACTTGATATAATCAGCCAGGGAATAGTATCGTTCCTTGTATTTACCGATCGACTGTTTGTATTACTCTAACAAACCTAATGTAAAATAAATCGCCCTTATACCACAGTTGAAGGAAAACAAGCAGAATATATGGCATAAGAGATACATGACGCCTTCTTATCACGGAAGCCCAAAGTGTGCGTCATGCAACTGACTGAGCAAGATTGACGCTAACAAGGCCACGCTGCACCACCAACTCTCGCAATCAGTTCTCCCGGACAGTTCAGAACAAATGGCGGGACGCCATGTCCCAACACAAGAAACACCGGAGAACGTCGGATATCCAACTGATAACACAATTGATAAGACTCCAAGAGCCCCTTTGACGCTGAGGAGGCAAAATCTACAACCCTAGTTGTCAGGGAAATTCAACTTTGAACTCCAAGACAAGTGTCAACTCGATAGCTCGATGAGGAATTAATCAGACCCCAACCATGGATTGATTTGCTTCGAAGGCTTTATGAACAAGAGCCCAGGAGCTGTGATCACCCAGAAGTACAAAGAAGTACAATAGAGGCTGGACATTTATACTGTTGAAAGGGCGGTGCCGAAGCCCACCGTGAAAGGAAACTTACTAAGAAACGAAACTCATCATCTCACAAAGCTGGGTATTTTTCCATACAAAAACATCTTTGAGCTGAGACATTGAGCACTGGTACCGGCTTGTAGAGAGTGAGTCAAATCTGATAAGGGAGTCCACAGACACCAATTGTATTCATTCATGGCATATTGGAAAACACAGGAACATAACAAAATGAAAACATTCAACATAGTCAATTTAAAAATACTAATACAACAGTAAATTAAACCCGACATTCCGCCATATTTGCTGTTTTTAATGTTTAGTATTACCGCTGCGCGCGCCCAATGTGACGTGTACGAGTGCTGACGTTATTGGCGCGGTCTCGCGCCGCGGAAGCCTTTGATATGCATATTGAGCAAGCCCCCTCTCAATCCCCCGCAATCGAATTCTTCCACTTTGGAGGCAGGATTCAGAATTTTTCGTCTTCGTCGACACCATATGCGCACAAGGCCGCTCCGGTCATTCCGGTCACACAGTCATTGCGTCTTTGTGTCGCAGAGTCGCCATGTAAACTGCCCCTTACTTTGTCTTAAGTCCAACATTCAGTTGTCAAGGTTCACAGTTTATTATGTTCAAACATACAATGACCAAAGAACTTTCCAAAGCTGCTCAAACAGCTGATTTGTCACAGCAAACACAAGCTTCAGTATACAACACATACAGTAAAGAGGTTGTCCGCCCGATTTCCTGCCTGAGCGGTCCACTGTCCGACAAATCCAAAGCACCCCTGCCCTGCAAACACTCAAGATGCTAATTGGAGCAATCCAACCCTGTGGTTTTGCGAGTGTGAATGGGAATGACAAATGACGACCTCAGTGCTCACAAAAGATATGCTGATTAGGGTCAGATGACCCTTCTCTGGTTACAAAAGAGATTTGTCTCAACTGATCCACCCTTGGTAGTTCTAGTGTTCCACCACTGTCTACTTACAAAATTTTCAGGTTACGAAACTACTTCCAGAACCAATTAACGCTGGAAGACCCCGGGGTTTTTTTGGCTATAAAGAAATAGCCAAAATGACTACTTGGCATTGTCAAACAACAGACCATTCAAACAAGCAATCAAGCAGTTTAGGTGTGAAGGCAGGGCGCGTGTGTGTGTGTGTGTGTGGGGGGGGGGGGGGCCTGCAATTAGCATCTTGAGTATTTGCAAATCTTGTTAACTCCTGGGTTAGTGTAAAAATGATGAGAGGGCCAAGTGGCATGAAACTACGGCTATCATCCAGAACTGTAGTTTAACCAGACTGTCTACATTTTAGAAAATTGAGTGTTAGAAAATGTGCTACAAATCCCATCAAGCACCTTTACTTTGTCTTGACAAGTCCAACATTCAGTTGTCAAGGTTCACAGCTTATGATGTTGAAAAATACAATGACCAAAGAACTTCCCACAGCTGCTCAAACAGCTGATTTGTAACAGCAGACACAAGCTTCAGTATACAGTACATACTGTAGCATAGACATCATCACTTTTGACGGGTCACTTCGTCATTCTCTGCGCAACACTTTATCAGAGGGGGCCGAGCTTCATTTAATAATAGCCGAAGACGGCACACGCTCATGTCGGATTTAAGCTTGGATTTACTTACGATTGGATTCAACTACGAAAGTTGTACCGCTTACAAACAGGAAGGATTGTCTCAGGAGTGATTTGTTCGAGGATTCGAGGTAAATATATTTTTCGTACCATGCATGCGTGATTGATGCATTTATTCGCAGGAATTTTCTTTGTTTACACATGGAGGCGGTTAATTTTCGTAACTGACTGGCCTCATAGTTTACTTTTGACCAAGAATTGAGACTGTTTTACGCCCATATCAATAAAGAATTCAGGGACTTAAGCATTTGTTCACAAGAATTTTCGCCAGAAAAGCTCTTTTTACGCCAGGCAGCCACTAGCCTCATTCGCTAACATAGTAGCATGGTACTTTGTCAATATACGTAAAATAAACCCTAACTGTACGATTTCTTTGCTTTTAACCAAGAATCAAGACTATTTTACGTCCATATCTATGAAGAATTCAGGGATTTAAGCATTTATTCACAAGAATTTTTGCCAGAAAAGCTCCTTTCACGCCAGGCGGCTGCTAGCCTCATTTGCTAACACTATATAGTGTATAATGATAATAAAAGGCTACTCTATCCTATGTTGTGATTTTATATAGAATTTATTAATAATCTACATACTATTTATGATTGATTCTGCATGTTTTCCTCAAGTATTAAGCTTCTGATGTTAAATTGGGTGATTTATTAGCTGTTGAAAACTTATATGATATGTTAAATATTGCTATTGATCTTGAAAATATAGGTGATTATCTGTGCATTTGGTGATTTTTGTGCATGTCGTGTAAAATCTGAGACTTATAGCCATTTTAAGTTGTGTTATACTTATATAGAAAATAATTAATCAGGATTTTATAAGGGAATGACTTTTTTGTGATGTCGCTGCTCATGGAGACTCATATATGGCTAAGGTAGGTGCCTGTTTTGGTAACAGCTTTGGTTTTGTAAATATTTGAATTTGAAGTTTTTGAAAATAGGCCCTGTTTCCCGTTTCATTTCAATTGGTTATGAAGTCTATGACTGTAGGCAAACTGCAGCTTTTGGAATATGTAAAAAGGTTGTCCACCCGACTGCCTGCTAGAGCGGTCCACTGTCCAACAAAGCCAAGGCCCCCCTGCCCTGCAAACACTCAAGATGCTAATTGGAGCAATCCAACCCTGTGGTTTTGTGAGTGTGAATGGGAATGACTAATGAGGACCTCAGTGCTCACAAAAGATATGCCAATTAGGGTCTGATGACCCTTCTCAGATTACAGAGGTGATTTGTATCAACTGATCCATCCTTGGTACTTCTAGTGTTAATTTCGTAAGTAGAGGTACTACTTTACTCTGTATTAGTCTGTCAAGCAAACCTGGGTCTCTAAGTGTGTTCGCTATCTTTGCGGAAGCCTCCAGTGTCAACTTTAGCGCTCGCGTGCGCCTCGCAACTTCTTAGGCACTCCAAATGAGCGGCTGCCTTATCATCCATCCTGTCTTTTTACGCTTGCCTGAACTCCATCATAACAGATACATAAGCTGAAACGGTCGCTGGAATGCACAAGCATACATGCTTCCAAACTGCCACAGGTGAATAGCGCGCGCATCAAAGGCAGTTGTCGCTCTTCTGGTTTTATCGCCATCTCTCATCTTTTCCTCGCCTCTGTCACTTCACACATTTCTTCTTCACATTCCCTTGTACGCATCCCTATTCTTTTTTTTCATCCAAGCCAATCTCTTCCTCACCTTTGTCTCTCTCTGCTTCAGTTACCTGCCAGGAAAATCTCCTTCAAAAAGAAGAGCCATTTTTTATTTATTTACTGGTTTCTATTCATCTCCCATTTCTGGAGAGTGAACTTTCTTGAAGAAAAGAAAAAAAAGCCATATCATATGCTGTTATCTGTCCACTAACTTGGAAAAAAAAATCCAAGCCCTTCCCGCTGCCGACTGCTGTCATTTCTCATGAATTAGTCCTACCTGTCACACACTTGGTTCTTTTGTTTTTCGCTCTTACTCATTCCATTCTCCCCATGCCCTCTCCTGCCTTTCCATCTCTCTGTGGTCCTCACATTTCATTTTTCTTCCTACACATGCCACACAGCAGTCCCTTAAGAAATGTCATTTCTGTCTTCTCTTTTTGTTCCGTAATTTCTCCGTGTCCCTCCTTTTCACTTGGGAATTGGTTTATCGTCCAGCGTTCCCGTGTCCCCGGCCCTCTGATCTCTCCCTCTCTCCGTCTTTGTCCCCGGCGCTCCTTCGCTCCATTTCTCTTTTCTATTTTCTCACAGCGTTCCTCTCAGCCCCCTTTCTCGGCTGTCAATTTGGGGCCTTTTGCGAAATGCCACCGTAGCATGAATATTCCATAATGTTCACATAATAATCGTTTCACAAAAGAACCGTTGGCATAAATTTGGAAAAATCTTTGTTTCTCTGACTATTTTGGCCGCGTGTCCTTTTCAGTCATTGTTGCTCACCTTGATTCTGTGCAATTTTGTATTATTTGCTGTCCTAAAATCATAGACTTCATAATATATTGATGGGTCCGATTCATAGGGGGCGACACAGACAAATAGCTTTTTCTGTTGAAAATTCTTGTGAATAAATGCTCAAATCCTTGAATTCTTTATAGGTATGGACATAAAACAGTCTCGATTCTTGGTTAAAAGCAAAAAAAAAAAAACGGGCAGTCAGCATTTATTTTACGTAAATATTGAGAACTATAATGCTAGTCAGTAAGCAAATTAGCGGCCGCCATATGTAAACAAAGCTTTTTCCGTTGAAAATTCTTGTGAATAAATGCTTAAATCCTTGAATTCTTTATAGGTATGGACGTAAAACAGTCTCGATTCTTGGTTAAAAGCAAAAACGAGCAGTTAGCATTTATTTTACGTAAATATGTCGAAAGTGTTGCTAGTCTTTAAGTCACTGTGGTGCCTCCTTATCGCCACAAAGAGCTTTTTCCTCTGAAAATTATTGTGAATAAGTGCTTAAATCCCTGAATTCTTTATAGGTATGGACGTAAAACAGACTCGATTCTTGGTTAAAAGCAAAAAACGAGCAGTTAGCATTTATTTTACGTAAATATGTCGAAAGTGCTGCTAGTCTTTAAGTCACTGTGGTGCCTCCTTATCGCCACAAAGAGCTTTTTCCTCTGAAAATTATTGTGAATAAGTGCTTAAATCCCATAATTCTTTAAAGATATGGACGTAAAACAGTCTCGATTCTTGGTTGAAAGAAAAAAACAAAAACAAAAACGGGCAGTTAGCATTTATTTTACGCAATTATGTCAAATGCGCTGCTAGCCTTTAAGCCTCTGTGGTGCCGCCTTATCACCACAAAGAGCTTTTTACGTTGAAAATTCTTGTGAATAAATGCTTAAAACCCTGAATTCTTTATAGGTATGGACGTAAAACTGTCTCGATTCTTGGTTAAAAGCAAAAAAAAAAAAAACAAACTAAAAAACGGACAGTTAGCATTTATTTTACGTAAATATGTCAAATATGCTGCTAGCCTTTAAGCCGCTGTGGTGCTGCCTTATCACCACAAAGAGCTTTTTACGTTGAAAATTCTTGTGAATAAATGCTTAAAACCCTGAATTCTTTATAGGTATGGACGTAAAACTGTCTCGATTCTTGGTTAAAAGCAGAAAAAAAAACAAAAAAATGGGCAGTTAGCATTTATTTTATGTAAATATGTTCAATGTGCTGCTAGCCTTTAAGCCACTGTGGCGCCAACAATGCTGGCTACTATGGCAGCCTTGAGCTCCCCGAGGACCCCTGGTCCTACACCAACGGCAACAAGCAGATCTTCGTCTCCTTTGACCCCGTGCACTTTTGGAAGAACATCTAACGCAGCTTCGACAACAACGGCTGTATGATGCTGCCCAGGTGTCCTGGGGCTGAAGTAAGTGGCCAGCATTATTCAATTTATAGAAAAGATGACTCAAAACACCTATCTTTCTAAAACAAACTTTCTTAGGAGCCTCAGAGGATGGGGACGGCACAATTCTGGAGCCTGAAGGTGCTGGCCAGATGGGACACCTACAAGTCTGTCAAGGCTGGCTACAAGTTGACCCAGAAGGTGCTGGCGCGCTCTTTGATCGAGTAGCAGAGCGTCGGGCTCACATGGCGGTCGTCAACGCCAACATGGTTGCCGAGCTGAGGCTCCTCGCCATGACCACGGGCAGGAGGAACACAGGGACACGGCCGACATCTTGGAGATATTCCAGAGGACAAGGGAGAGCTGGAGACGGGCCGGGCGGTCCTCAAGTGGCCATCTCTAAGCATGGCCCACATGACGTCCTTCGGAATGTCGCAGTGGGACTCCCTGATGTGCAGGAAGCACAAGAGCACCGGCTGGAGTTCCTGGCGGTCCCTCTTCAACTGTTTTGGTGCGAACTTCTCCAAGGATGTGACTTCAGAAGCGAGGTAAAACAAGGCCTTGGAGTGGCCGACCGGCAGGAAAATTAGCAGAGTAGAGGAGGGCAGAAAGGAGACGGCGAGGAACAGGGACTTGTACAAGTCGAGGAAGCTGACCAGGAAACGCAAAACATAAAAAGAGGCTGTGTTATTGTTGAAAGACGAGGCTCACCTCCTGGAAACACCACATCGATTTTTTGCACTGCCTGAATTATAGGACTATCTCATACACATTTTATATTTATGTTTATTTAGATTTCATACTTTACACTTGCAAGTCACTTTTTAACCTATCTTATCCTGCACTGTAAAGGGAGATGCTCCACAATTTCATCATACAACTGTATAATGACAATAAAGGGCTATTCTATTCTATTCTATTCTATTCTATTCTATTCTATTCTATTCTATTCTATTCTATTCTATTCTATAATAAGTTGTGATTGTATATACAATTTATTAATAGTCTATACTGGTGCACGATAATTATTGATCCGATAACTATTGGTCCGATAATAGGAATTATGACGTCATCCCGATAAATCCAATAACATTATTAATAGGACCGATAATATGTACTGTGCTGGCTTTACAGTTTACACACTAGTATGGGAAATCAGTTGACCATTTGCGGGGAATTGCTGCCACCTGCTGGCCAAAATAATTCGCCGCATCTATTTTTTGTTACAGTAGTTTGGTTCATTCGCTGACACATTGCGGTGTCTAGCGGTAGCATTGACAATTGTGAATGCTTTCTGTTACGTTTTCACCTCGGAAATATATGTAAGTATTTTATGTTTACTATAACATATGGATGTGCAATATATGTTTACTTCTGAGGTGAAGGGTCATATGTACAGAACTTCATAAGTTAGGGTTACAGTTAGTTGTGCTATGCTATACATATATTAGTTGTGTATATAAGTGTATTGTGCAGTTTGTTGTATATTGAGTATTGAATATGTGTATTTTTCTGTTGTACTTTCACAATATTAAGACGAGTGTCTTCCCATAAAAGCAAGAAAAGACCAAGCCTTGTGGTTTATGGAAGTGCATTCATTCTTAGCTGGCTGTCGGGCAGTGCAGAAGTGTAATGCACCGTTTTGTTCATGTCATAATGCAAAGTCTGGTGAAATCAAAGGCAAATCTATGTTGAATGTTGATTTTTTTAATTATTTGTTTTAAACCTCCAGGTCTTTAAAAACTCAGGTTATATATTTTAAAAATTATATATTTATTTTCGGTTATCGATATCGGTATCGGCTTTGAGGAGCAGGAAGTTATTGATATCGGTATCGGTTTCAAAATATGGATATCGTGCACCCATAATAGTCTATTTATGTATTATTTAAACATTTACGTCTTCCTGGGGGGGGGGGAGACAGAAAATAATTGAGAAGCACTATGTTAACGTCACATTCGCCTTCTTCCTCAAACCAAGGCCGGAAAATACAATCACTAAAGAAATTGCAAAGAAGTCACTTTGGAGTGATGGTAGGTATATCGGGTCACTTCCTGTTGATTTTGAGGCATTTCAGGGTCACTTCCTGTTGATGAATTTCGAGGTCACACACAGTTTTGGCTGGGCAGTGATAAAAAAATGTCATTGAAAAAAAAAAGGATAAGGAAAATGAATGATAGCTTTTGCATTACATGCAAAGCTACTATCAATCACATTATAACAGTTACAACAGTAGGATGTTACCTTAGTTTCAGTGTTGCAAGTGGTAATTTGTCATAGTTTGAGTGTGTGGTCAACGTAAAAACAGCTCATTTTCACAGCAGAGCCGGTTGGTTTATCAGCGCTAATGGCAGCCAATGATCTAATGATTTGCCGTTCGTGGTCAGGCCATGTAGCGCGTGCAGCATTACCTACAAAACTTCCACTTCTGCTTTTATATGTTAGCTATTTGCCAAACGTCGGGTGAAATTTGTTCCCATTACTAAATGATGTCGTGTGAAAGGCCCTAGAGAACGCAAAGAGTGAGCGCAAGAGAAGCTGGCGGTGGCGATAAAGGTACGGTCTCCAAAGTTGATGTCGTTCTATCTTACATCATCTTTCAAATCCTAACTCTTTAAGCACCAGCCAGGCAAGATCACAAGGGAATATAATTTCACTACCGTGTGTGGATAAACACAAACCTACTCTAGCAATTCTATGCAGACCCAAGCCAAATAAAGGCCATTGCACCCAAGGCTTATTAATCATCCTTAATCATGCCACAAGAATTCCTGGAATAACCTCATGGACTATTGATGAGCTACCATATCAAGGTCCCCTATAGCTCAGAGGCTTTGGCGTCAGCCAAAAACAAGAGCGCGATGGCGACATGCGCCATCCTTGACCCCGATATTGCAAATTCAGATGTATAGAGGCTCTCTGGAACTGCAACCATGTGTACACATGTGTTGGTTGTTTGCTTATTCAGGAAGCAATTGTGCTGATCAGTGTTGTTTTGGCAGCCCTTTTACTTTTTGTTTTAGTCTTAGTCTTTTGGATGAAAATACTTGTTAGTCTTAGGCTAGGTTCATACTGCAGGTCTTAACGAACAATTCCGATTTTTGGTCATATCTGCTTATTTGGCGTGCCTGTTCACACATAAGCCTTAGGTGTGTGCGTAAGTTTGCCCCGACTCGGCCATCCATGTAAGCAATAACGAAATATTGCTTATTTGGTGCACAGAAAGAAAACGAAGCATATAAGGCTAATCCTTTTCTTAATTTTATTTTTCTAATGACTCTGGTCAAAACAGCCTTTTGCGTAAAAGCCAAGTTCAAGCTAGGCGCTAACGCTAATGCATAGCTCATCGCTGCCATCCTCTTTGCTGATGTAATTGCTGCATCAATTCCAATTTGGGAGACTTGACAGTTCAGACCGCCCCCACATTCGGGAAAAATGTAGCTCAGATTGGATTTAAACAACACACGAAAGTGACCCAGATCTGATTTGAAATGGTCCACTTCTATGCAAATTGTCCCTAACAGACCGTCAACTTAATGCCTCACTTGAGTCGGAAAAACACCAAAAAATCGGATTAATGCATTAAGACCTGCGGTCTGAACCTAGCCATAGTCATTATTTTAATAATTTTAAAATCTTTTAGTTTTCGTCTAGTTTTAGTTCGACGAAATGTCATACAAATTCCATCTGGTTTTAGTCGACAGTTACTCAAAATGTTGTCTTCTGTAAAATTCAAAAGTCTTAGCTACAATGACAACGCCAACTTAGGGATATGGGAAACATTTCATTAAAAGAATGTGCAGAGTTAAATTTTCTACAAATGACGATTGAAATTAGCATCCTGATATCAGTTTTCTTTCCTAGCATGTCAGGTTTCCATCTTACCTAATTACCATGTTGTCAGTACTTGCACATAACTAGCCATATCCGTTGTTAACATTCTGTCATGTTGTGGAAGCCAGGTGGACCCAAACGCAGGGAAACGCGGAGGTGAGTCAGGGTGGCGGAAAACTCAAAAATAGTTATTGATAGTTAACAAAAACAAAAAACAAAGTACAAACAAAAACCAAGTGGACCGAACAAAATGTATCAAAACTTACAGTGGCAGGGATCCAAGAACAACAGTGGCAAGAACGTTGACACTTTAATTGTCAATGACCGAACAAGAACAAACAGCACATGGGGAACTTAAATACAGACATGGGGTAACGAGACAATGAGACACAGGTGGTTGATACAAGAGGCAGCGGATTGGTCAAGACAGAAGGAGTAAGTCACAGCAGAAGAAATCGAAGGGTAATCACATGACAAGACACACTAGGGCCATAGACTTCATAATGTATTGACGATTGCTCAAGTAGGGGGCCGCTATTCACAAACACACGCACGCAGTGATCTAACGCAGGATTTCTGTTGAAAAAGTACGAAAACTGTACCGCATACAAACAGGAAGGATTGTCTCAGGATGATTTGTTCCAGGATTCAAGATAATTATTATATTTTTCGTACCATACCATGCATGCATTTTGAAACGTGAAAAAAATCGATGGGAGAAATTAGCCGCTACTGCATTCACGGCATCATAGTTCGCAATATTTACTATGGCTGCAGCTATCGATTATTTTAGTAGTCGATTAATCGATGAGCTAGTTAGTTCGAATAATCGAGTTATCGGATAAGGAACATGAAAAAATACCTGACCCTGAGGTCAAACGGTATAAAAAAAATATAATAAATGAGGATATATGTACAACAAAAGAACAAGTGGCTAACTTACATAGCAAAAGTCCGCTAACTTAAATGCTGTAAAATTCCAACTTTTTTTTTTTTGTTCTTTCAAATAGTTCAACCACATATTCACACAAAAAACGGCTAAATATACATACCTTTAAACTAAATTACAAATGCATAAAAAAAATAATTAAAAAAAAACATTTTTCAAAAATTTACCTTATGTTGGTCTTAACAGGGAGCAGGTGGATTCACAGTGTATCCACCCAAATCAATAAAACTAAATGCAAACACTTTCAAAACAAACCATTACGCCACTTTAAAAAAACGAATACTCGAAGCAGCAAAATTTAATTCGAATATTGTTTTTCTAATTGAATACTCGAGTTAATCGAATAATCGTTTCAGCACTAATATTTACGTACAATAAATGCTAACTGCACATTTTTTATTGCTTTTAACCAGGAATCGAGACAGTTTTTCGTCCATATCCATATAGAATTCGGGGATTCAAGCATTTATTCACAAGAAGTTTCACCAGAAAAGCTCAGTTTACATCAGGCGACCGCTAGCTACTGTTGGAGGCAGTCTTTCAGGTCCTCCGCGTGTTCGTTTTCAATACAGGTAAGACGGCTAGACTCGGTTGTTGAATAAAGACTGGAGGCAAGAGATCATTACTGCGCAGTTTTAATTTCAGAAATTTTTGGTTGCATTCAATGATAGAACAAAGCTGTGTAGAGAAATGCACACCGAACAGAGAGCTTGGCGTTGCTTATATACTGTACTTAAAAGGAGGTGTGTCTGTTTGGTGATTAACTCATCTTACAAAATAGCTAATGAGCCTTGCTGGTTGGCAGTTAAAAGTCCATGATTATTTTTGGTAGTTAAAGTACATGATTATCTGAGGCAAAACTATCTGTCAGTTTTCTTTAAAAAAAACAACTCAATTTATTGACATGATTGCATTAGGCAAGATGCATACTGACTTCAATACATTCACTAACAAACTAGCATTGTACTTCGACATATTTATGTAAAATAAATGCTAACTGCAAGTTTTTTGTTTGTTTTGCTTTTAACCAAGAATCGATACCGTTTTATGTCCATATCGATAAAGAATTTGGGGATTTAAGCATTTATTCACAAGAATTTTCACCAGAAAAGCTCAGTTTACATCAGGCGGCCGCTAGCTACATTCGCAAACTAACTAGCATTGTACTTCAACATATTTACGTAAAATAAATGCTAACTGCACGTTTTTTTTTTTGCTTTTAACCAATAATCGACACTGTTTTACCTCCATATCTATTAAGAATTCAGGGATTTTCGCATTTATTCACAACAATTTTCACTGGAAAAGCTCAGTTCACATCAGGCGACCGCTAGCTACATTCATTAACAGACTAGCATTGTGCTTTGACATATTTACGTGAAAATAAATGCTAACTGCGCTTTTTTATCCGTTGTTGTTTAATTTTTACCATGAATTGAAACTGTTTTACGTCCATATCTATGAAGAATTCAGGGATTTAAGCATCTATTCACAAGAATTTTCAACGAAAAAAGCTCTCTGTCTGCGATTCCACTCGGTCAGCTTTGACGGACTCACCAACAATGCGGGCCCCCTATTTATCGGCACCGCGCCCCGTGTCCCGTCAATGCATTTTGAAGTCTATGCTAGGGCACAAACCTAATACAATTTAACTCAAGGCATGACACATCCAGACCAAAATTTAACTCAACATAGAAAAGTGTTTTTTAATATTTTAGTTGCGGCTGTTTGACTGCTCACCCGATAATTCTACAGTTGTTGTGTTTAAGCCTCGGGTTGTTGCATACATACAATATTTTAGAACAAAAGATACATACTTCTCCCCTTCCAAAAAAAAAAACATCCCAGCACACCTCCACAGAGGCACACGTTGAAACACACAAAGGCCGACTCGAAAGCTGTCAAGTGCGAACAAACTGATGACAAGCCGCCGACAGATGGAGTCACCGAGGAGAGACGAGCGACGCATTCAACTCAATTAGCAACGTGCTGCCGCGTGACGCTGATGGGATATGGAATCTTACCATGACTAGCAACCTGTCAATCCAGGAAGAGACGCGCCAAACAAGCAAGCGGCAATAAATTAAATCTAATAAACCGATAAATAAATTAATTTATGAATTAATGGCATAAATCCAATGAGCTCTGCATCACCGAACAACACATAATGTGACCCGGGAGTGCAAACAACACAAGAACTAGCAGCCGGAGGAAGAAGAGAAGCCAAAGAACAATGGTTGCTTGCTTATTTCCTGCTCATTCAATCTCTTCCTCTTACCTGTGGGCGCATTTAAGAATTCTCTTCATATATTATCCTGCCATGGTACCTAATGAAGCAGGCATCTCCACCTTGACACTTACGCTTGGCTAGGCAACCCTTATTACCGAGTGATGGCGCACACGCCATCCCATAATCTCACCAAATCAAAAAAGCTGCTTCTTTTTTGTTGGAACCTCACAATTGTAATGGAATGTTTGAGTGTATTTACGTGTCAGTCACAAGTTCCCAACAAATACACAAATCCACACGAAGACCCCATGGTGACAGACACGAGTAGTTGGTTATGATTAGGGGTGTGCCAAAATATCGAAATGATAATATATTGTGATTAGGGCTGTCAAACGATTACAATTTTTAATCGAGTTAATCACAAATTAGAAATTAATTAATCGTAATGAATCGCAATTCAAACCATCTATTAGATATGCCATATTTTTCTGTAAATTATTGTTGGATTGGAAAGATAAGACACAAGACGGATATATACATTCAACATACGGTACATAAGTACTGTATTTGTTTATTATAACAATAAATCAACAAGATGGCATCAACATTATTAACATTCTCTTAAAGCGATCCATGGATAGAAAGACTTGTAGTTCTTAAAAGATAAATGTTAGTACAAGTTATAGAAATTTTATATTAAAACCCCTCTTAATGTTTTCGTTTGATTAAAATTTGTAAAATTTTCAATCAAAATATAAACTAGTAGCTCGCCATTGTTGCCGATCGATCGGGTCCGATCACGTCATTTTCAAAGTATCTGAATCGGCAAAACAATATCGGATATGCCTTTTTTTAATATATATTTTTTAATTAAATCTTTTTCTAATTGTATTTAACGTTACGGACATAATATGTTACACTTATCCAGAGTCTTTAGTTTAGGCTTAAGGTAGGGTTATCAAATTCATCCCGATAACGGCGGTAATTAATTTAAAAAAAGAAAAAAGTATCACGTTAAAATATTTAACGCAATTAATGCATGCGCTGCACAACCCACTCACGCATTGTCGCGCTCAGTCTGTAATGGCGCCGTTTTACCTATATAGAGAGCTAAAAGGCGGCGTAAAATGTGTAGAGTGAATTTTGGCAAGCTTTGGAGCCTTGTTTTAAATGGCTAAAGCCTTACAATCCCTCTCCCTACGATTAGAAATATCGTGGGAAGCAATGTGGGGAAGCAAGGTAGTAATTGATCTTTTCTTAACACCCTATTATATTTCCCAACGCAGTGAAGATATATCAATTGGTAGCACTAAGCACAGTCATGGTTGCACTTCCCATCATGCATTTGGGCATGGCTACAGTATCATTTACTGAAAACTCAACAAATACACTAGATGGCAATATTTAGTCACAATATACAAAGTCACATGTATCGTTTAAGAATTACAAGTTTTTCTATCCGCGGATCCCTCACACAGAATGTTAATAATGTAAATGCCATCTTGAGGATTTATTGTCATAGTAAACAAATACAGAACTTATGTACTGTATGTTGAATGTATATATTCATCCGAGTTTTATTCATTTTTTTCTTAATGCATTGCCAAAATGTATATGATTGGGAAAAATTATCGGGAATGATTGGAATTGAATCGGGAGCAAGAAAAAAAAGCAATCGGATCGGGAAATATTGGGATCGGCAGATACTCAAACTAAAACGATCGGGATCGGATCGGGAGCAAAAAAACATGATCGGAACAACCCTAGTTATTAGCAATTTGTCACGTATTAATGTTTCTGCCATTAATGTATTAATGTTTCAGCCATTAATGTCTCATCTTCTCGCATGTGTAATATTTCAGCTAGTAATGTTTCATCAGCTAGTAATGTTTCATCATATTGTTTCACACACATATATCACAAGACCCTTTATTATGCCGCTCCATACTCATGCATCACAAAGTTCTTTATTATGTCATAAAGAATAACTGAGAAAACTATAAAACCTCGAGCAGACAACACCCAGTGTCAGATCGTTTGCGAACAAACATAGGCCTGCATGTCAACTTGCCTGTCAACATCAATAAAGTCCTGTGTCTGCGATACGCAACTGGGTCCTCCGCCTCGTACATGACACAATTCTTTCTACAAAATGGATAAGCGACAAGACTTTTGTCAGGGACTGTATGGTTCTTCTTTACCGTAATGCGTAGCTTTCAAGAGAATCAGCTATGTATGGGTTTCAGGAAACCATACTGATTAGATAGATAGAGGAATGCCTTTTTGCTGGTTTGATCTCGGACAAAATATCTTCAGCTGCCGAAAGGAATCGTTCTCTTTCGGAAATGAAAATGCCATCTTGAAATTGTCATCATATTGTGAGTTAGCCAGCCTTCGACCTTGTAATACCCCCGTAGCTTCTCTATTTGTGACCAGCCCGATGCTCTTAGAAAGCCAAACCATTGGGGAGGATCTACCGCTCACATCATCATTCCCGCTACAGCTAATAGTGGATTTACCAAGGTTAAACCTCCTGTGAGATTGACCTGGAATACACAAGTTTAAATCTACTGCCCTACAAACATGCACTAGTACATTACTTAACATCAGATAAGCTTGGTTAAAAAACAACAAAAACATTCCATTCTGAATAGGCTGCCTCAGTCAGGCTCGCGTTTCTTTTTAATGATGTCAAAGTCAAGCCGTGTGAATGTCATTATTTAGGGAACATTGTTCGTGTGACTAAAGTGCTAGCTTCTTTTGGCGGTGTACCCTGTATTTACAGCCTGATTGGTGCTTAGCCAGGCGTCTTACAGCTGAGTGCGGCGCATGAGGGAATTGGCTAAATGTCTGCCACGCCGAGTCCGTGAAATATGTTGCCTTTGTAACATTTTTAAAACATGCTGATCACACCAACAAAGGCACTCCATTAATACACAGTATTTACTCTCTGCGGAGTCCTCTTTGGAGAGGTCCTTCTCTCAGAATGATGAATAATTGAAAACATTACATATAGCAGCGTTAATAGGAACGTGATTTTCTTTTCTGGTTCAAAATAACTGCACGCAGATAGTGGCGTTGCCGTGCGGGCAGAATACAAAAGTGGCTAGTTTTCTTAAAGGCAGTTTAACAATCATGTCAACATTCTACGCCGCGCTGAAATATAAGAGCAACGCTTTTCACGGTCCGTCGCCAGATAAATTGCACATGCACAATCTAATAAAAATCTGAAGCGAAAATCTGTCTGCGTGATTCTATTTTGCCGTTTCATTTGGGGTGTTTACTTTTTTAACTCTAGAACTACCAAGGGTAGATCAGTTGATAGAAATCATTTTTGTTATCAGAGAAGGGTCATCTGACTCTAATCAGCATATCTTTTGTGAGCGTTGAAGTCCTCATTGGTCATTCCCATTCACACTCGCAAAACTACAGGGTTGGATTGCTCCAATTAGCATCTTGAGTGTTTGCAGGGCAGGACAGTGGACAACTCAGGCAGACAATCGGGCGGACAACCTTTTCACTGTATATACTGTATACTGAAACTTGTGTTTGCTGTAACAAAACAGTTGTTTGAACTGCTGTGCAAAGTTCTTTGGTCATTGTGTGCTTCGACTGAACTGTGAAACTTGACAACTGAATGTCGGACTTAAGTAAAGGGGTGCTTGATGGGATTTGTAACAGATGTTCTAACAATAAACTTTCTAAAATGTGGATAGTCTGATTTGGCTACAGTTCTGGATGCTAGTCTTAGTTTCATGCCACAAGGCCCACTCATCATTTTTACACTAACCCAGGAGACCAAACCCCACCCCCAAACTTTTGTTTTATTTGTGAAGAATCAGGAGAAGGAAGAAAGGGAGGGGATGCACCAGTCAGACCTGGACAGAGCACTGCTTGCTCTTTGGGAAAACGGTTGCGTTTTGTGTGATCACATTTGTGACGATGCCTGTGCATAATGCTTACAAATGAAAGACTGTCTTTTGTAACAAATTCTCAGTTGGCAGAAAAAAAAGCAAGTTTTCTTAATGTTTAAATATCGACTTTCCACACTCAACTCTTAGCGGTGCGTGTTTGAAAACTGACACTTCTCTTGTTATGTTCTGGTCTCCCAAACTACGTTTTTAAAAATCAGCCCTGTGATATAGAACCCAGTATTCGTGTGAATCCCTAGTGAGTGTGAGCCCGCCGGCAACCCACCCTACGCCGCCCCATCGTCAATCCCGGCACCGAGGACCTCCACCCTAGTGCACCCACTCATATCCGGCCATGCACGAATCCCAGCAAACGTGCGATAGCCATGCAGATGAGCGGAGGCGGGCGCCACCCCAGGGCCAAGCAGACGCAAGGCGGGGGGAAAGAGGGAGCCAGCGCAGCCCATCACTCCTCCCGCAGCTCAACACAGGGGACATCATCACCCCCCCAGGGATCCTGGGTGGTTCCCCGGGCATCCCGCGCCCCCATCAACCGACCTTCAGGTATGGGAGAGGTGACGCACCACCAGCCCTCACGCCCGCCCCATCCCTAAACGCCCACCTGGCCCACGAGCCACAGCCCCCCAGCCGGCACGGCACATCGCGGACCCCCAAGCACCGTCATGTGATTGTGTGGGGAGAATAGTGCAATGTATGCATTAAAACAGGAGCACTCGGCTTGGAGCAGTGGGGCCGCTGCATGGAATTTTTACCCAGCCGCCCATCCTACCGCCCTTTGCCGGAGCTCCCCCGTGGAGTATGATGTGTGTGCTGCGTTAAAAGAGGTGCGGGAATGTCACCCTACCCTTAACAGGTCCCATCCATCCCACAATCTTGTTGTGTGATGCATTAAAATCAAGGGGGAGCCATACAGACTCAAAAAAATTCGTCATTGTTGACGAAAACAGCACTGCGCTGACAATGCCAACCGTATTCATTCATTTCCGATCCTAACGACGGGGACTTACATCAGCGTACGATGTCGCAAATGTGTGTGTTGAATCGCCGACCCTTTTTTTTTCAACGTGGCTGAAAATCACAATCAGCAGCTGAGTTACAGCAATCACTTCTCAAAGAGAGATTACATCACCACTAATCTTTCATTAAAGGAACAAGGGACAGCAATTTCTGCTTTCTGACATGTTTTTCTGCTCTTTTTTTTTTGTTTGTTTCCGTGCAGTACTTGAAAACGAGTGTTTTCGAATGACGTCCCACACAATTGAATCAAGCGCATTGGAAAGCTGTTCCAGTTCTGGGCCAACTTCCATTGTTGCCCCAACTTACAGCTGATTGGCGTCCCACAGTCATGCTGGTTTACCACTTCAGCACTTGTAGCAAGCTTTTATTTATTTATTTACTTCCTTGTAAACATTTTTAAGGCCAAACAATCATCACACCGCGGGATACATCTCGGCGTGTCGCAGTTCCATGTAGACTTGTTTGTGCTTTTGCAGGAAACACAAACTGTCAATGTTGGAAAAAATGAAAAAGGGCATACAGTATTTTTCAGCCACTCTATTATATCAGCCGCACTAGCTAAAATATGGAAAATGAAAAGGATAATGCTTATACAGTGATCCCTCGTTTTTCCCGGTTAATGGGGAACAGAACGATAAGTGAAAAAAACGCGAAATAGACCCCCCCCCCCCTAACAAACCTTTGTGTGTATGGGCCGCAGTTTGTAAAGCAGCACATGCTGAAAATTACGACAACATTTCCTCACATTTAGCGCCACACCGTGTTTAAAATGGTGTGAAATTTTTAGAGTCACTTTTTTTTTTTTGCACATTTACAACATTATTTAGCAACTTAAATGTTTATTTTTAAATAAGAAGTTTTCGACCTGATTGTTTGAATCCAGAACTAAATATTTAATTTAAATCTTAAACTTATATCCTATATTCCTAAATGTTAAATCGGGAAATGGTCGGAACTAAATATTTAGCTTAATATGCAAATTCACATGACTGGAGACCGGATATAACAAAATAAAAGCTGGTGGAGCAGCTCAGACTGTCTGTTTACGTTGCTTGAAAATGAATAAAACCAACTCAACGGTGGCAGTCTGCTCTTGGACATGAGTCATTGTGATAATAACAATATATATTGTAGGTGAAATACACATTTAGGAGAAACTATTTAAAGAGTATTTTGTGTGATCCAGCTTTTATTTTGTTAGTTAGAGAAGAACAGACAAATAGTTGTGTTATAGAACCTTGTAATATTTATTGCACCTCACCAGCAACAGATTTATCCTACACATGAAGTGCAACAAAAATAAATAATGTTTATACCTCCACCTCGTAAAGGACAAATTTTCATTTGAATGCTCTGCCATCATATCCCTCTGCATCTGTTTTGCTTGTGTGTGTTTGCTGCACGCGCTGTTCCGGTTTGTGTGTGAAAACACCGCCTCTGATTGGCTTACCATGACACATGACTCTAACCCTCAGCCAATCACAATCACTTCCATCGCATCTATCCAGAGGTTGCATTCAGGTAGCCTCGTCCCCCTACTCCTCCCGTCACCCTCAAAGCGTCTCCCGTCCTCAAGATGGAAGCAGCATTCTTGCTGGCTGACAGTGTGGGACGGGAACGAGGCTAGCATTCAGGTGTAGCAAACACATAAACGTTAGCAAGCTTTGGAAAGCATTGTCTAATTCAGGGGTCCCCAAACTTTTTCCTGTGAGGGCCACATAACTTTTCCCTTCTCTGATGAGGGGCTGGGGTCAGTTTGTAACAGAAAAAGTGTGATGATTGCAGGAGTGCCTAAATGTAAAAATGTATTGTTTTTCAGAAAGCCACAATCAAATAATCCTTTCTGGATTCTTCACGGAACAAAAGTAAATAAAATAAAAATAATAATATAATATAATATAAAAATAATAATAATAAATAATGTTAACTAGGGTTGTTCCGATCATGTTTTTTTTTGCTCCCGATCCGATCCCGATCGTTTTAGTTTGAGTATCTGCCGATCCCGATATTTCCCGATCCGATTGCTTTTTTTGGCTCCCGATTCAATTCCAATCAATCCCGATAATTTTTCCCGATCATATACATTTTGGCAATGCATTACGAAAAAAATGAATAAAATATATACATTCAACATACAGTACATAAGTACTGTATTTATTTATTATGACAATAAATCCTCAAGATGGCATTTACATTATTAACATTCTTTCTGTGAGAGAGATCCAAGGATAGAAAGACTTGTGACTTTGTATATTGTGACTAAATATTGCAATCTAGTGTATTTGTTGAGCTTTCAGTAAATGATACTGTAGCCATGCCCAAATGCATGATGGGAAGTGGAACCATGACTGTGCATAGTGCTACCAATTGATATATCTTCTCTGCGTTGGGAAATAATATAAGGTGTGAAGAAAAAGATCATTTGCTACCTTGCTTCCCATGATATTTCTAATCATAGGGAGAGGGAATGTAAGGCTTTAGCCAATTAAAAAATGGCTCCAAAGGTTGCCAAAATCCACTCTACACATTTTACTCTGCCTTTTATCTCTCTATATAGGTAAAACGACGCCATTACAGATTGAGCGCGACAATGCGTGGGTGGGTCGTGCAGCGCATGCATTAATTGCGTTAAATATTTTAACGTGATACACTTTTGAAAAAATTAATTACTGCCGTTATCGGGATGAACCCTTGATAACCCTACCTTAAGCCTAAACTAAAGACTCTGGATGAGTGTAACATATTATGTCTGTAACGTTAAATACAATTACAAAACGATTTAATTAGGAAAAAAAATATATATATTAAAAAAAGGCATGGCCGATAATTTTTTGCCGATTCCGATACTTTGAAAATGACGTGATCGGACCCGATCGATCGGGACATCTCCAATAATAACACTATTAATTAAATAGATAATAACCAAATACCCTCTCTGAGTTCTTCACAGAAAAAGGCCAGGAAATAAAAAACACTATTGAGAAAAAAAAAACATAATGCTCTCTGGTATTGTTCAGGGGGCCAGACCAACCGTGGGCCGTAATCTGGGGACCTCTGGTGTAATTGAATGAGCAGGGACAAACAGCCTGGAGTCATAAGAAGTACGTGCGCTATTAGGCTTGAGCGTTTACATCACAGAATGGGGGATCACGTGAGATTTGACAACAACGCAGCCATATTGGAAGCAGGTCTGGCTCGCGGGACATTAAACTTTAACTTGCCAGTTCGATAAAGAGACAAACTCGTTACTAAGGTGAAGAACAGATATGTGATCAAACTTAAGGATGTGAACAATGTTGACCCTTACGAGCGAGCCGAAGACAAATGGAGTAAAGATGTCGACGGGCTTCCACAATTACGCGAAATGGACATTCCGCTGATTTATTTTGGTGTATGTGACTAAACTCATCAGCGATTCCGAAATTACAACTCGCTACAAAGCTACGAACAGTTTTGCTGCGGATGGGTGCAGGACCTGCACCTGACCGTATCAAACGGCAACTCCATCGTTCTTGCAAAGGTAGGCTATGTGTGTTAACTATTTTCATTGCCATGAATGCAACCCAAGTCTTGGATGACAAATAAACAGAGCAGAGTAAATTCGCTACGGCTGGTAGTTTCTTCCATTTATTCAGAGTAAGTAACGCACCGCTTTTGACCGTCAGTAACGATAACGGCGGAAAAAATAATTAGTTAGATTACGCCGTTACTGAAAAAATAACACCGTTAAGTAACAGCGTTATTTATAACGGCGTTATTCCCAGCACTGAGTTCATCAACATTCTTGGGTTTCATCTTCCATGCTTTCTCTTTCATCCTGTTCATGTCTGGTGACTGGGCTGGCCAGTCCTGGAGGATCTTCTTTGCCTTGAGGAACTTTGAAGTATGCGATGGAGCACCATCCTGCTGCAGAATGTGTCCCTTTTTATGGTTAGAAATGTAAGTGGCAGCTAAGATTTGTTGATATTTCAGACTATTTATGTTGCCTTCCACCCTGCAGATCTCTCGCACACCCCATACTGGATGTAACCCCAGACCATGATTTTGCCACCACCAAACTGAAAAGCCCATGGCACTGTGGCTAACCTCCCTAGATGTGGACGGAAAAGAAAAATTGACGAGAGATTTCAAAAAAAGATTGTGCGGCTGGTGGATAAAGAACTTCGACTAACATTCAAATAAGTTCAAGCTGTCCCGCAGTCCAAGGGTACAACCGTGTCAACCCGTACTAAGGGACTCTATGGTAGGATACTCAGGAAGACCCCACTTCTGACCCAGAGACAAAAGTAGAGCTTTTTGGGGAAAGGCATCAACAGTTTATAGGGGAAAAAACAAGCCTTCAAAGAAAAGAACACGGTCCGCACAGTCAAACATGGCAGAGGTTTCCTGATGATTTGGGGTTGCTCTGCTGCCTCTGGCACTGGACTGCTTGACCGTGTGCATGGCATTATGAAGTCTGAATACGACCAACAAATTTTGCAGCATAATGTAGGGCCCAGTGTGAGAAAACTGGGTCTCCCTCAGAGGTCATGGGTCTTCCAGCAGGACCCAAAACACACTTCAAAAAGCACTAGAAAATGGTTTGAGGGAAAGCACTGGAGACCTCTAAAGTGGCCAGAAATCAGTCCAGACCTGAATCCCATAGATCTGAAAATGGTACCCTTCAAATCTCAAGAGACCTGGAGGAGTTGGCCAAAGAAGAATGGTCTAAAATTCCAGCAGAGCATCGTAAGAAACTCGGAAGCGTTTGTTCGCAGCAATATTGTCTAAAGGTTGTGCTTCCAAGCATTAGGCTGAGGGTGCCAATACTTTCTGGTGTAAAATGATAATGATTTAAAAACATTTTCATTCTCTTTTGTGTTTTTTTCATTGCAAGAACAATCAATGAAGATATTACTACCTAAACATTTGCAATTGCAATCATTTTCTGGGAGAAATTGAGCATTATCTGACAGAATTGCACAGGTGCCAATACTTTTGGCCAGCAGTGTATATCCCTTCCTAGACATAGTTTAGCTTAGCTTCATGAGAATCAACAGCAAATCAGAGCTGTGCTCCAATACACAAATGTGCCTATCTGGGCTTTTTTTTGTGTGTGTGTGTCCCTTGTCATTTTGTCCTTCAAACGTCTTCTGGGGTGCAGCTGTGTGGCCGAGCGGTGTGGGAGCAGCTGATGTTTTTAATGGCACATGGTTTGTCTCCTGGTGCTGAGATAAACACGGTGTAGAGATTAAAACCCCAGGCTTTTTTTCCCCCCACAGTCTCCTGCCTCCATCCTCTTTCCCGTGCGGTGGCCATAGCTAAATCCAATTCGAAACCGGATGCACCCGGACCATGAGGCATATGCGGAAGCTGCTGGTAACATGTACGAGTAGAAAATACACGTGGTGCAAGTAGGATCGGCATCATTCTATACAGCATATTTTGAATATACAGTATACAACCCTTTACTGAAATAATAGAAGAGCTAGCGCGAGCTTGTTTTTGTTTCTGGGGTTAGCAATGTGATTCAAAAGGGCTCTGCAAGTAACTGATTAATGTCTGTATCCTTGTTGTTTTTGTCAATGATGACGAAAACATTTGTCCGAGGAATATTTTTTTCATGACAATGACGTGACAAGCTAAAAACATGTCTTGGGAGACTAAAATATTACTAGAAAAGTGCAATTTTTCGTCTTACGGGACAAAATGCCACAGTTTCTTTCATATGTTCACAATGCGTGACATTTTCTCACCGTACATGTAGTACATTAGCCTGCATCGTAGCAGTGTTTGGGTCGTATCACTCATGTGCTGTGCCGTTCACCGGTGTTAGGGGTGTGCTCATGGCTTGCTTGTTTTGAAACACATGGTAAGATTTGTTTACCGTAATTTTTGCACTATAAGGCTCACCTGACTCTAAGCCGCCACCCACCAAATGTGACACGAAAACGGCATTTGTTCATAGATAAGCCGCACCCGACTATAAGCCGCAGCTGTCCTCACTGAATTATGGGATATTTACACCAACATATTAACCGGTAACACTTTATTTGACAGCGGCATTATACAACTGTCACAAGACCAGATTAACCACCATGAAGCTTCAAACCAATTGGCTGCAAAGAATTCATTGCTTCAAAAAGCTTCATTTGGCTATGACTGCTCCCTTGGGGAAGACAGTCAACCTCTGCTGCCACCTGCTGTCAACAGTAAATAACAATCCAAATTCATGTTCTGTGCTAATTATTTCTTCAGTTACTGTTCCAGTTGTTTCATTACTTGCTAGTTATGGTATTTGGTAACACCTTATTGGTCAATAGAGTTATAAGACCGTCATAATTATGACATGACACTATCATGGGCATTACTCAATGCTTATGACAGATGTCATTAAGTATCATCCGGCAAATTATGTCTCTAACTCCATTTATGTCCAGCTCGGATCTTTTATATACATTCAAAAATGAGATAATTTGTCATAAATTACATCTTTTATATGCATTCATTAAATAATTAGCACAGAACATAATTTTTTATTGCTAATTACACCTGTAGCTCTGCAACGCATGCTAGGAGGTTATGCTAGGATGCTATGCTATGCTAGGATGTGTTACCTAGTTACCCAAATGAATTGACGAAAACGCCGCACTGGACTATAAGCCGCAGGATTCAAGATGAAAGAAAAAAGTAGCAGCTTATAGTCCGAAATTTACGGTACTTATTTTGGCAAGAGAGAATATGCTATGTTTCTTTAGCCTTTAAAGATATGTGCTGAATGATCATCATACATTAAATGTAACTCCTAGCATTAGCATAGCATTCACGTTCGCATTCGCATTCAGCTTTAGCGTGGTGATCGTCCTCTTAAACTTATGTCCTTTCAAGGTTGAAGTGCTGGTTTGTGTAGAGCTGTCCCGACTAGACCCATAGTCGACGTCATCGATGACTTAAATGCGTCGACGAGCACAACATCTCGTCGATGGTTAATGAAGGGTTAAAAAAATATATGCTTGGAAAGTTGAGGATCGTGGACCCTCGGTATGCAAGCGGGGAAAGCGGCACAAAGCCAAAAAAGCGCACCAGAGAGGCCAAAACATTGACTTATTACCTGTCATTTTAATGCCAAGCCGTGAATGAACACCTAAAGCGCCGTCACCCAGTTGTAATTTTGGAAGACGACAGGAGACAACAAGCTGGCAGATCGTAAGTCCATCTAACTAACTAACGACATTTTTTATTGAAGTTGCTAAGCCTGTCGCGATATGCAATAAGACCATTTATCACACAGTAAATAAAAATGAGGGCAGTCATTTTCACGGCTGCGTTTTATTGCCGCGTGCGTGTACACGTGCATGTTGATGTCATATGAGACTCCAGTTCCATTCACAGATGTTTATTGGGCATCAACATGCTGTATAATTAAAGTTCAGACATACAAAATAAGGAAACACCTCTATATTAAACACTGTAAATGTTAGCATTGCTCAATTCACACTAATGGGGAAAAAAGACCTACTTTAGCCTGCTATAAAACAATGGCAGTCTTCTCCAAAATGCAAACTTGCAGTCAAAATGTGACACTTCAAGCATGAAAAATCGCTAACATTTGCAAAGAAAGAAAGAAAGAAAGAAACAAACAAACAAAAAACTCTATTACTGACACCACATGTAATGACGAAAAGTGCTTTTTTGCGGAGTGGAAAGCTTACGCATAGGCGGAGTTTGACTTTGGGGCTGGGGGGGTGGGCAACATGTTGATGACACCGAAACGCAGTGTCAGCAATAACATTAACTTAGAAGAATATTTATAATAATAAGTTGACAATGAGCAAATTTTGTTTCCGATCATTCTTGAGGGGAATTCTAAATCAGGCTGCTTAGGACAGCTATACTTTTCGCCACGATCGTCATCCATTGAATATGGTACGCCCGCCGGTGTCGTGCCAATTTAGTTACCCAAGTCAAAAATTGTATCCCCTGGGCGGAGCCATATGGAGGTAGATTTGTGTCTTTATTATTTAAAGACACAAAAAAAAGTCACTTCAATCAAAAAAAAAATTGTTTGAACGCAAAAATACATTTTAAACTTAAAAAAAAAAAATGCACGTGAAAGCTATATTTCTTTAATTTTTAAATTTTTTTTTTTTGATTGACACAACTTTTTTGATTGAAGTAATGTTAATTTGTGTTTGGGCCAAATTTTGGCTCGGACATTTTTGTCTTTATTATTCAATCAAAATATAAGTTGCTTCAAAAATATATATACATTTTCAAAAAGAAAAATACCTTGAAAAAAAACAAAACAAAACAAAAAAAAATTCAATTATAGAAAAAGTTTTTGAATGTGAAAAAATTTTTTAAATTGAAAAATTTGCATTTGAACACTTCATTTTTCAATGAAAAAGCTTTCTTTGATTGAAGCAATCCTTTTTGTGCTTAGACCAAAAATCATTTCAAATCCCCCAAAAAGTTGCTTCAATCAAAAAAAATATTTTCAATCAAAGAAAAAAAACATTTTAAAAATAAAATTGCCCTCCCCAATTTTGTTGTTGTTGTTGAAAATTATACACAAAGCAAACGACCGTCTAAGGTGCTAGTCACATGATCTGTTTGAAAATAATTTTGAACCATTATAAAAATATATTTTTTGTCCATTTCATTCATTTTTGTTGCAGTTTTCTTGCTTTACAACTTTTATATACATAGGAAAGTCAATTACATGCAATGACAATTTTCGGCCACCAGGGGGGCCTGGACCATATTATGGGTCTAAATCATTCAATCCCCAAAAAGTTGCTTCAATCAAAAACATATTTTCAATCAAAGAAAAAAAATCATTTAAAAAATAAAATTGCCCTCCCCCATTTTTTTTGTGTGTGAAAATTATACGCAAAGCAAATGACCGTCTAAGTTGCTAGTCACATGATCTGTTTGAAAAAAAATTTTTTTTTTGTCCATTTCATTCATTTTTGTTGCAGTTTTATTGCTTTACAACTTTTCGATACATAGGAAAGTCAATTACATGCAATGACACTTTTCGGCCACCAGGGGGGCCTGGATCCCCTGGGCCCCCCTTAAAATCCGCTTATGAGCTTACGGTTAGCGGTTTAGCGAACGTACTTCCAGTGAATGTTTCAAAATAAAAGCAGATTTAAAAAAAAGATCTATCAAGGGCCAGTCTTCCTTCATCTATTTTTTACTAATGTTGCTTTCCTTACTACTATTTCTCACACGGAAGAGGTTTCAAGGACAAGAACAGACCCGAAAACTACTGAGAAAGCATCCCAGGTCTGATGAGTTGTGGACACCTCACAAACTAGAGGCCCAGAAGTCGATGAGCTGGAGCAGTTATTAGGAGTGGGTAAGCACATCATTTCCTTTTCCACTGTGATTAGGCCATGGCAGGAGGTCCCCAGGTGGAGGTAGAGCCATAGCCAACGATTAGCTGTGCCATTTATATGACATTCACACTAAATGCTAAGATTGGCTGTGTGAAGGTGATTCATTTCAGCAAAGAGCGAGTGAGCACACGGGGAAAAGTGCCGAGATCTCAGTTTCTCCTTCACGGCAAAACCAACACCTACTATTACCTAGTGTAGTTTACTTCACCGTATAATTTCACATGACAAAATATTGCCAGGTTTGGATTGTTTTCATATGACGTCCTCGCACTGGACTGGTATGAACACATACGAAATTTTTTGAGCAGATTCATTCATTTATACTGCATTTTCTAATCAACAAACATCGTCTATTGAGCAAAAGTGTGCTTGTTACTGACTCGCCGCGAACCTGGAAATTTCGGAAAACACACCCCTAATACGAAACAATACTTTTCTCGTCCGTTCAGACCTGTTAAGTTTCACGATTTGGTCGGGAGACTCCCGATTTTGACCCCAATGCTCACGCCTCACGATTAGAAAGCCAAATCTCCCGATTTTCCAAAAATGTCAATTTTTTTTTTTTTTTTTTACGTTTTTGTTTGTCACCGTTTTGTAACGATACCATTCGGCCCGATTCGGAAAGTGACCAACAACGAATAGCCTGGCCGTCTCCGACTTCCCTGCCCTCACTCCCCTTCAGAGCTGGAAAAGCCCAACCAATCATCTGACAGGGAGGGAAGAGGCGAAGCACCACCGACTTCCCAAGATGCTGGCACTAATAAACCGGCTTTTAGACTGGTTCAAGTCTTTATTTTGGAAGGAAGAGATGGAGCTGACCCTGGTCGGCCTCCAGTATTCGGGAAAAACGACGTTTGTCAACGTAATTGCCGTAAGTCTTACCTGCCAGCGATAGCTAACTAGCCTAATGCTAATAGCATTAGAGCTAATGATGGGAGAACGATGAGGAAGAAGTCGCTGCTTTACTCTGTGTTTTCGTGGATCAAACATCATGGAATATTAAACCACTGCGGTCCTACCCCCACAATATATGAATTTAAGTGAGAAAGCATATCGTAACTTACTTGAAGTTTAATCATTTAGATTCGCTATTAAGCTAAAGTGTATACTATACACTTTATTACATTATATCATTATTACTGTGCTGAAACAAAAAATATAAAGTTTCAATTCTAGGTTACAATTCAATTAAAAAACTGCCATGACAAAGATACTTTTAAAAACAAATATGATTCATTTTCTAAATGATGTAATCAATGTTTTCAATCTTGCTGATTTAGTCTGACGAAACCCTAATTGGAGTGATGGTTGATGAGATGAAGAGGCTGCTGAGGAAGCTGATGTCCAAATTTGTGCAAATGGATGTGATCAGGAAAGCTGAGGATGTCCTAGATGTTGATTACAGGAACAAGGAGAACTGGCATGACACAGGCAACATAGCAGTATCACATGATGCCAGACAATACATGGAGCAAGTTGAAGACTATCTCTGATGCCACCAAAAAGAGGTTCTTTGACAGTGTAGTTAATTTTTACACAAGTGTTGTGACCAAAATGAACTTGAAAAAAAATGGTTGCATTTTGTCTTAGCGATTGTCGCGCGCGTCATCGGGGTTGGCAAACAGAAATCTCCCTATTTGCAATTTCTACAACTTAACAGGTATGTCCGTTCCGTTTGTGATTCATTCACCAGCGATTGAAAGACAGTCCATCCGCTCCTGTTGTCGGACACGGCGGCTGATTGTTTACTCTAAATCAAGGAAGCCGGACAGCACTCAGAGCAAAGAGCAGCGCCGATGTGCAAACACTACAACTCCGCTGGAACCAAGAGGGATTGCGTTTGTTTAGAAAGGGATTTGCCAGCGGAGGATATTCCCAATCAAAGTGGACCTTGAAGTGAAAAGATACTGCGTTCAAATAGGTTTTTGTGCTCCTGTAACGATAACAGCGCCGAGCAATTTTCGGAGTTGCGGCTACTTTGATGAGAATTGCTTAACTACATCTCATAAGTCGTGCCGTGCGGAAAACTCTGGCCTGAACAAAATGAAGACCTTATCAAAGCTCCCTCTAACCATTGTGAGATCCATTTGGTAAACAGCCTGTGTCCTGCAGCAGTAATCAGGGGGTATTTTTGAGGGATTTGCAGGCTGGCCAGGAGGCATCCGCCGGAGTGATCTCTAATTGCTTGAAGCGGAGGCCGAGGTCGCCTGGCGCTCTTTTGAAGCCATCGGCGGCAGTTTCCAGCCACGGGAGTTAGCAGGGGAGGCTCCCCATTGAGGCACTTGCCTTTTTCTTTATATCCTCCTTCGCTTCTCCTCACCATGACATCATTATAGTTCTCCTTGTTCTTCCCTCCATTTTTTTCCCTTTCTACTTCCCGTCTCTTTTAGAACAGCACGCCTTCCCCGTCCCCACTTTGCCCGTTCCCCTCTGCTCCGACGCAGTCAATGAGCCAGCAATCACTTTGCAGCCAGACATCCTCTGCTCAGTCGGCCATGTTCAATCCCTAACACCGGTGGCTGATGAGGCATTGTGGTGACGTCAAACACGGAGGTTTTTCTGGGAACAACACTTACCACTGCTCCGCTTCCCGGGCTGCCTGACTTATACTGTGGCAGCCTTTTGTATAATGAATAGAAGATGCCAGAGAGATGAAAGATAATGAGGCCAATTAGATTTTGCTTCTCAGCCGGTGGGGCGAGAGGTGTAAAAATCCATGTCAAATAGTCACGTATGACGACAGACAGCGCAACAAATAATAAATATTAATATAATATTTTGGGATATTCATCGGTTTGGGTGTAATGGAAGTAGGGCTGCAGCTAACGATTAGTTTAGCAGTCGATTAATCGATCAACTAGTTAGTTGAAATAATCAAGTCATCGGATTAGGAATATTTAATGCGTTGCAGAATAGATTTTGGAAACAAAGGCTTGCGAAGATTCATTTAAAAATAAATTAAAATACCTGATCTTAGCGGAATAAAAAATAGATAAATGAGGGTCTAAGTACGGCAAAAGAACAACTGACTAACGTGCATAGCAAAAGTCAGCTAGCTTAAATGCTATAAAACTTTTTTTTTTTTTTTTTGTAACAATGCTCTTAACAAATCGTTCAAACACATATTCCCATAAAAAACTGCTAAATATACCTATAAACTAAATTACGATTGCATTATGAAAATATTCGCTCAAACACAAACTTCGCTTATGTTGGTCTTAACATGGAGCAGCTGGATTCAGCCATGTTAAATGAGTTATGTCATTTTCACAGTTTTTTTTCCCCCCTTTAAACATGTCCTGTTCAGCTGTTTGACACGGAGAATGGAATTATAAGTGCTCAGTTGGTCTGAACAGTTTAAATATTTCACATTGAGAGTATGACATACTCCCATTGTGATCATTCAACATACCTCATTTATTATGACAATGCAGCAAACAGGAAGGGGTTATGAGGGAACAAAAATTAAAAAAATAAAATAAAAAAAAAGAAAGAAAAGCAACAACAGCAAATACATTGAACGCCTAAACTAACTATAAATATGTTGGTGCTATCGTCACCTAGCTGTATTTCCGGTTGACACCATGTGGGGGGCTGTTGACCAGGGAAAGAAGGGGGGGGACTATAAGCTAAGTGATTGGGAGGGGTAGAGTGTACACAAATCAGCACTGTGATCTAGAACCCAGTAATCGTGTGAATCCCTTGTGAGTGTAAGACCGTCGGCAACTGACCCTAAACAGCCCCACCGCCAATCCCGACACCAGGACCCCGAGCGTGCCCAATCACAACCAGCCGCATGCAAACCCCACCAAACACGCGACAGCCAAGCAGACGAGCGGAAACTTGAAACACTAAAATATTCTTAGAACTCCTTAAATAATTTGGTGTTTATTAAAAAACTACATACATATACATATATATATATATATATATATATATATATATATATATATATATATACATATATATATATATATATATATATATATATATATATATATATATATATATATATATATATATATATATATATATATATATATATATATGTATATATACTAGGGCTGCAGCTATCGAATATTTTAGTAATCGAGTAATCGACTGAAAATTCTATCGATTAATCGAGTAATCGGATGAAACAAATATATTTTTAGGTGAAGAGCAATTATAAATATACATGAGAAAACAAGACATTTCATCTAATCTTGAACCATTTTCAGTCAATCAATGTCTTTATTTTCAATGTATATTGTTGAAAACAGCCAACAATTGCATCTCAGATGTAACTAGAATTTTAAAAAAAGACTAATTCACTGCTTTCACTCAAAAAACTTTTAGATCTTATTAAAATATATATATCTTACCTAAAAATGCTGTTGTGCTTGATAACACACATCACTTAAAAGTTAGGATTTTTTCCCACGTGTTTCAATTGAATTTCTCTTTGTGTCAAGCCATTTTTAAGTTCTAGTTAAGTTTTAAGTTAGTCTAAACTGTAAGTCCTGATAGGATTTTGAGTTTTTGCAGTGTTCAAAATAAATGTATGATACAGGCTGTACTGGAGCACATTAGGGACCAGTGCTACTTGGTGTTTTATCCAGCAATGACTACTGAGCTAAAATTGATAGTTAGCATTATTGAGTTTTTATTTTACACCCTCATCACTCCACAATGCTATGTTATGTTAAAGCCTGTATGTAAGACACGTTAGCCACGCATCGACAGTGGTCATAATTAATTGAAACCTAGCCCTCCGCAGGGCTAACGTTACGTGAGCTAGTAGCGACAGTAACGTTAATCTTATTTATTAGCGCTTAGCGCTCTTTATTAGCGTTTAGCGCTCTACTGCTTTAAGATGGCGGCTGTTTACTAACGCTGCCCAGACGCGGCCGAGTCTGTCATTTCGCATCTAGTTCAACATACATGTGATCTCTATGAGACGCATCAGAAGCTACCTGTACCAACGTAGCATCGTGCGGGCTAGTATTTAGCAACGTCGGCGTTGTTTGTGGCGGCTGTCGGCTGCAGTAGGTTTTTTTTCCCTTCTTCCTCTCCGCACGTGACAGCGCGTTGTCCCGCATTAAACGTAGTCTGAGCAAAACATGATGCTTAGAGCTGTCAAAATAAACGATTACTCGAGGTGAATAAAATTACTCGGATCTGTTTTTAAACTCGAGTTACTCGAGTTGCTCGAGTACTCGTTTCAGCTCTAATATATATATATATATATATATATATATATATATTAGTGGTGTCAAACGATTAAAATTTTATATCGAGTTCATTACAGCTTAAAAATTAATTAATCGCAATTAATCGCAATTCAAACCATCTATAAAATATGCCATATTTTTCTGTAAATTATTGTTGGAATGGAAAGATGAGACACAAGACGGATATATACATTCAACATACTGTACATAAGTACTGTGTTTGTTTATTATAACAATAAATCAACAAGATGGCATTAACATTATTAGCATTCTCTTGAAGCGATCCATGGATAAAAAGACTTGTAGTTCTTCAAAGATAATAATAATAATAATACCTCAAACTTATATAGCGCTTTTTTTGGACACTCAAAGACGCTTTACATTACATAACACAAAGACAGAATTAAGAATTAAGAGGTGGGAAAAGCTAGTTTGAACAGGTGGGTTTTTAGGAGTGATTTGAAGTTTTGTAATGAGTCCGAGTTCCTGATGGGTTTTGGGAGTGAGTTCCAGAGTGAGGGAGCAGCGGCGGCGAAGGCTCGGTCCCCCAAGGTTCGGAGCTTGGTGCGAGTGATGGGTGTGAGGAGATTAGAGTCGGCAGAACGTAGGCGGCGGGAGGGAGGGACAGTGCTGTTGTAGAAGGTCAGTGAGGTAGGAAGGGGCCAGGTTATGGAGGGACTTGTAGGTGAGGAGGAGGAGGAGTTTGTACTGAATCCGGTATGAGATTGGAAGCCAGTGAAGCTGTTGGAGGATGGGGGTGATGTGCTCTCTGGAGCGGGTGTGGGTGAGGAGGCAGGCGGCAGAGTTCTGGACGTATTGCAGCTTTTGGAGATGAGAAGATGGAAGACCATAGAGGAGGCTATTGCAGTAGTCGAGTCTGGATGTGATGAAGGCGTGAATGAGTATTTCAGCTGTGGCTTGGGAGAGGGAGGGACGGACGCGGGCGATGTTGCGGAGATGAAAGAAGGAGATTTTAGTGAGGTGGCTGATGTGTGATTGGTATGACAGTGTTGAGTCCATTATGATGCCAAGATTGCGTACGGAGGTGGAGGGGGTGACAGGGTGACCATCAATGAGGAGAGTGAGGTTCTGTACAGAGGGGAGGAGAGCTTTGGGTCCGGTGATGAGAAGTTCTGTTTTGTTACTGTCGAGTTTGAGAAAGTTATTGTCCATCCAGGTTTTTATGTCGGACAGGCAGTTTGAGATGTGAGAGAGAATGACAGGGGTGATGGATTTAGATGAAATGTAAAGTTGAGTGTCATCTGCATAGCAGTGGAAATTGAGTCCATGGTGGCGAATGATTTGACCGAGGGGAAGCATATAGATTATGAAGAGGAGGGGGCCGAGGACCGAACCTTGGGGGACACCATGGGTGACTGGAGAGGTGTGGGATTTATGGTTATTGATGGAGACAAATGATGATGGAGATAAATGTTAGTACAAGTTATAGAAATTTTGTATTAAAACCCCTCTTAATGTTTTCGTTTTAATAAAATTTGTAACATTTTCAATCAAAAAATAAACTAGTAGCCCGCCATTGTTGATGCCAATAATTACTTACACAATGCTCATGGGTGCTGAAACCTATAAAATCAGTCGCACCAATGCGCCAGCAGAGGGCGACAAAACTCCGAAAAACACAACAAGTACACATTTCACTGTGCTGTCATTTTAATGTTTGAGCGGGGCGCGTAATTGCGTCAAATATTTTAACATGATTAATTAAAATAAGTAATTACCGCCCGTTAACGCGATAATTTTGACAGCCCTAATATATATATATATATATATATATATATATATATATATATATATATATACAGTGGAGAGAACAACTATTTGATACACTGCCAATGGGAAAACCCATTAGCAGTGTATCAAATACTTGTTCTCCCCACTGTATATATATATATATATATATATATATATATATATATATGGCGGAAAACAAAGACAAGACTGAAAAAGCAGTTTCTGCTCTTGCACTCCTATTTAAAAGAAACTGCTGTATTTTAAGACAAAAGAAGTTTTGTGTTTGATAGAACAATACGTCTACATGTTGCCATAGCAGATTCATGGCGCATTAAGCCCCCGAACTATTTTAATTTGTCCGTTTTACCCTGGAGACCCCCGTTTACAGACATAACGTAACCGCTTTTGTTTCAACCCAGCCATAAAAAGAAGTACTTATATTCATTATTCAATATGTCTGCGATTTTTGGCTAAGGATCATTAATGGATGTCTAATATTTCATTGAAAAAAAAACAAAAAAACGACTTTAAAAAATTATTCACTCGCATATTTTAAACTTTTAAACAAATTGCGTCACAATGAAAAAAATGGTGTCTGTAAATAAGTCACGGATATCTACCTCATAACTATCGCTTAATTGTAGTTTTTTTTAGGTTATTGTCGCATTTTCCCTGATATGTTAAAGGATAAATAATTGATCAAACAAAGAAAAATTGGAAAAAAAATGTTTAAAAGGGTAAATAATATATGAAAATGAAAATCTCGATTACTCCTTGATGTCTGCGATTTCTGCATCGCGACCCCTTGCTATATGACAATGTTTCACCCATAAAATCCCCCCAAAATCTGGCCGTGACCATTCACAGCTGTGTCTTGACACTCGGTTATACATGCTACATGTAGTTTTTGGATCGAAAAGAGGTAAGTATGCGATAATATCCCGTTAAAATCATGGCGTATTTAATTCCGCTCTCGCGTGCTCTCACCTCCAGTTAGGATTTTGCTGTTTAAAAAAACTTTTTTTTAAATGCCTTCCAGTTCAAAATTTTTCTTCCCACAGAAAATTGAGATTTTAAGCTTTCCACTGATGTATCACACATGCATCTAGGACAATTTTGAAATTTGGCCAAATTGGGGTCTCAGAGCGGAACTTCAAGTCACCCGAGTGTTTTCCACCATATACAAATAAGCGACTGCACACGATAGCGACCCGTGCTAACATGCTAATGGTTAACTAACATCACACAAGGCAAGGGCTAAATCCACAAAATGCGATTGTTGAACCATTTTACTTTTTGTCATTGAATGCACATCAAGAAATATGTAAAAATAAACAAATAAATAAATCAAAATTAAGATGACAGATAATCACCGAGTTTGTACAGTATTTTAATCATGCCGGTTTGCTTTTGCGCAGCGCAAAAGATGGTGGACGTTGGAAGACAATTTCTCCACTCCAATACACTAAATAAAGGAGTTGGAAAACTAACGTAAAATGTTTCGTTCTGATGAAGGCGCTCCTATAAAACACACGCCATCAAAGATTTTTGGATGGTTTGGAAAGCAGCTCGCTCAGTGTGACATTGACTTCTCCCTGCCAACTCCTCGCTGGGAGCTGCACTTGCAAGCTTTTCTGCCAATTCAGGTAAAGGGATTACAGACAAACACCACGCGGTCTTCTGTTCCTCTGCCAGGTGGAAAAACAGCCCTGACGACCAGCGGAGGGAGAATAAAATATGGCCATACACCAATTAATTTAGTCCTCGCACAATGCCACCGATCCTTTTCTTCTCCAGGAACATGGTTTCTAATATGCACAACACTAATACAAACATTTACCCTGATCCCCAAATCTGTTGCACATTTCTGGCACTTGCATCATTCAAAGCAAAGTGTGAATTTGGCCTGTAATCAGTCACACAATTAAAGCTACGCTAATGGGTGCTGCTTGCGCGTTAACTTATACTGTGCAATATTTAGGAAACTTACACGTGGATTACATCATTCGGTGTCATTAAAACAAGTGGGGAGAGAATTTGTGAAATAAACACAGGTGCTACATTTAACATTTAGCGTGAACCTTGAGAATACAGTGAGGCAAATAAGTATTTAGTCAACCACCAATTGTGCAAGTTCTCCTACTTGAAAAGATTAGAGAGGCCTGTAATTGTCAACATGGGTGAACCTCAACCATGAGAGACAGAATGTGGGAAAAAAAAACAGAAAGTCACATTGTTTGATTTTTAAAGAATTTATTTCCAAATTAGAGTGGAAAATAAGTATTTGGTCACCTACAAACAAGCAAGATTTCTGGCTGTCAAAGAGGTCTAACTTCTTCTAACGAGGTTTAACAAGGCTCCACCTGTATTAATGGCACCTGGTTTAACTCATTATCGGTATAAAAGACACCTGTCCACAACCTCAATCAGTCACACTCCAAACTCCACTATGGCCAAGACCAAAGAGCCGTCAAAGCACACCAGGGACAAAATTGGAGACCTGCACCAGCCTGAGAAGACTGAATCTGCAATAGGTAAAACGCTTGGAGTAAAGAAATCAACTGTGGGAGCAATATTAGAAAATGGAAAAGATACAAGACCACTGATAAGTTCCCTCGATCTGGGGCATCATGCAAGATCTCACCCCGTGGCGTCAAAATGATAACAAGAACGGTGAGCAAAAATCCCATAACCACACGGGGGGACCTAGTGAATGACCTACAGAGAGCTGGGACCACAATAACAAAGGCTACTATCAGTAACACAATGCGCCGCCAGGGACTCAAATCCTGCACTGCCAGACGTGTCCCCCTACTGAAGAAAGTATACGTCCAGGCCCGCCTGCGGTTCACTAGAGAGCATGTGGATGATCCAGAAGAGGACTGGGAGAATGTGTTATGGTCAGATGAAACCAAAATGGAACTTTTAGGTAGAAACACAGGTTCTCGTGTTTGGAGGAAAAAGAATACTGAATTGCATTCGAAGAACACCATACCCACTGTGACGCATGGGGGTGGAAACATCATGCTTTGGGGCTGTTTTTCTGACAAGGGACCAGGACGACTGATCTGTGTAAAGGAAAGAATGAATGGGGCCATGTATCGAGAGATTCTGAGTGAAAATCTCCTTCCATCAGCAAGGGCTTTGAAGATGAAACGTGGCTGGGTCTTTCAGCATGACAATGATCCCAAACACACGGCCAGGCCAACAAAGGTGTGGCTTCGTGAGAAGCATTCCAAGGTCCTGGAGTGGCCAACCCAGTCTCCAGATCTCAACCCCATAGAAAATCTGTGGAGGGAGTTGAAAGTCCGTGTTGCCCAACGACAGCCCCAAAACATCACGGCTCTAGAGGAGATCTGCATGGAGGAATGGGCCAAAATACCAGCAACAGCGCGTGAAAAGAGCGCTGCGAAGAGTTACAGAAAACATTTGGCCTCCGTTATTGCCAACAAAGGGTACATACAAAGTATTGAGATGAATTTTTGGTATTGATCAAATACTTATTTTCCACGATGATTTGCAAATAAATTCTTTAAAAATCAAACAATGTGATTTTCTGTTGGTTTTTTTTTCCACATTCTGTCTCTCATGGTTGAGGTTTACCCATGTTGACAATTACAGGCCTCTCTAATATTTTCCAGTGGGAGAACTTGCACAATTAGTGGTTGACTAAATACTTATTTGCCCCACTGTACCTGATAACGGTTTCTTACTGTGCGCCAAATGAGCAATACAGTGGTACCTCTACATACGAATTTAATTCGTTCCAGGACCTTGTTTGTAAGTCGAAATGGTCGTATGTCGAGCAGGATTTTCCCATAGGAATACATTATAATTCCATTAATTCGTTCCAAAGCCTAAAAACATACACTAAATTCTTAATAAATACTGCTGGCACTGTTACAAATGGCAATTAAACATAGAAAAACAAATAAGTTATAAATAAATAATTCAGAATAATATAATAATAATAAGAATAATTAATAATTATTCCTGTAAATAATGTAACGAATCGGATTCTAATATGGCGGACACTTTTTACTGTCCCTGAACGCACCGCGAAGGTGACGTCTCAGTGAGATAGGTCGGTGCGGTAGAGATAATACTTTCGTTTTCTTGAGAGCGGTCAACTGCTTAAGACAATGGGCGTTTTGTGTTGGATAAGTTCTTAAATAAATGATAAAAACGTGACGAAGCTGGCGATTTCCTTGGCAATGTTACCACAATAATAATTGTCACCTTAACTTATAAATAGTGGCGAACGGTGGTCGGAAGAGGACCATGGAGCTGTATTGTTGAGCCAGTTCAGGGACGCGCACCCCAAGCTCATATTTTTCTATAACTTGCATCTTCATTTCAAAGGTAAGCATCACTTTTTTCCTTGTTTCTCCAACTGTATCAACTTTTTTTGAAAACTGTGTTGATTTCTCACACAAGAAAATCCACCGTGCGTTCGTTTGCAGTGCTGTCATGTCGTCGTATTTCGAGCAACTCGTCGGATGTAGAAACAAATGGCGGCTCAAATTTTACGTCGGATGTCGAAAAGATCGTGTGTCGAAGTGATCGTATGTAGAGGTACCACTATATTTCAGTATTGCTTACATGGCCTAGTCGGGGCAAACAGACACAAACGTAGTGTGTAGTTATTATTATTATTTTTTTAATGCTGCTGCGTAATACTTGAACGGACTCAATGGACAAATGGAGGTAGAACGCGCACGCCAAAAAACACAGATATGACAAAAAATTGGAATTGTGCATCCAAAAAAATTAAGATCCCATGTGCTTCCCACATTCAAAAAACTGTTCAAAACTCACCTTTTTAAACTAGCTTTTAACTTATATTTATTTCTTTGTTTTGTTCCGTTCTCGTTGTTTGCTGTTTTTGTTCCTACTGTAAAGCGTCTTTGAGCATTGGTAAAAGCGGTCTACAAATAAAATGTATTATTAAGGGCTTCAGTATTAGAGATGTCCCGATCGTGATCGATCGGGTCCGATCACGTCATTTTCAGAGTATCGGAATCGGCAAAAAAATATTGGACATGCCTTTTTTTAATATATATATATATTTTAATTAAATCATTTTCTAATTGTATTTAACGTTACAGACATAATATGTTACACTCATCCAGAGTCTTTAGTTTATGCTTAAGGTAGGGTTATCAAATTTATCCCGTTAACGGCAGTAATTAATTAAAAAAAATATTTATCACGTTAAAATATTTAACGCAATTAACGCATGCGCTGCACGACCCACTCACGCATTGTCGCGTTCAATCTATAATAGCGCCGTTTTACCTATATATAGAGCTAACAGGCAGCGTAAAATGAGTAGAGAGAATTTTGGCAGTCTTTGGAGCCTCTTTTTAATTGGCTAAAACCGTAAAATCCCTCTCTCAACAATGTGGGAAGCAATGTGGGGAAGAATGGTAGTGGTTGATCTTTTCCTTAACACCCTATGTTACTTCCCAACGCAGAGAAGATATATCAATTGGTGCCACAACGCACAGTCATGGTTGCACTTCCCATCATGCATTTGGGCAGAACAGTTAAATGGCTACAGTATCATTTACTGAAAGCTCAACAAATACACTAGATGGCAATATTCAGCCACAATATACAAAGACACATTTATCCTTTAATAATTACAAGTCTTTCTATCCGTGGATCCTTCTCACAGAAAGAATGGTAATAATGTAAATCCCATCTTGAGGATTTATTGTCATTATAAACAAATACAGTACTTATGTACTGTATGTTGAATGTATATATTTGTCCAAGTTTTATTCATTTTTTTCTTAATGCATTGCCAAAATGTATATGATTGGGAAAAATTATCGGGAATGATTGGAATTGAATCGGGAGCAAAAAAAAGCAATCGGATCGGGAAATATCGGGATCGGCAGATACTCAAACTAAAACGATCGGGATCGGCTCGGGAGCAAAAAAACATGATCGGAACAACCCTATTCAGTATGAACCTAGCCTATGTCGTCTCCCTTCATAACATATACACAAACTAATCCACCGTATGCGCACTCCCTCGCTGGCCTTTTTGAGTGAGTCATGGAAAACTATAAAAATACACAAAAATGCCCTCCAAAGACTGTAATTACACATGTACACACCTCCACTTTGTTACGTCTGGCGGCAAAATGAGTTTCAGGAGAAAGGAGAAGGTTGAATGGAGGCGGAGGAGTGAGGTAAAACACGGAACAATAGGTGCCCTCTGGCATCAAGCGCCGGACGCTCCAAGCTGCTCACCAAAGACATTGAAGTCGGCCACAATGAAGCGCCGCTAAGGCAGCAGCGGCTTTGGAGAGTTCAATTTCCAACACAATCGACAGTATTCTAGCCCTTTAAATGCCAAGGAGACGGTGCTCTACACACGTCTTTGTCGGGGGGCTTTGCTTATGGCGATTGTCCCCTAAGCAGGAGACACGACGGGAGAAAGGCGAGAGGTGGTGAAGCCGGGCAAAAGAGACAAATAAGACCGCGGGAGAAAGGGAAAATGGGAAATGTAGAGAACGTCTCTGGTGTGGCTTCGTCAGGCCTCGCGGGGACTCAATCGGACAATGCCGCTACTAGTGGAGTGTGACGCTTGTCCTCTACCCAATTCAGCACAGCCCTAAAGAAATCACACTTACAATCAGGTGTCAATCAAGCATCTTCTCCCCATGTTTAACTCAAGGTTAAACAGTCATAAGCAACTGCTGTTTTTCCTCAAACCTTTGCAGGGTTGCGTTTCCTCTCAGTTTTCACACTGTAATATGACGCTAATCATGATAAGCTGTGAGAAAATTTGCTATACAAGTAGTCCCCCGGTTACGAACAGGTTCCGTTCCTACGCTGGCAACGTATCCCAAATTTCCGCATAAATCAGAATTAACCCTTTAAGTACCCCAAAATAACGATCCGAGAAGTCCAAAAGTATTGTATTTTGTTTAACTCATTTGCTCCGAAAAACGTACAACTACTAGGGTTGGGAGCAGGGGTCGCGTTAACCGAATATTTTCCGTCTTTGACCGTTTTTTTAAAACGGTGACGGAAAAAACAAGTCCGTCCATCATTTTGACAGGTTGCAATTCACACCCCAGACCACGGGGTGGCGAGCGAGCATATTAATTAGCTATTGTCTCTCTTAATGCATGACGTCGTTGGCTATTCTGTCAGAATATTGTAGCGTCACCGGGGTCTGGCGGCGGCACCGTGATAGACACATCAACGCGAGGTTCTTATTGGTGCACCCGGTGTGCCAGCGCGTCATCCAACTGGTGGACTAGATTGCCGCCTGTGTATAGACCCCAATCACATGACGTCAAAACTCCGCCCCCCTGACTGGAGCCGCCATATTATCCGTCAGCTCGTCGTGTTTACACATTACCGCTACGTACATGCCTCCTATTACGGCGTGTTTTTCTGCTCGTTAACATTAATAATCAAAATGATGAAGGCGTGTGTGGCGGTTGGTTGCAGTAACAGAGAAGATAGACGGAGAGACTTGAAGTTCTACCGTATTCTGAGAGACCCGAAGAGGAGAGCGAGATGGACTGCTGTAATTCGACAAGAAATCTGGGCACCAAACGATCACCACAGATTATGTAGTAGTCATTTTATATCTGGTAAGATGCATTTAATATATATTTAGAAGATTTTGGGCTGACAACCACAATTAAGATCATTGTGTGACGTTGGTGATTGGGGTCTATATAGTTGCCTCTTTTTCTTTGGGGGCGGAGTTGTTGTTTTGTTGGTGTTGTTGGCGGTAAGCAGAGTAAAAAGAGGGAGAAAAATACCACGACTTCCGTGTCTAATTTTTCGCCGCCAAGCAAGCGTTACAATATTAATTAAAAATGAATGAAAACTAAATACTATAGATTATGTCATCATTATCATTTTAAAAAGTTAAGTGACGGGTAAAAATAGATTATGACCGGATTTTTATGACCCTGTCAGTCAAAATGACAGACAACGAAAATGTCTAGCGCAACCTCTGGTTGGGAGTCTCTGGCATGAAGCCGATTCGATATGTATCTAGATACACAGGTTACGATTCGATTAAAAAAAGATACATTTTTAAGGCCGAGCGATTCGATACGATTCGATACAGTTTAAGAACGATACGGTTCGATACAGAGTGAAAACGATACGATAGTAAACATTTGTTGTGTGTGTTCGTACAGTATTTTAAACATATAAAAAAATATTCAAGATTAAATTAACAAAATTTCATACCAATGTTATGTTTTATTTTTTTATGAAAAAAAAATAAAGCTTACTATATGACCGTCATTTTGTTGGATGGGATTGATAATAAAACTCCAGTGACAGACAACAATAAAGTGCAGTAATTCAATTACTGTATTTCCTGGTGTTTTGAACACAATAGGTAAGTAATTTAAGTGCAAACTTTCAACATAAACAACTTACAAGCAAAAAATATTATTATATGCAGCAGCTCTAGGAAAAAAAGAATTAAACCTGCTAGTGTTATCATAAATAAATAATAAATTATGCTTTACCACTGGTATAACTGGGGGAATGAAAACATGGCATTTTAGACAGGTCTATAATCATTACTTCAACCTTATAAACAGCAAAGTCATTCACTTTTGCCTGTGCTTCCACATTTTTTTTAAAAAATTCCTCATCACTAGGGATGGGAATCGAAATCCGATTCTAATGGCGTACCGCAAGCAACACGTCACTTCCGCTCATTAATATTCATGACATTAGCTACTGTTGCTAAGTAGGGACAAGCCACCGTTTGTCCCTAATAGGAAATGAATGGAAATCATGTACGAAGGAGATGTTTACAGCGCTAAACCTACCAATTCTCTCCGAAAATGATGTGCCTGGTGCCAAATTGACTGGCAAAGATGTGGAAGAACATAAAAATGTTCAGTTAAAGAGATGGCTTTAGTGTCGAAGGTTGAAAAGACGAAAAAAACGAGCCGACCTAAGCATAGCTTTAGCTTTTTTATCAACGCGACTGACAATGACATTCTCCTGTTTCAACAAGCTATCCTTTACCATCAGCCCTGTCTTTCTGATATATACCCTGGTTGTCCTACGTCTCTTACCGTTCTTGGGGGTAATTTAGTTAGCTTTGTGTAGCGATCGCAAATGCTACTCAGTGACAGCCAACGAACACTTGTAATTTTTTCATTGATAACATATCTTAATCCTATAATTTATTTACACTTCCCCCTTACTAAAGTTGTTTATATATATATATATATATATATATATATATATATATATATATATATATATATATATATATATATATATATATATATATATTTATACATATATATAACAGAAACGGTAACAGTGGCAGTCAAATACCATTGTAATTCTTTTCAGGTCATTCATTGTCAGACAGAAGCAGTACAGCACAACGTTACGCTAAAAAAATAAGTTAAAAATATAAAAATGGCTTACCTCTTTGTCCTCTGAAAGACCATGCCAACCCAACATAATGTTTACTGCATATGAAACGTGAATGGATTCGCCGAGCTGGTGTTAAAGTCCGCGCAAGCTGATTCGGTCTTATTTTTTCCTCCCTAGTTTTTGGTTCCGGAAACTTATAAAGAAAACATCCTTCATGTGTCGTAATGTCTAGAGTCGTTTCTACAAGTTCCAAAAAAGCAATGCGTGATCGGCATGTTCGTTTTTGAAAGATTACCGGAGAAAAGTAGCACTTTTTACGTTGGGTCTATGCGAGGGTGGGTCTATAATGTCCCACTTCGGCCTTACTTCCGCTTTACGATGCGACGTCACGGTCTAAAAATAGCCTGCGTGCGGTACGCCATTCCGAACCAGTTCCTAGTGTTTCGAGGCCTCGACATCACAAGGAAAAAGCCTTAACGATCCCTTTAACAAATCCTAGAGACGCGTATTTCGTTGTCTTGTTGTCCAGACGCATCAAGCATGTCGCCAAGAACCACTTGCTCCAAAGTTTGGCTACACTTCACCAGGAAAGAGGGTGAAAATGAAAGGCTACGATGGTTGAGCATGAGCATTGCAACCGTAAACATAACAGTGACAGCACGTAGGTTCAAACGCTCGAAAATGTGTATTCACTTCACGAGGAAAAATTAGAACAAAGCGACTTGCAGTCATTGCAAGGTGGAGAGGGAGGGAATACAACTGCACTGTCCTCACCGAGACGCTAAGGCTCAGTCCTGGCTATATAGCTAGCTAAACTCCCAAATGACGATGCAGAAGACGTTTGTATAATTTGCTGACTTTATTCAATTATCACTCGAAGAGTGAAATAAAAAATAGAGATGAAACAAAGCAATTTCGTCCCCAGTAACAAACAGGTTCGCATCAACGTAATACATTAATTACACAAACTGTTAGCATGTGTTCGCTAGCATTAGCAGATCGTTCAAACCACTGCACAACTGGATTTAAGTGTCCAATCGCGAGTGGAAACACACAACAACAACACAAAAGATGATACATACAGGCGTTGCATCTAGATAGTTTACAAACATTAACAAAGAACGTAGGCTCGTAGCAGTGTTTCCCTCTCTCACTAACTCGCTCACTCGCTTGGATGCGTCATTTCTTCTTCACGTGTAAGCGCACTCTTCTTCACGTGAGCGCATTCTTCTTCGCGTGAGGAAGCGCAAGGGCGCCCCCACATGAGTATGGAAGCACCATAAAAACTAAAAGGCATGCATTTCAATATAATGGTAAATAATACACTTTAACTGTTAAAGTGTAAAGTCCCCAAACTACGGCCCGCGGGCCGGACACGGCCCACCTCCACATTTGGTCCGGCCCCCTAAACATCCCCCCCCCCCCCCCCCCCAATAGTGTTATTTATTTCCTAGCTTTTTTCTATGAAGAACCCAGAGAGGGTTATTTGGTTATAATCTATTTAATTAATAGTGTTATTATTATATTATATAATATTATATTATATTTAGGGCTGTCAAACGATTAAAAATTTTAATCGAGTTAATCACAGCTTAAAAATTAATTAATCGTAATTAATCGCAATTAATCGCAATTCAAACCATCTATAAAATATGCCATATTTTTCGGTAAATTGTTGTTGGAATGGAAAAATAAGACACAAGATGGATATATACGTACATTCAACATACGGTACATAAGGACTGTATTTGTTTATTATATAAGTTATTATTATATACAATAAATCTACAAGATGGCATTAACATTATTAACATTCTGTTAAAGCGATCCATTGATAGAAAGACTTGTAGTTCTTAAAAGAAAAATGTTAGTATAAGTTATAGAAATTGTATATTAATCTTAATGTTTTCGTTTTATTATTAAATTTTCATTTAAAAAATAAACTAGTAGCCCGCCATTGTTGATGACATTAATTACTTACACAATGCTCATTGGTGCTGAAGCCTATAAAATCAGTCGCACCCAAGCGCCAGCAGAGGGCGGCAAAACTCCATAAAACACAATTAACAAGTGAGCGTTTCACTGTACCGTCATTTAAATGTGTCTGAGCGGGGCATCGGCGTTAATTGCGTCAAATATTTTAACGTGATTAATTTAAAAAAATTAATTAACGCCCGTTAACGCGATAATTTTGACAGCCCTAATTATATTATATTATATTATATTATTGTTTTTATTTTATTTACTTTTGTTCCATGAAGAATCCAGAAAGGGTTATTTGATTGTGGCTTTCTGAAAAACAATAAATTTTTACATTTAGCCACTCCTGCAAATCATCACACCTTTTCTGTTACAAACTGACCCTGGCCCCTCATCAGAGAAGGTAAAAGTTATGTTGCCCTCACAGGAAAAAGTTTGGGGACTCCTGCTTAACACATATTGCCAAAGGCAAAACAATGACCTATATGCCAATATATACCAATATTTTTTATTTCTATTAGAAAAATGTTTCAGTAAAATGTTACATAATCTTGTGTATTTGCCACTTATTGCCACAGTTAACTATGAGGCTTTGGGCCTCTTTTGACCTCCTTGTGAGTTTGTATGGTTGTGACTTAAACTCGATGCCAATCAAAACGTTTGTCCTTCTTTCCCCCAAAATTAGAATCGATAAGAGAATCGATAAAGAATCGAATCGTTAAGCAATATCGATAATGGAATCGTAAAAATCATTTCAATTCCCATCCCTACTCATCACTGTCTATATTTTTTTTGAAGTGCAGATTTTTTAAGATCAACTGATCCACATGTTCATGTTTAAGTAGACTGCGTTTCGTGGAAAGAATATGCCGCCCTTTCCACCATTGTAGTGGGTTAATTTTTAGGGTTAAAAACTCACGATCTCTGTACCGCTTCACACTAGCGCTGTCCCATGCGAACAGATCTAGCTGCCTTCGTCACTTCAAAGTCCGACTTTTGTTTTCCTGGGTGCGTTGAAAATCAATCGCTGCACGTCGCTGGCGTGGTGCGCAAACTGTCCATTGTTTTAGCATGTTGCTTCGTTGCCACGACTAGTTTCGTTTTGGGCTGTGAAGAAAAACGCTATGGAGCGTGCGTTACAGTGGTTTTGTTAGCTCTCGCAGTGTTAAGACACGCCCGTGACGATCGGGTAATGACGGCGACTACTAGTGGTTTTGCCAAACAAAATGGGAAGTTGAGGCAAGCATGACGGAGGTTACAATCTAAGTGCACTGTGTGGTGAATGACACAAGCGCAGCATGTGAGGTAAAAGCTAAATTATCATATTAAGTAATGCATTGAACTAAGCATGAGAAGCCGATTCTTGTGCTCGCGATAGCCGAATTCTATCTCTACTATCGGTTCATTGAATATTGAATGGCTAATTACTGTCGAATGGTAACTTTACTATCGATACAGCTGTATCTCTCACCTGTAAAACTGGATATACAGTCATATCGGTTTATCGCTCTCAAGCTTAATAAATACGTTCTATTTTTAATTGTTTCAGTGTCCCAAAGACATATTTATATGTCTTTGGGACACTGGACACGTCATATTAATAAAATTAAGTCAAAATTATTATACTGTGAGCAGAGGTTGCGCTAGACTTTTTCGTTGTCTGTCATTTTGACTGACAGTTTCATAAAAATCCGGTCATAATCTATTTTTACCCGTCACTTACATTTTAAAAATGATAATAATGACATATTCAATAGTATTTAGTTTTCATTCATTTTTAACTAATATTCTGTCCGAACAAGCTTAACAAGAGGCAAACAGACAGCGGAGTGCACCAATCAGCGACGGGCAGACGTGCTGTTAGCAAAGCGACGAGGGCAGGACGAGGGACTTGCGCGCGGAAGTAAACATACGAGGAGAACGGAGTTTATTCAACATGGCTAGCTAGAGGTGTGCATCGGCACTGCCCTCACGATTCGATTCGATTACGACTAGGAGGGCCACGATTCGATTCGATTCAGAGGGCCACGATTCGATTCAGCAATGCATCACGATGCATTAAAGCCTGGGATGCATTAAAATGCTAAAGCAAGGCCTATTTTTCGTGAATCACGAGGCAACACAAGCGGTCAGACATTAAACAACTTTTTATAGGCTCTTGTGTCATTCCTGGTTGTAGTCAAATGAAAATAGTAATATATATAAAAATAAAAATAAAAACATCACAGCATTTAATTAGTGCTTTGAATGAGACCAGGGCTTTCTTTTTTTTTTTTTTTTTTTTTTTTACACACAGTAGCAGCCTTTCATTTTTTACCCACCGCATAAGTTTGGTCAAGTTTCCCACCAACCTCATAGAAGCCAAAATGTCTCCATATGCCTGCTTTCAATGTCTTTGGTGCATCAATAATCTTTCGTGCTCCCTCTTTCTCCGCTTCAGCCATTGTTGTTATGTCTTATCTCTCTGCTTTCTCGATTGCCACTGCGCAATTGCGCATGTCTGTGACGTTACTCCCGTGAGGAAGCAGATTTGGGTTCCTTGTCCCCCCTGCGTTGCTTGTACAGTAGCTCCCTCTACAGGTAAACATGAGAATAATAATACAAATGGGGAAACCAAATCCATTGCATCACCGGAAGATTTTTGAACGGACTTATATATTTTAATATGTGCTGAATCGATTTGGCTTGTTGCCCGCATTGAATCGCATCGTCCATGGCCCGCATCGGGATGCATCGCCGCATCGATTATTGTTGACACCAGTATGGCTAGCGCGAGTAAGACTGTTGTCAATGTCTCGTGTTGATGTGTTTTAGCTCATTTAAAACTGAATTTACCGCGGATTGGAACATATTCTCGGCTCTCCCGCCATCCGTGTTGTTGTAGAGACGACTTTCGGCGCGCAAGAGTGACGTTGCTCGTGAAGAACACGTCACGCAAATAAACAAATCTGATTTGTCGATTGATTTTGTACCTACTCGAGAGGCTGTGTCCCAGACTTTTCTCTCAGTGTTTGAAAAATACAGGGAGAACAGTCTGGCCGTGCCAGGCAAACACTCAGTTGCCTTGACATTTTTCCGAGTAAGGCCGACGACGTCATGCATCAAGAGAGACAATAGCTAATTAATATGCTCACTCGCCACCCTGTGGTCTGGGGTGTGAATTGCAACCCTGTCAAAATGGCTGGTGGACTTCAGTTTTTTCCGTCACCGTTTTAAAAAACCGGTCAACGACGGAAAATATTCGGTTAACGCGACCTCTGACTGTGAGATACAATTAAGTAGTGTTTACGCGACAAAAAACAACAACAACAACAAAAAATGCCTGGAGATAAAATAGCGGACGAGACTCCGGCGTCATAAAGTCGAAATCATTTAAGTCGGGTACGCCCTAACCTGTATACGCATGAAAAAACAGCATATTGCTAAACGATATAAATGGATTTGGACAGATAGAAATGAGCTATTGCTGATATTTTTTTTTCTTAATACTACAGCAAAAACTGGAATTATTTTTTCATGACTCAATCTGTAGGATAAAAATCTACACAGGTGGGAAATTGATTTGGACTGCAGGCAGTGGACCAAGGCACTGGTTTCACTTATAATATATTTTATGTCCTTTCCTTTGTGGTCATGGAGCAGTTGAGTCATTAATATTACACAACCACACTAGTGGTACTAATGAATTATTAAAATTGTCTTATGGGTCTGTAATATTCCACGCCTTTCATCTCGGAGACCTGTTGTCTCCACATAAATGTCTACTGTTTCAAATTCCCACTGGAATATAATATCAAAATGCTATTAAGAGAAGCAGCGAGCGAAGAAACTAACCGCACCTGCCTCCTGTCTCATTGTCACACTCAATATAAATACGGCTGTTGTCATCAAAAAAAAAAAAAAAAAAAAAAAAAAAAAAGGGAAGCTTTTTCTCTGTCATTGTCTTCAATTGAAGGGCGTTTTACCGCCCAAAGGCAAACGTCTGCAAAGTCCCAGAGCGCCGTGTCCATCCTCTCTCAGCGAGAGCAAGATGCTGTGTGGAGAAAGTGAGCAAGAAAAGAAAAGGCCTTCATCTCCAAGACCCCACACTAGGTCCTGTCATGACGGATCAAAATCCCCTCAAAGCCATAGATCACTTCCGCTATAGTTCACGTTCCACGCCTGGGAAGTGTTTACCAGGCTCAAGGAATTTGGAGGCACAGCTTATGAACGCAGATACGGAGAAGCTGGTCTCTACGGAGGGTCAGGAGTTATGCCGGGTAAAATTTAACAAGTGCCAGTATAATCGTACTTCACAGCCATTCACGGTGATTGGCGTGAGGGCTGACAACAATGGGTGTTTCCACAAAATAGGTTGTTTTTTTATGCCTTTGTCTATAAGTTTTGCTATAACTTGAGAATGCTTATACTGAGGTAGCTGCCTATTAATCTCATTGAGGATAATGAAATGATGGGGTTTGGTTTTACAGCATGGATGCTCACAATTTTTCAGCAGGGCCGAGAACGAAAAGTGGTATTTGGTATATGGCAAAATGGATTTTGCCATGTGGCGTATTTGATATGTGGCAAATTGATTTTGCCAGGTGGCATTTTTTTGGTATGTAGCAAAATGTTATTTGACATGTGGCAAAATTGATTTTTCCATTTTGGCACATTGCAAAATCCAAATGTTATTTGACATGTGGTAAAATGGATTTTTCCATTTTGGTACATTGCAAAATCCATTTTGCCACATACCCAAAAAATGCCACAAGACAAAATCTGTTTTGCCACATGCCCCAAAAAATGCCACATTGCAAAATCCATTTTGCCACGTATCAAAAAAATGCCACACGGCAAAGTCCATTTTGTTACGTACCAAAAAAAAAAAAAAAAATGTCACCTGGAAAAATCAATTTGACACAAAACAAAACAAAACAAAAATGCGACATGGCAAAATCAATTTTGCCACATGCCAAAAAAATGCCACACGTCAAAATCCATTTTGCCACATACCAAAAAAATGCCACATTTCAATATCCATTTTGCCACATACCAAAAAATGCCACTGGGCAAAATCAATTTGCCAAATACCAAAAAAACGCCACATGGCAAAATCCATTTTGCTACGTACCCCCAAAAAAATGCCACATGGCAAAATCCATTTTGTTACGTACCAGAAAAAAAATGTCACATGGCAAAGTCCATTTTGCCACGTACCAAAAAAAAAAAAAAAAAAAAATGCCATATGGAAAAATCAATTTGACACAAACAAAAAAAAAAATGCCATATGTCAAAATCAATTTTGCCACATGCCAAAAAAATGCCACATGTCAAAATCAATTTTGCCACATTCCAAAAAAAAAATGCCACGGGGCACAATCAATTTGCCACATACCAAAAAAATGCCACATGGCAAAATCCATTTTGCCACATACCAAAAAAAGGCCACATGGCAAAATCAATTTTGCTACGCGCCAAAAAAAATGCCACATGTCAAAATCCCTTTTGCCACACACCAAAAAAATGCCACATGGCAAAATCCATTTGCCACATACCAAAAAATGCCACATGGCAAAATCAATTTGCCACATACCAAAAAATACAATACCACATGACAAAATCAATTTTGCCGCATGCCAAAAAAAGTGCCACGTGGCAAAATCAATTTTTGTGAAGTGAATTGGGGAAAGAAGAGTACTCATGTTTTCCATATTTACAGTAATGTGTTTTACATAAAAGGCATCAATGAAAAAACTTTGAGAAGAAGCCTCTGAAACTTTCCCCAATATGTCCCACTTCAGCGTTAAGGTGTGACGAACTAACAAGAAATCTGAGTGATGTGACAGAAAAGCCTGCATCCTTCTCTTGTGGAAATACCTGTCAGTGCCTGTTGACTACTCACAGATGCAATGATGGAGACAGAAAACGAAGGACGGAGAGAGACAGATAGGAAAAGAGACACACACACGCACATATACACACACGGAGAGAGGGAGCAGCAACGCTGTTACTTTTATGTTCCTCTTCAACCAATAGAAGCAGCCCAGATAAATGACAGCCCTATGTGCGGTAACCAGTGGTTAAATCCTGCCTTTGAGTGTGCCGTTTGGCTTAAACACACAGTGCAAGGAGAAAACCTGTCTTTGGAAAGTCCTCTGCTTGAGAGAGCGAGAGAGACGTTCCCTCATCGAAAGATAAGACTCTGATGAGCGTGCGATAAAGTCACTGCTTCTCCAGGGCGTTATCTGACACTGTTATCTGACTGCACAGCAGCCACCATCTCCCAATCTTATAGCCTTTAAGCACATCTGTGTAACACGCAAACACCATGGCATGCACGCACGCACGCGGGCCAATGTTGAAACATTCTCACCGTCTTATTGATCAATTTGACACGCTCTCATTGTTCAACAGATGGGACGGCTAATATCATGTGAAATAGAACTCTTGTGTGTTATCGCACAAAGAAAGGACATAAAATGGCAGCAATTTTTGTTTGCTTTCAGTACTTACCTCTATGTCTGTTCGTAGCCTTATCGAACATAAGTAGTGCATCATCAACCTGAAAGAGAGAAGAGATGATGCCATTTTTTAGTGTTGAAGATCTCAATTTTTTCGAATCGTTCACTGCAATTGATAGGAAAAACGGTTGACATTGAATCATTCCAGTCATTCCATCGCTGAAAATGGACTAGCTCCGTCAATGGCAGCCAATGAGCCAATTGATGGTAGCTTTGCATCGAATGCAAAAGCAACCATGTATGTTATTCCTTATTTTTTATTTTTCTATGACCAGAATTCTCATGTGACACAGGGAATCTTTCAATTGCCCTCCAGGGAACTACCGTTTGCGCAAAAACGCTGTTTTTTGGGGGAAAAAAAGTTTTTTTTTTTTCCAAAATGTATCCATTTTTATCCAATTCAAATATCAAACATTTCTGGAAGGGGCGTAAAGGTCGTATACAGTACACAATTTGCCATTAACTTACCGTTCCCGCAAAATTCGCCCAAAAATTTCCATTTCATTTTCAATGGCAGAAAACCACAGCAGGGCCGAGAACCAAAAGTGCCATATGGCAAAATTGATTTTCCCATGTGGCATTTTTTTCCCCATGTGGCAAATTTTTTTGCCATGTGGCAAAATGGATTTTGCCGTGTGGCATTTTTTTTGCCATGTGTTTTTTTTTTTTTTTTTTTGTATGTGCATAGCCGTCAATGGCACAGCCTGACTTGGTTGCCAGTTGAATGTCAATGCGCGCTAATGTAAAGTGTATGGTCAAAAATCACAGCCAAACATGTTTTTCTGCCATTAAAAATGAAAGGAAAATTTGGACGTGCATAGCCTGACTTAGGTGTCCGTTGAATGTCAATGCACTGTAATGGTAAGTGGATGGCCAAAAATCACAGCCACACGTTTTTCTGCCATTTAAAATGAATGGAATTTTTTTTACGTGCATAGTCGACAATGGCATGGACGTGCATACTGCCATACCCCCAAAAAAATGACACAAACCAAAGTCAATTTTGCCACATAAAATATCAACAGGTGCTATCACACATATCAGCCTGCTATCAACTTCAAATACAACGCAATTTGCCAAAAACATACGGTTCCCCCAAAATTCGCCACCAACTTCTCCATTCGTTTCTAATGGGATGCCATTGGCATGTACGTCGTTTTATTCATTTCTAATGGCCAAAATTCCCCCTTCATTTTCAATGGCAGAAAAAACATGGGTGGTTGTAATTTTTAACCAAAAACTTAATTTTACAGCCTTTTGACCTTCAACTGGCATCCAAGTAAGTCGATGCCATTGACAACCATTCACGTCCATGCCATTGACAGCCATGCACATCCTTGCTAATGACGACCATGTATGTCGATGCCATTGAGAGCCATGTATCTCGATTCTGTTGATGCCAATCTACCTGGATTCCACTGACAGTCATATATGTCCATGCCATTGACAGCCATGTATGTCCTTGCCAATGACGGCCTTGTATGTCGGTGCCATTGACAACCATGTATCTCGATTCTATTAATGCCATTGTACTTGGATTTCATTGACAGTCATGTATGTCCATGACATTGACACCAATGAACATCAATGCCATTGATAACCATATACAGAATGTCGATTCAGTTGATGCCAATGTACTTGGATTCCATCGACATATAGGTAAGTCAATGCCAATAATGGCCGTATACATCCTTGCCAACGACGGCCATTAAGTCCATGCCATTGATGGCCATATACGTCCTTGCCAATGACGGCTATGTACCTCCTTGCCAATGAAGGCCATGTATGTCGATGCCATTGACAGCCATGTACGTCATTGTCATTAACACCAATGAACATCCATGCATTTCACAGCCATGTACAGTGGGGAGAACAAGTATTTGATACACTGCCAATGGGAAAACCCATTGAGTGTATTTGATACACTGCCAATGGGAAAACCCATTGACAGTGTATCAAATACTTGTTCTCCCCACTGTATGTCCTTGCCATCAACACCAATGAATATCCATGCCATTGACAGATATGTACGTCCATGCCAATGACGGCCATATACGTCAATTCTATTGACACCAATGAGCATCCATGTCATTGGCAGTCATGTACGTCCATGCCATCGACAGTCATGTATGTCCATGCCATTGACGGCCATGTACGTCCTTGCCATTGACACCAATGAATATCCATGCCATTGAAGGCCATGTACGTCAAAATATCAACCGAAAGTGACCACATAATGTCTCCAAATCAGTAGGAAGTGAGCTGATATCAACAAGAAGTGACCCTAAAATGTCCCAAAATTAATAGGACGTGACCTCACATCGGCACCTACCTGCGAAAGCCAAGCTACCATCGCAATTTCTGCGGAAATTGCATTTTCTAGTTCATGAAATACATTGAAAAACATCATAGCAGTTACAACAGTAGGAAGGCTGTTGATCCGCCTCCTTCGTTTCAGCGTTGTAAGTAGTAATTATCTGGGTCTTTGAAAAAACTATCCCAGATATTCCTTTTATTTTTTTAATTTTTAATTTTGAATGGGATGTCTTTGTCGCGCCGCACAGCCCGAACCGTTTGACCGATCGGCATCGTTCAAATATCGAAACGACCAGAATTTTCATGCGACACATGGAATTTTTCAAACCACCCCGAAAAATTTTCCGTTCGCCCGTAAACACCGATTTTTCGGGAAAAAAAAAAAAACCTTAATATATCTAGTCCTACAATTTTTGACCAAATCACATAAATTGGACAGAAAAAATTTCAGGATGATGAGGGGCATAAAATTTGTATACAGAATTTGAAAAATTTTTTTTTACGGTTCCCCGGAAATTTGCCAAAAACTTTCCCATTCATTTTTAATGGGATGCAACATTCAAATTTCCTCATTCACTGTCAATGGAATTTCCAATGAAATTTACATTGCATTGATGCCATTGATGGCCATGGACGTCCAAATTTCCCGTTCATTTCCAATGGCATTAACTTTTGCATTGAGGCCAATTTAGACAGATGCCATTGACGGCTATGTATGTTATTTCTATTGATGCCAATGTACTTGGATTCCATTGAGCATATGGATGTTGATGCCATTGACGGCCATGGACGTCCAAATTTTCCCCCCATTCATTTTCAATGGCAAAAAATCCAATGTCCCCAAATCAAAAGGAAATTACCAGATAGGACATGTCCCCCAAATGTCCCCGATTCCATTGACGCTTATGGAGGGTCATGCCATTGACGGCAATGAAGGTTCAAATTTCCCATTCATTTCTAATGGCATTTACTTTGTTTAATGCCATAGACGGGCATGTTTGTCCATTCTATTGATGCCAGTGTACTTGGATTCCATTGGCATCAATGAAAGTCGATGCCATTGACGGCCATGGACGTCCAAATTTTTTCCCATTCATTTTCATTGGAAAAAAAAAAAAAAAAAAAACAATGTCACCATATCAACAGGGATTGACCAGATATCAATAGGGCATGCCCCCAAGTGACCTGATATGACCAGGCCACGCCCCCCAAATGTTGCCAAATGACCTGATATAACCAGGGCACGCCCCCCCAAATGTTCCCAAATGACCTGATATGACCAGGCCACGCCCCCCAAACGTCCCAAATGACCTGATTTGACCAGGCCGCGCCCCCAAAATGTCCCCAAATCAACAGGAAAAGACCTGGTAAAGTCCACGAAATGTCCCAAAAGCAACCTAGGCTGGGCTAAGAGCTGTATCTCCACAGAGCAAAGACCCAGAGTAATTTCTCCAGAAATTGCAGTTTCTAGTTTACCAAAGTTACTATGTAATGTAAAAACACTTAATTTTTCAAGCATATCAGGTGGGTCTATCACCGTCAATGGCAGCCACTTAGGTAATTAATGGAAGACAATATGAGAAAAACACTTCAGCGTGGTCACACAGACACCATTTCCCTTTCCGATTATGCGGCAGTGAGTAAAAAGTCGCCGAAAATGACAATAATGACAAGCACTGAGGAGAACGGTTTGGACAATTTGTTTGGTGAACACCAATGTCCATTCTTAGGAAAGGAGACAGATAAATGCATTACGCTAAGCGAAAGTGAGACAAATGGCCATCCGTCCTCATTTCACAAGCGCGGCAGCAGGAGCATCCACCATAATATCATCCCTCATCATGTCCAATAAAGCCACACACAGATAGGCAGGCTGCATTTTTCCTTCACGCGTCTCCTCTCCACAGACAACCTGTGATTTTTATATCTTTGAAGAACTGCTTTAAAAACAGAGTGAGGCATGCTCATTCACTCCGTAATTTTGTCTTCAGGGGAATATAAGAAAGGACAGAGACGGCGACAGACGAAAAAAATACAAAAGTAGGAACGCTGCAATGCTCGCTTCCTGGTTATGGTTTCTAGGTAAGTGTAACAATGTACCTCCGAGGCTTTATGCCGTGCGGGGAAAATGCGTGTCTGTGTTTTTCATGGGAGGGTGGAAAAGCTTTGGGAGAGGATGGGACCATACAAGAATAGGCGTCTCAGTCAAGCAGAACTGTCTGATTTGATAAAAAGTAGTCCCTGGCAGCTAGGCAGACTCGCGCTGGCACGCTGCTCTTGCCACACATTTGGCACAGATGTTGACGTTGCCGGGCAAGATGCTGGCATGGCATGTGGAACCTGCTTATTTTCTCTACAGCTCACCAATCACATGCAGCTCTTTGGGACTTTTGTGTGCAAAAATTGACAATGTAATGATAATGTACTCTTGTTCTCTTTTGTCACATTGTGTTTTTACAGAAATTGGCTTAGGTAAGACAGGTATGCACACATCCTACGTCGACATCCAATTTAAGTGCATGCTCTCTCTCTTCGGACTATAAAGCCGTAAAGTTGGTGTTAGCTACTGAAGGGAATAGTATCTTTTCTCGTATTTACTGTTTGAATGTTTGTATTACTCTAACACACCCAATATAAAATAAATCGGACTTTAACCATAGTTTCAGGAAAACAAGAAAAATATAGGGCATAAGAGATACATGACGCCTTCTTATCACAGAAGCCCAACGTGTGCGTCATGCAGCTGACTGAGCAAGATTGACGCTGACTACCAGGTGATAGGCAAGACATCTACAAGCCCACGCCTCCACGTCAGTTCTTCCGGACAGTCCAGAACAAATGGCGGGACGTCCTGTCCCAACACAAGGAACACCGGAGACCGCAAGATGCAGGAAGGTAGTATTTTCGAGCCCATGAACATACGAAGAACATTTTGTGTGCACACACAAAGAAGAGCGCATTTGCTGTTACGAAGAAGTTGCACAACCGAGAGAGGGATGGTAAGGATTACAGTTTAGCTTGCTGTGTAGCTAGGACTTAGCTTCAACGTCTTGGCGTGGACAGTACAATCCCATATAATACATGTTTTTTGATTGTTATTTTGAGGTTTAAGGGGTAATTCGGGGTACTTCAAGGGAACCTCGGAGTTTAAGACTTATAGGCTCAAATAAGCCACAATTCTTCTCTTTTACTAACATATGTTGTTAGAAGCACTTAAATATTGCCATTGATTTAGCAATCTATAATATTTAGAACCATAATTTTTACACTATAAGGCTATAAACCGCTACCCACCAAATTTGGCACGAAAATGGCATTTGTTCATAGATAAGCCGCACTGGACTATAAGCCACAGCTGTCCTCACTGTATAATGGGATAGCTAGACCGAAAGATATTAACAGGTAACACTTATTTGACAGGGACATAATACGACTGTCATAGAACCAAATGAACCCTCATGAAGCTTTGAAACAATTGGCTGCAAAGCTTCGTTGCTTGAAGAAGCTTCATTTGGCCATCACTGCTACCTTGTGGGAGACAGTCAACCTCTGCTGCCAACACTGTTATCGTAAAACATGCCTCCTAGCATGCATTGCAGCGCTACAGATTTAAATAAACAAACAAAATTCATATTCTGTGCTAATTATTTCTTCAGCTACTCTCTCAGTTGTTTCATTAATTGCTAGTTATGGTATTTTGGTAACACTTTATTTGACGGTGGCGCCATAAGACTGTCATTACAGAATCATAATTATGACATGACACTGTCATGAGCATTAATGAATGCTTATACAGATGTCATTTAGTGTTATCCGGCAAATTATCTCACTTTCGAACGGATGTAAAAGATCCGAGAGGGACATAAATGGAGTTTGTGACATAATTTGCCGGACGTCACTTTATGACATTTGTCATGAGCATTCAGTAATGCCAATGATAGTGCCGTGTCATAATTATGATCGTCTTATGACAGTATTATGACACCGCTGTCAAAAATGAAGTGTTACCTATTAACCCAAAAAAATCAGCAAATTAGCCGCACTGGACTATAAACCACAGGACTCAAACTGAAGGAAAAGAGAAGCGGCTTATAGTCTGAAAATTACGGTAATTGTTTCAGCTCTACATTATATGATGTATAAAAGTAACCAACAGAAAAGCCCGCTAATGACCTCCACATAGACTTCATTACCTATTGACGTGACACTTCGTCATTCTTTGCGTAGCGCCTTTGCACACGGTCACGAAGACGGCACACGCTCATGTCAGATTTAAGCTTGGATTTTTGAAGAACTACGAAAGCTGTACCGCATACAAACAGGAAGGATTGTCACAGGAGTGATTTGGTCGAGGATTCAAGGTAAGTATGATATTTTTCGTACCATGCATGTGTAATTGAAGCATTTTTTCGCAGGAATTTTCTTCTTTGTATACACAAGGAGGCGGCTAATTTTCGTAGTTGGCAATATTGACGCGAAATTAATGCAACCTGCACGTTTTTTTTTGTGCTTTTAACCTAAAATCGAGACTGTTTTACATCCATATCTATAAAGAATTCGGGGATTTAAGCATTTAATTACAAGAATTTTCGCCAGAAAAGCTCTGTTTATGCCAGGCGGCCGCTAGCCTCACTCGCTAAGAGAGTAGTATTGTACTTCGACAATACACGTAAAATAAACGCTAAATGCTCGGTTTCTTTGATTTTAACCAAGAATCAAGACTGTTTTACGTCCATATTTATGAGGAATTCGGGGATTTAAGCATTTATTCACAAGAATTTTCACCAACAAAGCTGTTTACGTCGGCGGCCGCTAGCCTCATTCGCTAACAGTATATAGTGTATAATGATTATAAAGGGCTATCCTACTCTATAATAAGTTGTGATGGTATATAGAATTTTTTAATAATAAATTTACATATTATTTGTAATTGATTCTGCAGGTTTTCCTCAAGTATTACGTTTCTGATGTTAAATTGAGTGATTCATTAGCGTTCGAATTAAAAAAAAAATTATTTACTGAAAATTAAGTTGCTATTTTGGTCAGAAACTTATATATGTTAAACATTGCTATTGATCCTGAAAATATACGTGATTATCTCTGCATTTGGTGATTTTTGCGCATCTGGTGTAAAATCTGAGACTTTTATAGCCATTTTAAGTTGTGTTATAAATAATAATAATAATAACATAATTTCATTTCTAGTGCGTTTTTCAAACACACAAAGACGCTTCACAAGAGACATGGAATTACAGTACGATAAAAAGGTATTCAAAGGATAAAAAATTGAAGTAAAGATATGACAGCTAGGGGTTACGGTGGGTAAGAAAGAGTGAACAGGTGTGTTTTCAGTCTGGATTTGAAAAGTGATAGAGTAGATATGCTGTGGAGATCAGGGGGTAGGGAGTTCCAGAGCTGGGGGGCGCAATGACTAAAAGCTCTAGAACCAAAGGTGGAGAGGCGGACACGGGGGACGGAGAGGGGAAGAATAGTGGTAGAGCGAAGTGAACGGGTTGGATTGTTTAGACGGAGAAGATCGCAAAGGCAGGGACGGGGCCAGGGCATGGAGTATTTTGAAGGTGATGATGAGGATCTTGTAGTTGATTCTTTGTTTGACGGGAAGCCAGTGAAGTTGACGGAGGATGGGGATGATGTGGTGTGTTGCGGGGGTTCGAGTGATGAGGCGTGCTGCTGAGTTCTGGAGGAGCTGCAGTTTCTGTTAGTTTCAGTTATACTCAGTGTTGGGCACGTTACTTTAAAAACGTAATTAGTTATAGTCACTCAGTGACCCAAATTAAACAGTTTAATGCGATTTTTAAAGTTAACACTGATGTAAATTGCAAATATATACATCAGGGAACGCTTCTGAATTGACGACATTATTTTCCGTTGCGCTGAAATCTGACCGGCTGCTTGAATTATGTCACCGTCAGCAATCGAGACGCCTCGACAGGAGTCGGCATTCTTCTTCTGGCGCTGCTACGGATACTATTGAAAGCATTGAGAGCCGGAGGCAGAAAGATCCGTTATAGGAAGTGTATTATATGAAATGCATGATGCTCTGACATTATTTGAGAAGAACCATCCTGTCACACGAGGAACACTGATTCATAGTGAGAGTACTGATGGGCATTTTAACAGGGAACGCGAGGGTCACACTCTAGCAGGTCGCGCAACGTCGCCGCCTCGCTCTCTCCGGCAGCACCAGCAGACTCTATAGAAGCATCTCCTCTGCTTGAGGGCTTTTCAATGTAGTTATTCAAGCAGAACACAACTGTGTGCCTCCATCTGATAGAAGGTTAAGGACCTCTTCACTGCTCACAAAAAAGCCCGCCACACAGAGGTGAGGCCAGGCTCACCTCAGGGAAGAAATCTTTCTCTCTCCTTCGCTTTCACTCTTTCCTTTACTCCTGGCTCGGTGAAAAGAAAGGTTCAAAGGATAATGGATGTCTTATCACTATGTAAAAGGGGAAAGGGAACTCCAGCGAAGTGGCTGGCCTTTTGTGACAATGAAGAAAAGAGCAGAAGTCTATTTCACGTGGCTATATGCGCCGGAACCGTCCACGACCACTTAAAAAAACCGGAGAGTGCCGCCAGGCAATCGAAGGGGGGCGGAAGGCCAAGCGGCTCTTTAACTAAAAGCCAGGCAAATAACACGTCCAAACAAGGGCCAGAGGTGTACGGAAGACACGACGTGTGGACCGATACGGCTTTTTTTCAAGCCGAATGTAAATCTGAACACATTTGTGAGGAAACCAAACCAATGGATTTTCTGTACCGCAATGATAAAATACAGTAGCTGCGACAAGTGGAGCCATAGACTTCATTACCTATTCAATGCTATTGAATTTAAATGCTACCTGCACAGTTTATTTTGCTTTTAAACAAGAATCGAGACTATTTTACGTCCATAGACCCTACTCACCGACGTCACAGAATGACGTGTTGCTGTATCCGGCCGCCATATTGTCCGTCTCTGTTTAGCCCTATTCTCAATGGTTTCAATTAGGGCTGTCAAAATTAACGCGTTAACGCGCGGTAATTAATTTTTTAAATTAATCACGTTAAAATATTAGACGCAATTAACGCACATGTCCCGCTCAGACAGTATTCTGCCTTTTGGTAAGTTTTACAGCAAGGCTTTTTGTGCTGTCTAATAGCGAACTCTTGTGGTCGCTTTGCAACGTGGTTTTCTTGCCAGTTCAATATGGCTGCACGACGTCTCGGGCTGAAGCCTACGTTGTAATGTTTTGCTTATAGGATCCTTGGACAAGATTTGTCCATAAGTATGGTTGTTGTAAAGAATGTACATATTATGTTAGTAAGCGAAATGTTATATTTTTTGTATGAGACGCTTTTTGTTTATTTTTAGTTAACCTGTATAGCGTGCTAAGCTAACGTTGTTGCTAATGCAATGCTTGTGTACTTTTTTTTTGTATTTTTACGACGGTCGAAAGAGGACAATGGTTTGAGGCCATTTTATTAATAAATCAGATGAAAAAGGAAGAAGTCTGATTACTAAGGCGTCGTTCAGTAGCTGTCTAGCCTTGGAAAAAGTAGTCGCTTCGGAGTGAGGACAGCATAGACAGATTTAAATGACAGTAGAGTGAAATGCCCACTACAGTCCTTATGTACCGTATGTTGAATTTATATATCCATCTCGTGTCTTATCTTTCCATTCCAACAATTTATTTTACAGAATATATATATAATTCACAGAAAAATATAGTATATTTTGTAGACGGTTTGAATTGCGATTAATTGCGATTAATTACGATTAATTAATTTTTAAGCAGTAATTAACTCGATTAAAAATTTTAATCGTTTGACAGCCCTAGTTTCAATTAGTCGTTCAGTTTATAGAGCAATTTATGGAAGCCCCGGTGTTCGGCCATTCCTTACTACGCGGCGAAACGTCCTACACAATGCTAAGTGCGCTTGCGCATGCGTCCACACGCATGCGCACATCGGTTAGAAGCGGTGAGTACTCACTATTTTTGTTTTTATTTAGTTATCTAGAACCTTTTGACTGCCTCAAAGATACTTTTAGCATGTATTACCCTCTCATACTTTTAACCATTGTGTTTTTTTGTGTTAGCTTTGAAGCAGTTGACCACATTAGTCACGTAGTGTATTTAAACCGTCCTTATTTGATATAACTTCATTGAAATATTTTCTGCAGGCATTTTTTTATTACGTTATTCCTGTATGCATCTAAACAAAACAAGTTTAGAGCGCACAGTAGTACTTTGGGTGTTAAATTCGACTAATGTAGGACGTTTCGCCGATGTAGAAGATTGTGGCAGAACACCGGTGCTTTCAGACGCTGTAAACTCATTGGATGCGTTGCATAAAAGGCGTTATGTGGAAAAGCTTCAGTCTATCCATTCGCCAGATCCATATTTGATGCCTAAATCGATATTTTTCGACCCGCTGTCTTCGCCCTCTCTGCCTGACATCTGCTACCCTGATATCTACAACTATCTTTTCCACAGAAACTCGGCCTATTCTCACGAAACTTTGAAAAACATTAAGAGCAGCACTCTAAGCAACATTACCCTGTGTGATTTCTAAAATGGCGACAATCAAAAAAAGAAAAAAGTTGACTGCGATGGCCGACGCTTCAAGGATAGGTGGATATTGGACTATTTCGTCAATAAAACACGCAACAACTGTGTCTGCCTCATTTGCAAAGAGACAGTAGTTGTTTTCAAAGAGTTCGATGTGACGCGATAATAACAAGACACGCTGACATGTGCGACAACATTACAGGGAAGTTACGTAGTGAGAAATTATCGCAACTTGAAGCTACAGCAGCAGTATTTCGTAAGAGCCCGAGTGTCGAAAGAGAACGCACAAAGATGAGACTGTTGAAATTATGAATTAAAAATAATAATAAAGCAAATGTGACACACAGAAGGGCTGGCTAACATTTGTTTAAATATATTGTTCTATGTAAATCAGCCAAGGTAGCCCCCCGCATTTTTACCACACCAAATCTGGCCCCCTTTGCAAAAGGTTTGGACACACCTGTTTAACTGATGATCCGTCGACGAGGCCAGCTTCTTTCATTTGGTACCAGCTAAATATTATTTAATATGTAATGATGGTGGAAGAAATAAGCATCTTGAATTTGAAACTGTATGTTGTCGGCGATTAGCCTCGCAATGATCTTAATTGTGGTTGTCAGCCCAAAACCCTCTAAATATATATTAAATGCATCTTACCAGATATAAAATGACTACTACATAATCCATGGTAATCGTTTGGAGCCCAGTTTTCTCGTCGAATTGCAGCAGTCCATCTCGCTCTCCTCTCCGTGTCTCTCGGACTATGGTAGAACTTCAAGTCTCTCCGTCTATCTTCTCTGTTATTGCAACCAACCGCCACACACGCCTTCACCATTTTGATTATTAATGTTAACGAGCAGAAAAACACGCCATAATAGGAGGAATTTACGTACCGATAATGGGTCAAAACGACGAGTAGACGGACAATATGGCGCGGAGGCGTGGTTGTGACGTCATGTGAGTAGGGTCTATAAAGAATTTAGGGATGTAAGCATTTATTCACAAGAATTTTAGCGCAAAAATTCTTTGCTGCGGACTTGTTGTCCTTTTGTCATCTTTGTAAATCTCACTGGAACAGCAACAAACAAAAGTTCCAGCATCCTCACTTTTTCCAATGCAGATTCTTGACTCTTGATAAGGTGAGGATGCTGGAATGTTTGTTTGGTGCCGTTCCAGTGAGATTTACAAAGATGACTGCCAGAAGAAAACATCAAATTTCCCTCAGTCCTTGGTGATATGGGGCTGCATGTCAGGCAGAGGCACTGGGGAGATGTCTGTGGTTAAATCTTCAATAAATGCACAAGTTTTCATTGAAATTTTAGACAGCTTTCTTATCTGTTCAATTGAAAATATGTTTGTCATTTTCCAAGATGACAGTGCATCATTCCACAGAGCTAAAACTGTTAAAGCATTCCTTGGAGAAAGACTCATGCAGTCAATGTCATGGCCTGCAAATAGCCCAGATCTCAACCCTATTGAAAACCTGTGTTGGAAATTGAAAAAACAAAAACAAAAAAACATGGTTTGTGGTGAAAATGGTGATTTGTTTTTTTGGTCCAATATGGGTCTTTTAACATTTTGAGTTGCCAACCGCTGACGAAAATTAAAAGGGCTGCCAAAAACAACACTGACCTGGAGAAAACTCCACACGGGAAAACCAGAGCACAGGATTGAATCCTCGATCTCAGAACTGTGAGGAGGACGTGCTAACCATTCACCACACCGCATATAAAAAAAAAAAAAAATCCCATGTAAATTTTACACAGTAACAAATCCATAACAAAAGACAAATACGTGACGATTCAGGGGAAAAAAAAGGAAAAGGTCTGCAAGTGATGAATTATGTATCAAAGGACAAAGGCATCAATAAGGGCTAATGTGCTATGTTTGGATTGGAAAACAGCAGACCTGCCAAGTGACAGCCAGAGATTTAAGAGCTCTGGAAATGAATTATGACAGCCATTTCGATAGGTGTCAAGCGCACATTTACATTCAGCTCATGACGGGAAAACTAGCAGAGGATCTATTCTGCAATTTGGGGTGACACTGATACGGACGGAGGATATCCGATGCCAAATAAAGTAAGGTCAGAATCGCCTTGGACTGTTTGAGTTAATGTCTTGAGCATCCAAATTTTCAAAAGTTGTGACATGTACTGCAAATGATGTAGGCTTTGTTCCACTAAAGCGACGCACATTGTCACTATTTGACTGAACTGACAAGAACCACAAAAAATTGTGTGACATGACACTATAAACAAAGGATTTTTTCTTCACATGGTACAGGTAGTCCCGGGTTACGAACAAGATCCTTTCCTACTCTGGCGACGTATACCAAATTTCTGTGTAAGTCATAATTGAACCCTTTAAATACCCCAAAATAACTATCCAAAAAGTCCAAAAGTATTGTATTTTGTTTAACACTAGAACTATCAAGGGTGGATCAGTTAATATAAATCCCTTTTGTATCCAGAGAAGGGTCATCTGACCCTAATCAACATGTCTTTTGTGAACAGTGAGGTCCTCATTAGTCATTCCCATTCAAACTCACAAAACCACAGGGTTGGATTGCTCCAATTAGCATCTTGAGTGTTTGCAGGGCAGGGCTGCCTTGGCTTTGGCTGACAGTGGACCGCTCAGGCAGGCAATCAGGCGGACAACCTTTTTACATATCCAAAAGCTGCAGTTTGCGTACACTGCTGGCCATAAATTATTGGCACCTCTGCTTTTCTGTCAGATAATGCTCAATTTCTCCCAGAAAATGATTGCAATTACAAATGCTTTGGTAGTAATATCTTCATTTATTTTGCTTGCAATGAAAAAACACAAAATAGAATGGAAAAAAAAATTGTATCATTATCGTTTTACACAAAACTCCAAAAATGGGCCGGACAAAAGTATTGGCACCCTCAGCCTCATACATGTTAGTACAAGTAGACAAAATAACTGCGAACAACCGCTTCCGGTATCCATCAATGAGTTTCGTACAATGCTCTGCTGGAATTTTAGACCATTCTCCTTTCGAGTGGTGATGTCACTCCTAACTTTTCCTTAGCTTAGCATGGATAGAGGAAAGCTGCGCTCTTGTTGGGCCCACATAAGTAAGTAAGTATGTAAGTTGTTTCAGCTGATATATGTGTGTGTATGCATTTGTAATTAAGTTTACAGCTACAGTTTTTGTGGAGTTACGGGTGAGCGATTTGCTATGAGAATTGGAAATACGTTAGCATTTGTAGCATTTAAGCTAGCAGACTTTTGTTAGGCAAATTTAATCTACTAAATTCACATTAGGGCTGCAGCTATCGAATATTTTAGTAATCGAGCAATCGACTGAAAATTCTATCGATTAATCGAGCAATCGGATAAAAAATGTGTTATTAGGTAAAGAAAAATTATAAATATACATGAGAAAAAAAAGACATTTATTCCAATATTGAACCATTTTCAGTCAATCAATGTCTTTATTTTCGATGTACATTGTTGAAAACAGCCAACAATTGCATTTCAGATGTGACTAGAAAAAAAAAAAATCACTGGTTTCACTCAAAAAACTTCTAGATCTTATAAAACAAAACAAAAAAAAAAAACATATTTCTCACCTAAAAATGTAATTACACTGGATAACACACATCACTTGAAAGCTACGTGTTTTCCCCACTTGTTTCAATTGAATTTCCATTTGTGTCAAGCTATTTTTAAGTTCTAGCAAAGTTTTAAGTTAGTCTAAAATGTAAGTACTGATAGGATTTTTAGTTTTTGCAGTGTTCAAAATAAATCTATGATACCTGCTGTATTGGAGCACATTAGGGACCAGTGCTACTTGGTGTTTTATTCAGCAATGACTGCTGAGCTAAAACTGACAGTTAGCTTTATTATGTTTTAATTTTACACCCTCATCACTCGACAGTGCTGTGTTTTTACAGATTAAATAAAGCCTGTATGTAAGACACGTTAGCCACACATCGACAGTGGTCATAATCAATAGAAACCTAGCCCTCCAAAGGGCTAACGTTACGTGAACGAGTGACAGTGAGAAGTGTACTGCTTAAAGATGGCGGCTGTTTACTAACGCTGCCCAGACGCGGCCAAGTCTGTCATTTCACATCTGGTGCTAAATTCATGCGATATCTATGAGACGCATTGGACACTACCTGCTACCACATTAGCGTCATGCGGGCATAGTTTTTAGCAATGTTGGCGTAGTTTGTAGCAGCTGTCGGCTGCAGTAAGTTTTTTAAATTTTTTTATTGCTTCTTCCGCTACGCACGTGACGTCAGCGCGTTGTCCCGCATTAAAAGTAGTCCGGGCAAAACGTGATGCTTAGAGCTGGCAAAATTAAACGATTCCTCGAGGTGAATAAATTAAAATTACTCGGATCAGTTTTTAAAGTCGAGTTACTCGAGTTGCTCGAGTATTTGTTTCAGCTCTAATTCAGATATTGATCAGACTAGATGGACGTTTAAAAACCAAATGTTTTGTGTCAAGTATTAAAATGCGTGTCATTTTGTACATAAGTGTAGACATTAGAGTTACAGCTTTACAAATTTTCAACAGTGAAGGAAGTAAAAAGCTTGAAAAAGCACAATTGCCTTGTTTGATGTCTGAAAAGCTGAACAACTTCATGTTTAGTGAGGACAGACCGCGTCATATTAATAAAGCAAAGTAAAAATAAGATCCTGTGAGGGACAATAAGGTACTGTTTATGCGACCTAAAAAAAACAACAACAACTGGAAACCAAATGGCGAACGAGACTCTGACGTTGTAAAGTCAAAATCGCGTAAGTCGAGTACGCCGTAACCCATGGACTACCTGTATTCATCCGTAACGCATTGAAATGCATCAGTTGTTTGACTTCCAAAGTGTTGGCATTCCTCTGCCCAATAACAGTTGGTCCACAAACCTCATCTAAAATAAACAAGCCTATAAATTGAGAGAAATACTTTTGGCGGCATCACAGCCATTCGAAAGAATGTCGAAATCAAATTCCCTAAAGAGCTCAATGAAGGAGCACATCATTAAGATACTTATGAAAAATAAGGGTCACGGTCAAGGAGAAAGCTCAGCTGACATTGCCCCTTCATCAACAATCCCTTTGCAGAGCAGAGCAGATCATCTCATATTCTATTTCAGTCGTGACAATTAAGAGAGAAATGATAGCAAGCCAGTGACAATGGGCAAATTTGTAACAACCCTTTCAATTATTCTTTTGTAGAGGGGGGCCTATATCATTGTCAGAGGATGTAGAATCGTGCTCGGCGCCGCATCCATGCTTCAGTGCTTTTACAATTGGTGGTTTAACAAAGAGCAGAGGGCAGAGTTTCTTTTCACCTCTCGTAATTACACATTTCGGGGGCAAGTTTTCTTAATTGTTAGCCTGTGGCTGCTTTTTGGTCACGCAACAAAGAGGCCAGAGAAATAAACGGTGTAGTTCAAGAATGAAAAAGGTCCTGTGCTGATCAGTTTCTTCTCAGCATCCAGGGTTGCCAGTTTAGAACAACAATCTCCAGCCCAATCTTTGCGTAAAACCCACCTAGTTCAATAAAAACTAGCCCAAATGATACCCTCCCATTTAAGATAAGTTATACAATATTTCCCAGAGCCAATTCCGATGTGCATTCAAGGAATAAATGTCAAAAGGAAAATTTTTGAAATGTCAAGAATTGTAAGGAGCCCCTAAAGGGACATTGACAGAAATAAGATAATAATAAATAATAATAAAAATAAGAAATTAAAGCAATCTGGCACACACTAGAAACAATCTGGTACCAGAAACTATTTGGTGGGCACCAGAAACTTTCTGGCAAAAATTAGTATTATATAGCATTTAGGCTAGCAGACATTTGCTATGCAAGTTAGCCAATTTTTGTAAAAAAAAATAGCATTGTATAGCATTTAAGCTAGCAGACATTTAGTTCGCAAGTTAGCCAATTTTTGTAAAAAATAGCATTACATAGCATTTAAGTTAGCTGACAGTTGCTTTGCAAGTTAGCCAATTTTTGTAAATACTAGAATTATATAGCATTTATGCTCTAAGACTTTTTCTATGCAAGTTAGCCAATTGTTGTAAACACTAGCATAATATAGCTTTTAAACTAGGGGACCTTTGCTATGCAAGTTAGCCAATTGTTGTAAAATTAGTATTATATAGGATTTAAGCTAGTTGACTTTTGCTTAGCAAGTTAGCCAATCGTTGTAAAATTAGCAATATATAGCATTTAAGCTAGCAGACATTTACAATGCAAGTTAGCCAAAATTTTTGTAAAAGTTAGAATTATATAGCATTTAAGCTAGCTGACGTTTGCTATGCAAGTTAGCCAACTGTTGTAAAATTAGCATTATATAGCATTCAAGCTAGCAGACTTTTGCTATGCAAGTTAGCCAATTGTTGTAAACATAAGCATTATGTAGAATTTAAGGTAGCAGACATTTGCTATGCAAGTTAGCAAATTGCTGCAAACATTAGCATTATATAGCATTTAAGCTAGCTGACTTTTGCCATGCAAGTTAGCCAAATGTTGTAAGATTAGCATTATATCGCATTTAAGATGGCAGACTTTTGCTATGCAAGTTAGCCAATGGTTGTAAAGACTAGCATAATATAGCTTTTAAACTAGGGGACCTTTGCTATGCAAGTTAGCCAATTTTTGTAAAAATTAGATTAATATAGCATTTAAGCGAGTGGACTTTTGCTATGCAAGTTAGCCAATTGTTGTAACATTGGCATTGCATAGCATTTAAGCCAGCAGACTTTTGCTACGCAAGTTAGCCAATTGTTGTAAAAATTAGCATTATATAGAAGTTAAGCTAGTGGCAACAATGCAACAATTAACCAGTCATTTATGATTAGAGCAAAGATGGCGCAACTTCAAGGTGTAGACACACAAGTTCAAAACTAAACAAAAAAAGTTCCTTTAAAAAGTGCCACATTTTGTCAAAAGTAGCCTAAATGCTATCAACCCGTCCAATGCATTTCTCTCCCACCAAAGACTTTTAAAATAGCCCAATGCGGCATGAAACCACCCGATCTGGCAACACTGTCACCATCAACTGCATTAAGTAGGATGGTGTACACCCATGCGCCTCCCCCAGTGTTCAGTTCAAATCATGTTTCTAGGTCAAGATAGAATGTAAGGTAGGTTTACTAGCAACCGCAAAAAAAGTTTTGTAGTAGTCATCAGCATTAATTATGCACCGTGGGCTGAACATCAACAAGTTTCCGTCATGTTGGCATTAACAAAATAGCTCGGGAGAAAGACGATTTCTCAAATCTGTCAGCGCTACATATTTATGAGGTCCCCTGTTCTGCATTCGAGGAGGTCGCTATGGTGATACAAAGTGATGTTCTTGCAGAGAGCTTCCGCAGATTCAAGCGGCTCACGGACCAGCAAATGCACAATTAAAAAGGCAGTCACGCTGAGGGCACATTTGCTATCAAAGAAATGTTATGAAAGGAAGATGCCCTTAGGAGGCTTCTCCATTTTGCAGAAGAACTTATTGTTTTGGTGAAATATTATTTCATTATAAGACACCCTTCAGAAAAAAAAAAAAAAAAAAATAGTTGGAAAAAAAATAATCTGTTGCCACACATTTTTCCACTGAAAAAATAATGTTATGGGTGCTCCAACCCTGAAGTAATAGCAATTACGTATTCAAAAAATGCTTTTATCCTCCAGGGGATCGTGTTTGTATTTGTAGTTTCTCACTGTGGTGTATCATGTTTATTGCCTTAGCTTTGTTGTTTTCATAAGTGCAAAATGTTTATATTTTGTTACGACGCAGTGAAGAAATCATGGAGTAGAGTTAGTCCGGGACAATGTTCCCTCTAATTTTTCACGTGTCTGAGCACACACACAAGCTCTCTGAGCAAACTGCGGACCACTGTGAGCAACATCAGATATGTAGGTTGTGACCACACACACCAGTGTCACGCCTGTTCAAAACCTTGGATCATAGCAAGTTACATGGCCTTATGAAAAGGCTTACTTTTAATTTAATTGGCCCACTTAAGATGAAAAAGACAAAAATATCATTTTTCATGAGATGTGTACAATGTTATCCTGCTTTAACCATAGGAAGAGTCATGCTTTGGCCTAGGTAAGGTCCAGTTGTGGCATGGGTGAGTTGATCAATAAAACAATGAACAACCACAATGGGAGTACAGTGATCCCTCGCTACTTTGCGCTCAAACTTTCTGGCCTCACTCCATTGCAGATTTTTATTTTTCAATTAAAAAAATAAAGACATAAATACAGATGAGCTGTCACGATCTGTTCACGTTATCTCTCACTTTCCCTCTTGCTGCTTCTCTTGGTCAGGCAGATGGATTTGAGTTGCTTATTAAAGTTAATGATGATTGACAGAAGTCAAGGTTTGATCTTGCCGGAGATGCTTGGAAGCTGAAACTTGAAAGCTTGTTAAACAGTTGCTGTGGCAACTCATTGTGTGTAAGTGAGCAGCTTGAGCAGATTTGAGTGGACTCACTCAATGAAGGATTTAATAAAGACAAGACTTTTTCTACTTTATTCTAGGGCTGTCAAACGATTAAAATTTTTAATTGAGTTAATCACAGCTTAAAATTTAATTAATTGTAATTGATCGCAATTTTTTGATTGAAAATTTTAATAAAACGAAAACATCAAGAGGGGTTTTAATATAAAATTTCTATAAATTGTACTAACATTTATCTTTTAAGAACTACAAGTCTTTCTATCCATGGATCGCTCTGAGAGAATGTTAATAATGTTAATGCCATCTTGTTGATTTATTGTTATAATAAACAAATGCAGTACTTATGTACCGTATGTTGAATGTATATATCCGTCTTGTGTCTTATCTTTCCATTCCAACAATAATTTACAGAAAAATATGGCATATTTTAGAGATGGTTTGAATTGCGATTCATTACGATTAATTAATTTTGAAGCTGTAATTAACTTGATTAAAAATTTTAATCATTTGACAGCTCTAGAAATGATATAATAATGTGTTCATAATTTCACACTTAAGTCGCTCCAGAGTATAAATCGCACCCCCAGCCAAACTATGAAAATAACTGCGACTAAAAGTCCGAAAAATACGGTAATCGTTTCAGCTCTAGCACTGAGTATGTGCAAGCAGTGCGCGATTGCTTTTGTCATTTGGCTTACGCGTTCACACGTTTGGAAATCTAACCATTATTTTGAAGGTGCGGGTTTCCCGGATAAATGTAACAGAATCTCAGTACGGTGTGGCGTCTCGTCCCACGTTAGGAGTCATATCCTCGTACAGTATACTGTACTAGAACTCCACACTGTATATTTGAATATGTCGCCTCGTCCATCAATCGCCCAGTCTTCCTTTGCCAAGCTGCAGGAACTGGCCATTAAGGAGTCATTTTATTAATAGGGCCCCTTGACTCTCTTTCTGTCAGAACGGAGTATGCCTGCAAGCCACCTGCACAAATCTACGGAACTTGGGCTTTCCCTCATCCTCCCATGTGAAAGCGCAGCCAGGGAAATATTTTGCTTTCAAGCTAAAATAGTATTTGGAGAGGTGAGCAATCCTTAAGCCCCGGAGCAAACAGTTTAACACAGAGGACCTATTTAAAATGATTTTCTTCCTCCCTGCAAAGCCAATCTGATTTTTCTTGTGTGCACACTCACTTGCACACACACTCAACAAAAGATTTTACAAAATGATGCACCTTTTCACTCCTCTTTGTTAATGGAAAAATAGCTACAGGCAGAAATGAGTAGGGCGCGAAAAAGGTCAAAAGAGACAATATGTACAGGGACGCTGTGTAAAAAAAAACAATCTAATGGAAGCAATGGATACCTGAATGAGGGGCTACTTTGAATAGTGAAATGAGCTTCACGACAAAGGGTTCGACTGCAAATAGCCAGCATGGTGTTTGGTAATCCATTATTTATTAAAAGGCTATCTGACTCGATTATTCTTGCTTTTTCGCTTAGAAGAAAAATGCATTTATCTTCCGGTTGCGGGTTCCAATCTGGTCTTTGGCCTCCCTGTGCTCTCTGCGTTTTAATGGCTTTCCTCCAGCTACGACGGCCACGTTTGTGCTGCTATTGTTTTTGAGAATGTCAAGTAATAACGTCGCACAGACCCCCTATTTACTGCAAAATGGACCAAAAATGAAGACTCCATGGCAGCTGACAAAATCACTGAAAAAAAATTGACCTGACGGGGTGCGATTCGTTTATGCTATGTTTGCACTTGTTGGTGGAGGGGTAGTTGCAAATTTCGCCCATCCCTGTTCATCAATTGCTAATTTTTTTTCTCCACCACTTGCTAAAGCTAAGTTATAAGGCCACATCCATGTCTTCACGATCCCCTGTCGGGGCTCGTGAGGGGGATTGACGGGAATAGGTACCGTTCTCGCACACACCGTGCAATTGTTTGCATTAGTCTAATGCATTAATCTAATTATAGTTTAGGCAGACTTCACTCCGTGCCCTTGACACAGTAAAGTGAATCACCTTATCGGAGTTCATGAGGGGGAAAGGAAAAAATGGTCCCGTTTCTTGTAGGCACCGTCTAACTGTTTGCATTGCTCGAACACACATAATATATTTAATCAGGGAATAGTATCATTTCTCATATTTACTGTAGGACTGAACTACTCTAAACACACCTAATATAATATAAATAGCACATCAGAGTTTAATGAAAAGCAGATTAGGATACACAACGCCATCTTATCATAGAAGCCCAACGTGTGCGTCACGAGCAAGATTGACGCACCAAAACTTGCAATCAGTTCTGCAAAAACACGTAGAGCCAGCCCGGATAACAAAGTTGATAGCGGGCGCTTGGGACGTCAAGACCAGCGTCGGTCGCTGTGGTAACCACGTCCCATCCACGCACGAACCAAAACCGCCCAAGACTGGCCACAGAGGGATGGTCCCGAAACAACACGCAGTCACTCCTTCGGCCCGGCCTCATTCACCACGGACTTAAAAAACACTGGGCACTGAGATAACACAGATTTGCTGCTCAGAAACATTTTCTATCTAGCCTTACTTTAGATTCAGCATTGTTCCATACGTCGTCTGTTTTTGCCTTGTTTTTGACCATTGTCGACGAATAAATTGTCAACCTATTTTCGGTGAGTCTTCTTCAAACTTTTGAAACATGGGAGTCAGTACAAAGGGTTAAAATAAGAAGAGAACGCGCGGAATTTCCGCCTTCCCGGTTGGCACGCTCCCGCGTGCGGCTTGGCCGGGGGTTGGGGGGGGTGAGTTAGAGTGATTAAGAGTTAGTACGATTCGTCATCCGTGACAGATTCGCTGTGATTGGCGTCATCACTATAATATCTATAAAATGACAGCAGCACAAACGAAAAAAGTTTACAGCACAAACGTAGCATAGACGAATGGCGCCATCTTAGGTATATTTTGCAATAAATGGGGGGCTCCGTGATGCCATCACTTGAAATTAATATCTCTATCCCAAAAACGATAGCAGCACAAACACATTTTTTATGAAGCACAAACCACCAGAAACGAAGAACAAAATACACGTTCTGGAGTGGCCAAGTCAAAGTCTAGACTTGAACCCAATTGAGATCTTGTGGCGTGACCTAACGACAGCGATTCATGCCAGACATCCCAGAAATCTGACTGAACTACGGCAGTTTTGTCGAGAAGAATGGGGCAAGATTAGTCCTGATCGATGTGCCAGACTGATCTGCAGCTACAGGAAGCGCCTGGTTGAAGTTATTGCTGCCAAAGGGGGGCCACAAAATATTAAATGTGATGGTTCACTTACTTATTTCATTGTTTGCATTCTATCCTCATTAAAATATGAAAACTTGTAAATGTTTGGGTGGTTTTAGTTAAAGCAGACTGTTTTTTCATCTGGTGATTTTGACAAAGATCAGATCACGTTTGATGATTCAATGCAGAAATGTGAGAAATTCCAAATGGTTAAGACGTCATTTTCAAAGTATCGGAATCGGCAAAAAAATATCGAACATGCCTTTTTTAAATATATATATATATATATATATTAATTAAATTGTTTCCTAATTGTATCTAACGTTACAGACAAAATGTCTAACACTCATCCAGAGTCTTTAGTTTTGGCTTAAACTATGGCTTTCATGTCACGTTCAGTCCATAATGGCACCGTTTTACGTATACATAGAGTTAAAAGGCAATGTTAAATGAGTAGAGAGAATTTTGGCAGCCTTTGAAGCTTTTTTTTTAATTGGCTAAAGCCTTACAAACTCTCTCTCAACAATTAGAAATATCGTGGGAAGCAATTTGGGGAAGAAAGTTAGTAGTTATCTTTTTTGTAACACCCTATTTTATTTCCCAACACAGAGAAGATATATCAATTGGTACCACTACGCACAGTCATGGTTGCACTTCCCATCATGCATTTGGGCAGAAGTTATATGGCTACAGTATCATTTACTGAAAGCTCAACAAATACACTAGATGGCAATATTTAGTCACATTATACAAGGTCACATTTATCCTTTAAGAATTACAAGTCTTTCTATCCGTGGATCCCTCTCACAGAAAGAATGTTAATAATGTAAATGCCGTCTTGAGGATTTATTGTCATAATAAACAAATACAGTACTTATTTACTGTATGTTGAATGTATATACGTATTCGTCCGAGTTTTATTCATTTTTTTCTTAATGCATTGCCAAAATGTATATGATCGGGAAAAATTATCGGGAATGATTGGAATTGAATCGGGAGCACAAAAAAAAAGCAATCGGATCGGGAAATGTCTGGATCGGCAGATAATCAAACTAAAACGATCGGGATCGGGAGCAAAAAAAAACATGATCGGAACAACCCTAGTTAAGATATAAGATTGTTCATACCACTGTATATAATTTTTGAAGGTTCCTCTCTATTGGATCCTTCCCATGTTGATATTCGTAGCAGATATATGGAACAATCCATCTCACTTGCCAAGTTCTGTCTCTAGAGTAACTAATAGAGATGTGCGTAATGGCTATGATTACTCCATCATAGAGAATTCTAACAACTGCGTGTAAAAGAAAAGCAAAAAAATGACTTTTTCTTTAGCAGGAAGGCACGATTAGCTGGAAGTTAAACAAGCCTGGAAGAGCACATTCAATTCTCTGTGTGTGTTGCTTTTTTGAACGCCATGAATCAAAACGTGGCCTCGAATCAAGAGCTTGCTCCGGAGGCTCCCGGCCTACTCGAGAAGAGAAATGTGATGTGTTCCTTTGTGCTTTTAGCAGCTAGGTTCAAAGCACAATCTAAGAGTTATTCATTGTACCGTATTCATGAATCAATGGGAGCTTCTCACTGGCAGCTTCAGCGTAAATCTCTGCGGAGACAACTCAACTCAACGTTATTCACAAAGCGCAAGGTTTATATATGACGTACTTGGATATCGATAGTAATCTGCCAGTCGACGCACAATAGCCGCTAAAGCTAATAGCTTGAAAGTTGAAGGACGTTTCAATAATTTCTCCTAAGATTTGACTAGAATGGGCACTGATAGAAAAGTTTTTCATGCAAAACACTTTCATCTGTTATTGGGCGATAGCCCGTCTTTCTTTGTCAGCACAAACATGGGAGGCCCGATTTGAATAGGGTTACACATCCCTCTATTTATTAAAGCTTGGATTAACATGACAGGAAGTTTTGTCTGGGGGCTCTTTAAGATGGCTCAGAGAGGCAATCTGGTGACAGTAATAGGATCCAGCTAATATACTTGACTGATGCTCCTTTCCCAGTGTTATAAAGCAGAACAATGGGAGTCGGGTTCTGGGAGTGAATACATTGTGATTGGTAATAGTGTGTGTATCCATGTGTTATCCGGAGGGCCGTGGTGCGCTAATCAGCCAGAATACCGTCACTTAGCAAATATACGGTCTGAGGAAATAAAAATACTAAAAGGTCACAAAGCAATTCCATCAGGACATCTATTCTACAATTAACTGAATAGACAAAGGATATGACATTAGAGAGTGCAAGAGGAATATTTTAGCTCCGAGTTTGTTGAGATTTGTTAAAGGTTGGCTTTGAATATATGGAAATCCTTCTAATTGTGTTTCTTTTCTTTTTCCACGGTGTGCGAGTCACAAAGAAAATTCATTACTGGGGACATTTAAAAAGAATATCACAAATGCCCAACTTGAATTCATTGTTGCTCTAAAAGTCGTCGTATATTGCCTTTAGATTTGGGAAAAGTATACGTACAGTCTAGCAGTGCAACGGTTTGCAGTTCAAAGCCGAACCGTACGATTCGCCCTGTACGGTTCAATACGCCTTTATGAACCGCGCCTTTTCGGTTTTGCAATGAATTTATTCCGAACGCTTGTGGAATGAATTGGTCGAGCTCTGTGTGCCTGTGTGTGACGGGAAGCACCGCTGTGAAGAAATTCCCGCCCCGCAAGTAAATGTCCGATCGCTGTCAAGCACCTGTGTAACAGAAGCCGAGTAAACGCCCTCCCTTGCTTACGAGCGAAGTGAAAGTGAAACAAGAAAGAAAACAAAAAGCTATGGCGAGCGGAGGAGTGGAGAGACCAAATTTTTTCGAGGCTAGGTGGCTCCAATATTTCCTGACTGTAGCCGGCAGCCTACAATCTACGCCGAGATATCTCATGCGTATAGAACTACATGCGAAATGACAGACTCGGTAGCGTTAGTACACAGCCGCCATTTTAGAGCAGTAAACTTCTCAGAAAGGCTCTGATGTAGTGAACCTTCCTAGCGAACCTAAGTAACTTTTTATCTAAAATACTCCTAAATCGGCAAAATCTTGACTTGAGTCTATCTTTAAAGGATGAAACAGTTTTAAAATTTTCACATGTCGAAAGTAGACAGAAGGGAACTAATGCAAAAACGGGATCAATTTTATCAACTTCAACGGTTGATTCACAACATTAAATGACCTCCAAACATAGCAAAGGTTACTATTTTTGGGGGGTGGGGGATGAAAAAAAAAAACAAAACATGAAACGTATCACCAGTTACTTTGCCAAGTAACTTTTTTACTATTGTGTGTATTTCAGTAGTCAGTCACTACACTAGCCAAAGAGCTAAGAGGCATTTTATCAGTTGAAAATGTTTACATTTTAAGTGTTTATTTCATTTTCTTAAAAGCAAAATAAAGGCAGTTTAAAAAAAAAAAAAAAAAAAAAGCAAAACGCAAACCGAAACCGTGATCCCAAAACCGAGGTTCAAACCGAACCGTGGGGCCTGAACCATTGTACCTCTAATACAGTCATGTGAAAAAATATACAGTATGCCACCCCATGAAATATTCAGTTCTTTATTAAAGTGATCCTCTAACTTAAATACATGTAGGCGCTAATAAACCACAATTGTTCTCTTGTACTAAAATATGTTGTTAGTAACACATAAAATGTTAAATCAATGCCAATATTTTATCATATTTAGTCCATATTTTGACCGGTAGTTGGCGCCATAGTTAGCAAGTTCGCAGTGATGATGTCATTGGGATCTTTCCAAATGTGTTCAACAATTGCTTATTGCTGCCTATACTCACGAAGTAAAATGCCACGATATGCTGCTTTTGTATGCAATTTCCAGTCAAATGGAAACAACGGGAGTGAAGTGAGTGGTCAAGGTGGAATTGTTATTTTTAGTGAATAAATGTGCATAAGTGGAAGCTTTTCCCCCTTTTTGGTCCCTGTATGCACGTATCCTACCCACCATGCGTTACAACTGGCGCCCAAACATTTTTCCTGGATCCTCAGTCAAGTAAGGGATCCGTCTATTTTCTGGATCCGACGGTCCCACCGCGTCTGCAATATTGGTTTCGGATCTGTCCATTTTTATGATTCGTCGGTCCCACAGCGGCTTTTCGGATCAGCCTATTTTGTGGAATCGAGGCTGCGACATTGCCATGGGATCGGTCTAATTCCTGGATCTTCGAGTGAGAAAAAAACGCGGATTTGGATTATTATTGCTATCTTTTATGTTGACTATTCTTCGAGGGAGTTTTCCCCAAATCATACTAAATAATTAAAGCACTATGGCACGCTACAGTGACGACAGTGACTCTGACGTGGACCTTACAACAATGTTGGAGTTCGTCAGAGAACGCATGTTTGCATACTGCTGAGGTCCCGAGTGATGAGTGGTCAAGGTGGAAATATTATTTTTTGTGAATAAATGTGCAAAAGTGGAAGCTTCTCCCCTTTTTGGTACTTTTATACACGTATCCTAGCTACCACGCATTACAATGTACAAGACATGGATTACACAAGGTGTGCTCTTTGGCCTGTACTGTATGTAAAGCACACGACAGCTCTAGATGCTAACAATCTACATAATTATATTGGGATAAGTTTGAAATTGCAATATGCTTACCTTGAATATCTGCTAATAAAACCGGACAGCATACACTCTCGCTCCCAACCGGAGTTCCCAACAGCACACACTCGCATCACCAGTTTTGCCCAACTTTTGTCTAATCAGGTATTTGCTGCACGCATTTTTCCCTGAAGCTCGTCTTGTGAACGACCGACAGTGCTGTCCTGCTGTTCACTTTTCAGATCTGGTTCAAATAGGAAGGGTAGAACCGACGACATGTTGGGAAAGCTAACGAGTGACACGCTGGATTTTCGGCAACGGGACCGGTGACGTCACGCACTGCAACGTAACAAGAATGGCGACCTATCACTTACAATAATTTTACAAACTTTATTAAAGTAAAAACATTAAGAGGGGTTCGTCCTGTCCCAACACAAGTAAAACCGGAGAACGCCTGAAACCCAACTGATAACACAACCGATAAGACTCCAAGAGCCCCTTTGACACTGAGGCAGGCAAAATCTCCTACTATGGTTGCCACAGTAACGGTGACTCAGCAACTGTGATGCACAAACTGAACAGCCCAAACTGCGATAGATTATCTTAAACACACCCTTCTTTCTACCCACAGCATGCCCCGTGAGAGCCTTCAAAAGACTGAATTTTTAACTAATCATTTTTCTGGGGAACCTTTTGTTGACTTGTGATATGGTGACCTTGGATCCTCGCCTGTGTCCCTCCGTGCTGTAAGATTGCTGTCGACCTGAATAAATGGTCAACTTATGTTCCGGAGCCTTTTTCCAGCTTTCAAAATAGAGTCAGTAAAAGGGGTTAAGACTAAGGTGAACGCGCAGAGTTTGGCCTTTTGGCCACTTTGTCGGATTCTCGCAGGCCCGGGTCGCTGGAGTTGCGCCAACGCGGGTCTGGCAGTTCGGCGACAATGGTGACCAACTAGTTAAACTAATTTTACAAGTTGTATAAAATTGAAACCCCTCTTGATGGTTTCGTTATAAAATTATTTTGAACTTGTAATAATGTTTATCTTTTAAGAAGAACAAGTCTTTCTATCTGTGGATCCCTTTAAAGCAGTGGTCTCCAAACTATTCCACATAGGGCCGCAGTGGGTGCAGGATTTCACTCCAACAAAACAAGACCACAACTTTTCACCAATCTGGTGTTTTATAAGTGTAATCAGTTGATTGCAGTCAGGTGCTGCTTGTTTTAGTACAAACCAAATTGGTTAAAAGTAGGGCTGTCAAAATTATCGCGTTAACGAGTGGTAATTAATTTTTTAAATTAATCCCGTTAAAATATTTGACACAAATTAACGCACAAATGCCCTGCTGCTTTTTTTAGTAAAAACCACATTGGTTAAAAGTAGGGCTGTCCAAAATATCGTGTTAACGAGCGGTAATTAATTTTTTTTAATTAATCCCGTTAAAATATTTGACGCAATTAACTCACAAAAGCCCTGCTCAAACAGATTAAAATGACTGCGCAGTGAAAGCTGTACTTGTTGGGTTTTTCGGAGTTTTGCCGCCCTCTGCTGGCGCTTGGGTGCGACTGATTTTATAGGCTTCAGCACCCATGAGCATTGTGTAAGTAATTATTGACATCAATAATTAGTTTATTTTTTGATTGAAAATCTTACAAATTTTATTAAAACGAAAACATGAAGAGGGGTTTTAATATAAAATTTCTATAACTTGTACTAAAATTTATCTTTTAAGAATTACAGTCTTTTTATCCATGGATCGCTTTAACAGAATGTTAATAATGTTAATGCCATCTTGTTGATTTATTGTTATAATAAACAAATACAGTCCTTATGTACTGTATGTTGAATGTATATATCCATCTTGTCTTTTCTTTCCATTCCAACAATAATTTACAGAAAAATATGGCATATTTTATAGATGGTTTGAATTGCGATTAATTAATTTTTAAGCTGTAATTAACTTGATTAAAATTTTTAATCGTTTGACAGCCCTAGTTAAAAGGTCTGTGCTTGATCGGTATGAACAAAAACCAGGACCCACAGCGGCCCTCAAGGACCGGTTTGGAGACCCCTGCTTTAAAGGGTTGATTCCAATTTAATTTGGGTGACGTAGCAAGGCGTAGGAATGGAACTTGTTTGTAACCCTGGACCTTTCTGTGTACATTTTTTGGGACACCCGTACATGCTACCTAGCTGTAAGTAGCATTACAAGCTAATTATGACTTCATTTACTGAGGGGACGATATGTGGGCAGGTTCCGCCTAATAACTGATAGGACATGAAGAGGGAAAGACAGGACAGATTTGGGTCTGACTAAGCAGGGTTGCTGCCAATGAGTTCATAGAAATGAAACAAATTTCTTCAGCCATTTTCTCCGTTGTTGCTACCCTCATTATCAGCGTTACATAGGTAGCACCAAAGTATTGATGTTTGGGTAAGTAGGACAAGCACAGAGGCGTAATTGCAGTCAAATTTCAAGTGAGGCACTGAATTTTATTTACATTTATTCCACTCGAACAAAAACCAATCAGCACAATAGACTTGTGAGAGGGGTTAGCGGATCAAACTCGCATCTGTTTTTAGAGCGAGAAGAGAATCTGTGCATCTCACCCAAACCTCTCAATACTAATTAACAATCTAGTGATAGCGGCCAAATGCCAACCGTCATTAGCGCCCAACAGTAAGCAAGTCCACAGATGCAGATTTGCATGCGCTCACGCAAAGATGAAATGCGGTCCCTCATTCCGAACCGCCACAAACCATCTGCGGATAAGATATTAGATTACAAGACGTCTATTTCCAACCTCACCAGGAAACACGGGAGCGATTGTGCAATCTGATCTATCTTATGTGCTTGTTCAAATGGTGGCAACTGTTAAACACATGGCTAGCACTTAAGCTTTAAGAAATAGATGACAACTTCAATTCTTGAATCGCATTGGCTCCCTGACTTGTGCACTGATAGCGCTATTTGCATGCACTCAAGCGGCGTGCGCCGTAAACGCATCTGACAGTTATCTTTGATTTTATTTAGAAAGGATTTCAGCGGCGTCTGAAAAGATCCGCCAAGCGCTCTTTCAGTTCCCGCCGCTATTTCACTCTCGCCGAATCTGTCACTCTCCGGCTCGGTGACAGGGTCAGATAGAGAGAGCAAAGTGGTGAGAGGTGTGACAGTGTGAGCAGATGAGGGTCTCTCCGTGTGGAGGCCCCTCAGCATGACACCCATCAAGGCTACCCAGACAGACGCCAGTTGGTCCGAATAATGCCACCCACGCAAGCTCTGGGAGGGAGCCCAGAAACCATATGGAGGCCAGAAGCCAATGGACCACCAGGAGAAGACTGATAATTCCGTCTGGCTATTGTTAATCAAACTGAGCAGTCATTAATGTCCAATAAGCACATATTTAATGAGGTTTTACCACAGAGTACACAAGGACTGTACATGTTTTCACAGGAATAACCAATTCCCTCTGCTCTACAAAAGGGCTATTTCAATGGTCGATTAAACTGATTATTTTGGTGACTCATCATCACCCATAACTAGTAATAGCCGAAGACGGCACACGCTCATGTCGGCGGATTTAAGCTTGGATTTACTTACGATTGGATTTAACTACAAAAGCTGTACCGCATACAAACAGGAAGGATTGTCTCAGGAGTGATTTATTCGAGGATTCAAAGTAAATATTATTATTTTCCGTACCATGCATGTGTGATTGAAGCATTTATTCGCAGGAATTTTCTTCTTTGTTTACGAATGGAGGCGGCTAATTTTCATAACTGACTAGCCTCATAGTTTTTTTTTTAACCAATAATCGAGACTGTTTTACGTCCATATCTGTAAAGAATTCAGGGATTTGAGCATTTATTCACAATCATTTTCACCAGAAAGCTTCTGTTCATGTCAGGCGGCCGCTAGCCTCATTCGCTAACATAGTAGCACTGTACTTTGACATTATATGTAACATAAACGCTAACTGCATGGTTTCTTTGCTTTTAACCAATATTTGAGACTGTTTTACGTCCATATCTATAAAGAATTCAGGGATTTGAGCATTTATTCACAAGAATTTTCACCAGAAAGCTTCTGTTCACGTTAGGCGGCCGCTAGCCTCATTTGCTAACATAGTAGCATTGTACTTCGACATTATACTGTATGTAACATAAATGCTAACTGCACGGTTTCTTTGCTTTTAACCAGGAATCGAGACTGTTTACCTCCATATCTATGAAGAATTGGGGGATTTAAGCATTTATTTATAAGAATTTTCACCACAAAAGCTCTGTTTACGCCAGGCGGCCGCTAGCCTCATTCGCTAACATAGTAGCATTGTACTTCGACATTATACTGTATGTAACATAAATGCTAACTGCACAGTTTCTTTGCTTTTAAACAAGAATCGAGACGGTTTTACCTCCATATCTATGAAGAATTCGGGGATTTAAGCATTTATTCACAAGAATTTTCACCAGAAAAGCTTCTGTTCACGCCAGGCAGCCGCTAGCCTCATTCGCTAACATAGTAGCATTGTACTTCGACAATATACGTAAAATAAACGTTAACTGCACGGGTTCTTTGCGTTTAACCAAGAATCGAGACTGTTTTACCTCCATATCTATGAAGAATTCGGGGATTTAAGCATTTTTTCAAAAGAATTTTCACCAGAAAAGCTCTGTTTACACCAGGTGGCCACTAGCCTCATTCGCGAACATAGTAGCATTGTACTTCGACAATATATGTAAAATAAACGCTAACTGCATGGTTTCTTTGCTTTTACCAAGAATCGAAACTGTTTTACGTCCACATCTATGAAGAATTCGGGTATTTAAGCATTTATTCACAAGAATTTTCACCAGAAAAGCTCTGTTTACGCCAGGTGGCCGCTAGCCTCTTTCGCTAACATAGTAGCATTGTACTTCCTCACTATACAGTATAAAGTGTATAATGATAGTAAAGGGCTATTCTATTCCATAATAAGTTGTGATTGTATAAAGAATTTATTAATAATCTATTTACACATTATTTATAATTGATTTTGCATGTTTTCCTCAAGTATTAAGTTTCTGATGTTAAATTGAGTGATTTATTACCTGTTGAAAACTTGCAGTAAATAAAACAAAAATTAATATGCTATAAAATATAAAACTTATATGATATTTTAAATATTGCTATTGATCCTGAAAATTTGGTGATTATCTCTGCATTTGGTAATTTTGTGCATCTAGTGTAAAATCTGAGACTTTTATAGCCATTTTCAGTTGTGTTATACTTATAGAAAAATAATTAATCAGGATTTTATAAGGGAACGACTTGGAATTTTTTTGATGCCACTGCTCATGGAGACTCATATACAGTGGGGCAAATAAGTATTTAGTCAACCACCAATCGTGCAAGTTCTCCTACTTGAAAAGATTAGAGAGGACGGTAATTGTCAACATGGGTAAACCTCAACCATGAGAGACAATGTGGAAAAAAAAAAAATCACATTGTTTGATTTTTAAAAATTGGAAAATACGTATTTGGCCACCTACGAACAAGCAAGATTTCTGGCTCTCAAAGAGGTCTAACTTCTTCTAACGAGGTCTAACGAGGTTAACCAGGCTCCACTCGTTACATGTATTAATGGCACCTGTTTTAACTAATTATCTGTATAAAAGACACCTGTCCACAACCTCAGTCAATCACACTCCAAACTCCACTATGGCCAAGACCAAAGAGCTGTCGAAAGACACCAGAGGCAAAATTGTAGACCTGCATCAGGCTGGGAAGACTGAATCGGCAATAGGTAAAACGCTTGGTGTAAAAAAATCAACTGTGGGAGCAATTATTAGAAGACATACAAGACCACTGATTATCTCCCTTGATCTGGGCCTCTTTAACATTTTCAAGTGGAAGAACTTGCGCAATTAGTGGTTGACTAAATACTTTTTTGCCCCACTGAATGGCTAAAGTATGTGCCTGTTTTGGCTTTAGGTCAGTAGCAGCTTTTGTTTTGTAAATATCTGAATTTGAAGTTTTTGAAAATAGGCGTCCTACAAATTTCGTTTCCCGTGTCATGTCAATAGGTTATGAAGTCTATGGTTTACACCAGGCATGTCCAAAGTCCGGCCCGGGGGCCAAATGCGGCCCGTGGTCAAATTTCATCCGGCCCCCAGCCTCTGTCATAACATCTGGCCCGCACACAGACTTAATAAATTGGTCAGCAGTACTAATACCAGCATATGAAGTAGCGTACACACTAAATGCTGCTCCTCATTTACCCACTAAAAGGCAGCAGCACTCTAAACAACATTACCCCATGTGACCCTTTACTCCCAATTTTCTAAAATGGCGACAATCAACAAAAAAACAGAAAGTTGACTGCGATGGCAGACGCTTTAAGGATAGGTGGAAATTGGACTTTTTCTTCACTAAAATACGCAACAACTGTGTTTGCCTCATTTGCAAAGAGACATTCGCTGTTTTTTAAGAGTTCTATGTAAGGCGATATTACCAAACAAGACACGCTGACATGTACGACAAGATTACAGGGGAGATACGCAGCGAGAAATTGAAGCTAGTTTAATTTCACAGCAGCAGTATTTCGCTAGAGCCAGAGAGTCGAAAGAGAACGCCACAAATGCAAGTTGCGAGATTGTTCAAATTATGAATTAAAAAACAATAATAAAGCAAACGTGATACACAGAATGGCGTGCTAAAATTTGCTACAATATATTGTTCTACGTAAAGGACGTCAGCCAAGGTCGCCCCCCCCACATTTTTACCACACCAAATCTGGCCCCATTTGCAAAAATATGGACACCCCTGCTTTACACCAACCCCCCCGAGACTTCCAGTGTTAAAAGTTGGTGGGGACAATTTGAGCATCCTGAAAAGTTGTTAGTTTTATGTCCCTGCCTACAGTCCCTATGCAAACCTACGCCCTTAGTTTCACAAGCAGTTTTCTGTACTCTTCGATAACAGCCACCACACGCAGCGCACCTAAAATTGTCTTCCCTTATCTCTTGACTTTCTGCCTCCATCTTACGGCAGTGCCACTCATCTTTTCCGACCCGCTGATCTCGGTGTCAACGCGCGCGAATGTAGCCCATCCGCCAGGCACATTTAGTACAAACAGTTCACCTGACAAGGTAACACCCTCGAAGGTGGCTTCCGTAGCCGCTACCCTACCATTATCCCGGGTGAGACTGTGGAATTTACGAGCAGCGGGTAGGAGATCAAAGCTCGCGCTGACAGACTCGGCAAACGCAAAGATTTATTCAAGTCATCGCTCGCAATGATAGGGCTTTATTAGTTGTCAGTAGGCCAGCTTCGGAGGCCCCGCGGTCGTCCGCCGCTGGATTCAAACTTCTACGGACACCGTGATGACAGGATACCAGGCACTCTGCGGTTACTCGCTGGATGGAATTCGAATGTCAATCGCCCTTCCCGCTGCCGTCTCCCTCCCTCTCGCTCTCGTTTGTCATCTCTCCTCCCTCCTCTCCTTTCCTCCCTGGTGTTTGTCAGGGCTGGTGATTAGCTGTCACCCTCTGCAGAAGCAGATAACACCCCACACAGCCTGTTTCCCCTCTGGGAGCATGCACACACGTAAAACAGGGGGGGAGAAAAATGCACAAATAAATGTGAAGTGCGTGTAGACGCGTGCACACGAAAGACACTTGACGTCAAAATAATATACAGTAGTCCGTAGCACTTTTGTGTTCATTTACCGAGATGTACTTATCCGTAACGTCTGCGGTAACGGAACGCCATTTAGATTTTATCAATCTTGACTGTGATTAATGTTCTACGCATCGATTCTAATTGCAATTCCTTTCTTTTCGAGGAATCTAAGATGCGAAAGCAGTTTGTTGGCAATAGAACTCTGCGTCTTTCCAAGCACAATTTGAGTTGGCTGCGAGAGCTGATTTTCAGACATTATGACTTGGCATTCTCATAGCCAGCTGCAGCTGTTCAATTGCAGCCGCCGCCGCATAATTCTCGTTCAACATTTTCCTGCTGTCTAAACTTGAAAGAGTACTTCAACACTTTTCACAGTCTTTTGACCAATTTGCACTCACGACAAGTTTTGTTGAAATGATCAGAGGTGGGTAGAGTAGCCAAAAATTTGAGTCAAGTAAGAGTAGCGTTACTTCAGAATAATACTACTCAAGTAAGAGTAGAAGTAGTCATCCAAAAAATGTACTCAAGTACAATTAAAAAAGTATTTGGTGAAAGAGATACTGTAATTTCATAATAATAATAACTGGACATTTTGGACACCATTGGACAAGGTGAGGATGCTGGAACTTTTGTTTGGTGCTGTTCCAGTGAGATTTACAAAGATGACTGCCTGAAGAAGACATTAAAATTCCCTCAGTCCTTGAAGATATGGGCCTGCATGTCAGGCAAAGACTAAATCTTCAATAAATGCACAAGTTTACATTGAAATTTTAGACAGCTTTCTTATCCCTTCAATTGAAAATATGTCATTTTCCAAGATGACAATGCATCATGCCACAGAGCTAAAACTAGAGGCGTGCGAAATTTCCGATTCTTAGATTATTCGCGATTCGGCCGTGGAAGATTCGAGAACGATTCACAACCATTCAAATTCCGATTATTGAATTATACCAGGTAAAACGGAAGTAAAACACAGTCAGCGCGGTCTTTGGGACGCAATGAGGAACGGACCGAGAGTAAATATCATGTTCAACTAGATAAAAAAACAAAACAATTATACCTGACTGGGGCCGACAGCGGCTACAAACAATGCCCAGTTGCTAGTTGCTACAAACATACGGCTACAGTAGATATCATATATATGTAGAACTATAGATGCAAAATGACAGACGACGGCGGTGTTAGAACATGTATTATTGAACAGAGATGCGAAATGACAGACTTTCAGGCGTAAGTAAACAGCCGCCATCTTAAAGCAGTAGACCTCTCTAGAAGGCTCTGTTGTCGCGAACCTAACTAACTTTTTATCTAAAATACTCCTAAATCGGCAGAATCTTGTCTTGAATCTATCTTTAAATAATGAAATAGTTTTAAAACTTTGACAAAAGTAGACAGAAGGGAAGCAATTTTAACAACTGTAACAGTTGATTCACAACATTAAATTAATTGAATGTAGTTTAAAGCTGCTGATACAGAATGGGGACTGGAGTATTTTATTTACTGTTATTTTTGTATATTTGTTTACTGTTATATGTTAACTTGATACTGAAATAGTAGTTAATAGTAGTGAGAGGATTTTGGAACTAATGTACAAAACATTAAAAAAAAAAAAAAAGAGGGGGGTGCATCAATAATCGTTTTATAATCAAATCGGAGCCTCTGAATCGTAATCGTAATCGAATCGTTAGGTGCCCAAAGATTCCCAGCTCTCGCTAAAACTGTTAATTCCTTGGAGAAAGACTCATCCAGTCAATGTCATGGCCTGCAAATAGCCCAGATCTCAACCCTATTGAAAACCTGTGGTGGAAATTGAAAAAATGGTCCACAGCAAGGCTCCGACCTGCAAGGATGATCTGGCAACTGCAATCAAAGAGAGTTGGCACCAAACTGATTAAGAATACTCATTAAGTCCATGTCTCAGAGACTGCAAGCTGTCTAAAAGCCAGAGGTGGTGCTACTAAATACTAGAGATGGGTTTTGATTGTTATTTCTTTGTTTGTTTCTCATGATTCCATATATTTTTCCTCAGAATGGAGTGATTCCTTATATATTTCCCAGCACTTGTTCTATAAAATTAACATTTACTGACCACCACAATGTTTTTATTCATTTCTTTTAGTGTTTCTGAATGCTAAAGAGTTGCACTTTTGAACTAATTCATTATTTTTTTCAAGCTTTTTATCAGAGTTTGTTCTACATGATAAAATGTCTGAGTGAGTGCTCGTCCGAGACTGGTAATTCCATACTGTTTGCTAGGAGTTGTAGATATGGAGGTAAAACAGTCTCGATTCTTGGTTAAAAGCAAAAAACCGTGCTGTTAGCATTTACTTTAAGTAAATATTGCGAACTATTAGGCTAGTCAGTAACAGTAAAACAGAGTTTTTCTAGCGAAAATTCTTGTAAATAAATGCTTTAATCCCTGAACTCTTTCTAGATATGGGCGTAAAACAGTCTCGTTTCTTGGTTAAAAGGAAAACCGTGCAGTCAGCAGTTCTTTTACGTAAATATTGTGAAGTATAATGCCAATGCCGTAGCGACTAATTTCTCCTATTGATTTTTTCACAACGTTTCAAAATGCATGCACATAAATTGCAATGGATAATTACCGTATTGGGCCGAATATAAGACGGCCCTGATTATAAGACGACCCCCTCTTTTTCAAGATTCAAGTTTGAAAAAAGACACCAAATTAATTTTTATACAGAAAATAATGACAGTACATCTGAAACATAAGATTATAACAACATATTTGAGAGAAAAAGCATGTTATTTTGCCTCATTCAAATCTTAATATCTGAACATTTAAATATGTAAACTAAAGTGCAATCACATTCGTAAATGAATAGCTTCTGGTTTTTGAAATTTAAATAAACAAATCTATTGTGATAAAACAACAAAATTGCAATAACTGCATTAACTATCAAAGTGAAGTCTCACTGTAACTTTAGTCTTGAAACAAATTTGGATATGGAAAAACATTGCAATAAAATAATTCAAACTGGTTTAACTTGAGAGTAATTGAGATCTGTCATGACAGAACATCGCTTCAATGATATCTGGTGCCATCTATCGTCTTCAATGGGTATAACGTCTAGACCGCGAATATAAGACGACCCCCACTTTTTCAGTCTTATTTCAATGCAAAAAACACCTTTATACTCGGGCCAATGCGGTAGGTGCGCGGTAAATTTGGGGTGAAAAACAAAGAATTTGAAGTGCGCCTTATGGCCTGAAAAATATGTTTTGTTTTTTCATTTGTTAATCTATTTCAGAGATTAAAAACAAACAAACAAAAACCGCATTGTGCCCACTGTGCTGTTGTACTATCTTTGGTGTTGGTGAACATAAAAGTGCTTGAAAGGAACAAAAATGTGTTGCAGTCTGATGAAACTTTTTGGCCATGGTTCCAAAAGGTATGTTTGGCATAAAAAAACAAAACTAATCACCACCGAAAGAACACACCGTGAAGCTTGGCTGCGTCTTGCTTTCAGGTTGTTTTTCTTAAGCCAGTACTTGGACCTTATTCAAGGTCAAGAAATCCAAAAAGCCGCAGTAATCAGTTTCAGCACCGATTTTTCAGGCTTCTGTCAAAATGCAACAACAAAAGCCGATAACTGTGTTACTGACGGAAATAGACGTCCGATCCATTTGAACTGAGGGAGTGCTGCCAACTCTCCTCGTTCAAACGAATTGGACGTTTACTGGCGTAAATGGCTTATCTCAACGTGTTGGTCTTTGTGGTATATTACGTACAGAGAGGCAGGGGCGTGATCTCTCCATGTCTTTGGTTGTCTGTATTTGCCTTGCTGTCTTTATTGTGCTCCCAGTGTGCTCTTTCTTTCTGTCTTGTCTGTATTTCATGGCTGTTTCAGCCCTTTGCTCTCGCTCCCTCTCTCCTATTACCTCACTTTTCTATTCTAGTCCCATAGCAGGCTTGTCATGTCCTAAGAAATCACCGCTTGTTCTTGACTACTGCAAGATGACACATTGAAATGCTGTGATTAGCCAACATTTTTCTAGCGTTCTAGAGCAAAAGAGAAATCTATGCTGTCTATACATGCTATTGTGATAGTACAAGATAAGGCGGCACATTCCTATCATAATAAGATGAAGTTAAATTGATGGCATTGCCTTTCCCAACCTCTTGATCAAATGATATATTATGTGACTAATGCTGATTTGGATGCTAGTGTTATTTTTTGTTTTGGTGTCCTTTAAAATAATAAAACACTTATTCGGTCGAGGAATTTGATTGGCTTTTGCATGAAGCAGTGATTAAATGTACAGTATACCCTTTAAAATATATACATACGTGTGTGTATATATACATACATGTGTACATATAAATGTATACATGTATGATTATAAATATGTATACGTATGTACAGTGGTATGAAAAGGTATCGGAACCATTTGGAATTTCTCACATTTCTGCATAAAATCACCATCAAATGTGATCTAATCTTTGTCAAATCACACAGATGTAAAAACATTGTCTGCTTTAACTAAACCACACAAAAATGGATAGGTTTTCATATTTTAATGAGGATAGCATGCAAACAATGAAAGAAGAGGGAAAAATAGGTAAGTGAACCCTCTGCCTAATGAGACTTTAAGAGCAATTGAAACCAATTTTTACCAAACAATTCAAGTCAGGTGTGTGCCCAATCACTGATGAGTGGTTTAAAGCTGCCCTGCCCACTATAAAACACACACCTGGTAAGAATGAGAAGCTTTGACTGATTTGCATCATGGCTCAGTCAAAAGAGCTGTCTAAAGACCTGCAATCAAGAATTGTTAATTTGTATAAAGCTGGGAAATGATACAAAACCCTCTCTAAAAGTCTGGATGTTCATCAATAGACAGTCAGAGAAGTCTACAAATGGAGTTGCATCTGTTGCATCTCTCCCAAGGAGTGGCCGTCCACCAAAGATGACGCCAAGAGTTCAGCACGGAATACTCAGAGGTAAAAAAACAAAATATTACACAAAATATTAAATGTGATGGTTCAATTATCTTTTTTCCCCTTCTGTCATTGTTCGCATGCTATCCTCCTTAAAATATGAAAACCTATAAATGTCTGGGTGGTTTTAGTTGAAGCAGACACTGTTTTTTTTCATCTGTGTGATTTTGACAAGGATCAGATCACATTTGATGGTGATATTATGCAGAAATGTGAGAAATTCCAAAAGGTTCGGATATTTTTTTTGTACCGCTGTATGTGTGTATATGGCGGAAAACACAGAAAAGACTGAAAAAACAGTTTCTGCTCTCGCACCCCTCTATAAAATAAACTGCTGCATTTTAAGCCAAAAGAACTGTTGTGTCTGATAGAACAATATGTCTATATGCTGCCATAGCAGATTCATGGCGCATTAAGTCCCCGAACTATTTCTAATTTGTCCATTTGACCCTGAAAAGCCCGTTTACAGATGTCGCACAACCGCATTTGTTTCAACCCAGCCATATAACAAAGGTAAGTAATTATAGTTATTATTTAAAATGTCTCATTTTTAGCTCAGTATAATTAATTGATGTCCAATATTTAGTTTAAACAAATAAAACTACTTAAAAAAATTATTTACTCGCATATTTTAAAGTTTTAAACAAATTACGTCACAATGAAAAAATTGGCGTCTGTAAAAAAGTCACGGATATCTACCTCATAACCAGTGTTGTTAATAACGGCGTTACAATATAACGGCGTTACTAACGGCGTTATTTTTTCAGTAGTGAGTAACCTAATTAATTACTTTTCTCAGCTTGACAACGCCGTTACCGTTACTGAGGCGGGAAAGGCGTGCATTACGATGCGTTACTAAGTTGGTTGAATAAAAAAAGTCTGAGAGACGGACTCACGGAGACGAGAGAGCAGAACAGGAGTGGGGAAGACGCCGTTGCAAACGCGATGCTAGGTGGCTCCAATAATACCTGACTGTAGCCTACAAACTACGCCCACATGATACGGTAGATATCACATATTATAGAACTAGATTCAAATGATAGACACGGCTGCATTGGCAACATGTTTTAAGGACTACATGCGTTAGTAAACAGCCGCCATCTTAAAGCAGTAGACCTCTCAGGAAGGCTCTGTTGCAGAGATCCTTCCTAGCGAACCTACTTTTTTTTTTTTTTCCTAATCTAAAATGGTCCTAAATCGGCAAAATCTTGACTTAAATCTATCTTTAGATGATGAAACAGTTTTAAAACTTACACATGTTGAAAGTAGACCGAAGGGAACTCATGCAATAGCGGGAGCAATTTTAACAACTTTAACGGTTGATTCACAACTTTAAATGACTTCCACACATAGCAAAGGTTGCTATCTAGTTATCGCAATACCCTTGTGTCTAGTTAAGTGGAGGGTAAAGAATTGGGCTAGGGTCAATTGTCCCAAAAAACCTTTAAACTTCACATTGTGTGATTTTATTTTTTATTTTTTGAGAAAAAAAAACAACAACAACAGGAAAATTATCACTGGTTACTTTGCCAAGTAACTAATTACTCTTAAATTCAGGTAACTGAGTTACTAACACAATTACTTTTTGGGAGACGTAAGTTGTTACTGTAATTAATTACTTTTTTAAAGTAAAATTAACAACACTGCTCATAACTATCACTTAATTGTATTTTTTTCGATACTGTCGCATTTTCCCTAATATTTAGATGATAAATAATCGATCCAAACAAAGAAAAATTGAAAAAAAAAAAAACGTTTAAAAGGGTAAATATATGAAAATGAACACCTCGATTACTCCTTGATGTCTGCGATTTCTGCATCGCGACCCTTGTTATATGACCATGTTTCACCCATAAAATCCCCCAAAAATTCAACTGTGGCCATTCACATCTGTGTCTTGACACTCAATGATACATGCTATTTGGAGTTTTGGGATCGAAACATGGTAAGTACGCGATAATATCTCGTTAAAATCATGGCGTCTTTAATTCTGCTCTCGCGTGCTCTCCTCGTACCTCCAGTTAGGGTTTTTCTGTTTAAAAAAAAAAAAATTTTTAAATGCCCTCCAGTTCAATTTTTTTTCTTCCCCCAGAAAATTGACATTTTAAGCTTTCCAATGATGTATCACACATGCAAATCGGACAATTTTGAAATTTGGCCAAATTGGGGGGTCTCAGAGCGGAACTTCAAGTCACTTGAGTGTTTTCCGCTGTATATATTATATCATATATACTGTATATATTATATATACTACATGTACATGTATGTTTGAATGTATATACTGTATATGTTCGTCAGGGGTCGCGTTAACCGAATATTTTCCGTCGTTGACCGGTTTTTTAAAACGGTGATGGAAAAGTCCATCTGTCGTTTTGACAGGTTGCAATTCACACCACAGACCACAGGGTGGCGAGTGAGCATATTAATTAGCAATTGTCTCTCTTGATGCATGACATCGTTGGCCTTACTCGGAAAAATGTCAAGGCAACTGAGTGTTTGCCTGGCACGGCCAGACTGTTCTCCCTGTATTTTTCAAACACTGACAAAGTGTAGGGACTAAATCAATCGACAAATCAGATTTGTTTATTTGCGTGACGTGTTCTTCACGAGCAACGTCACTCTTGCGCACCGAAAGTCGTCTCTACAAGAACACGGATGGCGAACGGGAGAGCCGAGAATATGTTCCAATCCGCGGTAAATTCAGTTTTAAATGAGCTAAAACACATCGACGCGAGTCATTGACAACAGTCTGTCTCGCGCTAGCCATGTTGAATAAACGCCGCTCTTCTCGTATGTTAACTTCCGCGCGCAAGTCCCACATCCTGCCCTCGTCGCTTTGCTAACGGCACGTCTGCCCGTCGCTGATTGGTGCACTCCGCTGTCTGTTTGCCTCTTGTTAAGCTTGTTCGGACAGAATATTAATTAAAAATGAATGAAAACTAAATACTATTGAATATGTCATTATTATCATTTTAAAAATGTAAGTGACGGGTAAAAATAGATTATGACCGGATTTTTATGACACTGTCAGTCAAAATGACAGACAACGAAAAAGTCTAGCGCAACCTCTGATGTTCGTATACTGTATGTATATGTGTGTATGTGAAACGGGTACACGCAGGTCCGCTTGTGTTAGCGGTGCGTGGAAAACCTTCCCTCCCATGCCTTCATGTGAGTGCGCTGGCAGCTAGGCTGCCAGCTCGAGCTTAGGGCCTAGCGTTTAGTGTTTCCGCCTGCCGAGTGGGCGCATCGTGCGGCGCGAGTCTTGACCTGAGCGAGGTGGGGTTGGTGCGGTGCCTAAACACCGGTTACATTGGTGCCGTGACCCGGATCGGCAGCGAGACTTGACCTGAGCGAGGTGGGGTCGGTGTGTTGCAGACACACTGGTTACATTAGTGCCGTGACCCGGATCGGCAGAGAAGATTTTTGGCAGGCAGACACACTAACCGCTAAGCTATTAGCTCGAGCTGAGAGCCTAGCCGCCAGCGCACCCACATGAAGGCATCGGAGGGAAGGTTTTCCACGCACCGCCCACACACGCGGACCTGCGTGTACCTGTTACAGATATTTATGTGTGTACGTGTGTGCCGTGTACATAAGGGCAGTTGAGCACCAGAAACGTAAAAACTAGGGCTGTCAAACGATTAAAATTTTTGATCGAGTTAATTACAGCTTAAAAATTAATTAATCGTAATTAATTGCAATTCAAATCATCTATAAAATATACCATATTTTTCTATAAATTATTGTTGGAATGGAAAGATAAGACACAAGATGGATATATACATTCAACATACGGTACATAAGTACTGTATTTGTTTATTATAACAATAAATCAACAAGATAGCATGAACATTATTAACATTCTGTTAAAGCGATCGATGGATAGAAAGACTTGTAGTTCTTAAAAGATAAATGTTAGGTATAGAAATGTTATATTAAAACCCCTCTTAATGTTTTCGTTTTAATAAAAATGGTAAAATTTTCAATCAAAAAATAAACTAGTAGCCCGCCATTGTTGTTGTCAATAATTACACAATGCTAATGGGTGCTTAAGCCCATAAAATCAGTCGCACCCAAGCGCCAGCAGGGGGCGACAAAACTCCAATAAAACACAAGTAACAAGTTGGCATTGCACTGTGCTGTCATTTTAATCAGTTTGAGCGGGGCATGTGCGTTAATTGCGTCAAATATTTTAACGTGATTAATTTAAAAAATTAATTACCGCCCGTTAACGCGATAATTTTGACAGCCCTAGTAAAAACAGTTAGTAGCAAGTCTTAAGTGGATTAGAAAAGTGTTTTTGCCAATTTGAGACCTAAACACTCTCTATTAAAGAGAATAAAAATACTTTTTTAGGGCAGTCTCAATTCAAATATCAGGGCACTAAGTACTCATCGGGGCGTTGGTGGAGTATGCATGCATGAGTAGAAAAATTCATGTCAAATAAGGACGTTTAACGTAACACTTTTGAACTTTACGTTGCGTTTTAAGGCAGCCCGTGCAGTGCAAAGCTCCACTTTCCCTCCCTTCTGTGTTTTTGTCCATGTTGCACATCTGAGGTGTAGGTGCGGGCAGCTCTGTTCACAGCTGGGAGTGCTTGCAGATCAGCTGAAGATCACAGAGTTTTTACATTATACAAGGCTCGTGTGAGCTCAGGATTTCCTGGCCTTTTGTTGTATAGCCGCTTTGCGGAATAGCAGATCAAAGCTTCGGTCTGTGCGCCTCACGCAACATCATTTACACATCTTTGAAATCTACAATCATGGAAGAGGACGACGGAAGCTCTCCCGCATTCATGAATGGGGAACTTTGACCAGAGACAAAGGTTAGGCGGGGAACGCAAACGGCGCCGCAGATGATTTGAGCGTTCCCCGCCGCTCATTCATTCCATTTCGCGGATTGGCCGTTCGCTTTCTTCTTTTCACACGAAAAAGCTATTCATTACCCGATCCGGGTTTGATGATCGCTAGATTGTTAACGGCGAGTCCACAACTCATGAAATATGTATCTATTGAAATGATGTGCACGTTCAGCAGCTGTTTCATAGAGACGCCGAGGTCTCTGTCTGTTGTCGCTCCAGAGCGAACCCTTGTTGATGTTTTTCCTCACGTGGACGGCGGTGTCCATTTTTGTTAAAATAAAGGCTTGCTTCTGCTATGTGAACAGCAGATTACCCTCCTGCTGTCGGGGACAACTTTTCTAATTTCACACTGCATTTTGAAAGATAACTTTTCAAAACAAACAAACAGCCAGATACAGTGGGGCAAATAAGTATTTAGTCAACCACCAATTGTGCAAGTTCTCCTACTTGAAAAGATTAGAGAGGCCTGCAATTGTCAACATGGATAAACCTCAACCAATAGAGACAGAATGTGGTAAAAAAACAGAAAATCAAATTATTTGATTTTTAAAGAATTTATTTCCAAATTAGAGTGGAAAATAAGTCTTTGGTCACCAACAAACAAGCAAGATTTCTGGCTGTCAAAGAGGTCTACCTTCTTCTCGTGAGGCCTAACGAAGCTCCACTCGTTACCTGTATTAATGGCACCAGTGTTAACTCATTATCGGTATAAAAGACACATGTCCACAACCTCAGTCAGTCACACTCCAAACTCCACTATGGCCAAGCCCAAAGAGATGTCGAAGGACACCAGTGACAAAATTGTAGACCTGCACCAGGCTGGGAAGACTGAATCTGCAATAGGTAAAACGCTTGGTGTAAAGAAATCAACGGTGGAAGCAATTATTAGAAAATGGAAGACATACAAGACCACTGATAATCTCCCTCGATCTGGGGCTCCATGCAAGATCTCACCCCGTGGCGTCAAAATGATAACAAGAACGGTGAGCAAAAATCCCTGAAGGGAAGAGGTACCGTTCTCGCACACACCATATTATTGTTTGCATTAGTCTAGCACATTCATCTAACTATAGTTTAGGCAGACTTCACTCAGTGCTCTTGACACAGTAAAGTCACCTTATCGGGGCTCCTGAGGGGGAAAAGGAAAAATGGTACCATTTCTCGTAGGCACCGTCTAACTGTTTGCATTACTCGAACACACGTAATATAATTAACCAGGGAATAGTATCATTTCTCATATTTACTGTAGGACTGCACCAAATATAAAATAGCACAACATAGTTTAATGAAAAGCAGCATAGATACACAACGACATCTTATCATAGAAGCCCAACATATGCGTCACGTGCAAGATTGACGCACCAAAACTTGCAAATCAGGTCTGCAAGAACAAAGCGCTCCTTGTCCTAAAACAAGTAGAGCCAGCCCGGATAACAAAGTTGATAGCGGGCGCTTGTGACGTCACGAACAGCGTCGGTTGCTGTGGCAACCACATCCCATCCACGCACGGACCTAAACAGCCCGAAACCGGCCAGAGAGGGATGATCCCAAAGCAACGCCCGGACACACCTTCGCCCGGCCCACGGACTTAAAAAACACTGGACACTGAGACAGATTTTGCTGCTCGGAAACATGTAGCCTTGTTTTGGATCCAGAATTGTCCCTCCGTCGTCTGTTTTTGCCTTGTTTTTGACCATTGTCGACGAATAAATTGTCAACCTGCTTTCGGCGAGTCTTTTTCAAACTTTTGGAACATGAAGTCACTACAAAGGGTTAACATCCGAGATGAACGCGTGAAATTCCGTCTTCCTGGTGGGTGCGCGTGCGGAGGCAGCATCGGCAGGGCGGCACTTAGTTCGGTTGTCGCTGTTTCCGTGCGGCTTGTCTGGGGAGGCGAATTTCAAAATCCCAGAAACACACGGGGGGACCTAGTGAATGGCCTACAGAGAGCTGGGACCACAGTAACAAAGGCTACTATCAGTAGCACAATGCGCCGCCAGGGACTCAAATCCTGCACTGCCAGATGTGTCCCCCTGTTGAACAAAGTACACGTCCAGGTGCGTCTGCGGTTCGCTAGAAAACATTTGGATGATCCAGAAGAGGACTGGGAGAATGTGTTATGGTCAGATGAATCCAAAATAGAACTTTTTGGTAGAAACACAGCTTCTCGTGTTTGGAGGAGAAAGAATACTGAATTGCATCCGAAGAACACCATACCCACTGTGAAGCATGGGGGTGGAAACATCATGCTTTGGGGCTGTTTTTCTGAAAAGGGACCAGGACGACTGATCCGTGTATAGGAAAGAATGAATGGGGCTATGTATCGAGATATATTTAGTGAAAATCTCCTTCCATCAGCAAGGGCATTAAAGATGAGACCTGGCTGGGTCTTTCAGCATGACAATGATCCCAAACACACAGCCAGGGCAACAAAGGTGTGGCTTCGTAAGAAGCATTTCAAGGTCCTGGAGTGGCCTAGCCAGTCTCCAAATCTCAACCCCATAGAAAATCTGTGGAGGGAGTTGAAAGTCCTTGTTGCCCAATGGCAGCCCCAAAACATCACTGCTCTAGAGGAGATCTGCAAGGAGGAATGGGCCAAAATACCAGCAACGGTGTGTGAGAAGAGTTACAGAAAACGATTGGCCTCCATTATTGCCAACAAAAGGTACATAACAAAGTAGTGAGATGAACTTTTGGTGTTGACCAAATACTTATTTTCCACCATGATTGGCAAATAAATTCTTTAAAAATCAAACAATGTGATTTTCTTGGTTTTTTCCACATTCTGTCTCTCGTGGTTGAGGTTTACCCATGTTGACAATTACAGGCCTCTCTAATATTTTCAAGTGGGAGAACTTGCACAATTAGTGGTTGACTAAATACTTATTTGCCCCACTATGTGAACAGCAGATTAGCCTTCTGCTGTTGGGGACAACTTTTCTAATTTCACACTGCATTTTAACAGATAACGTTTCAAAACAAACAGCAGATACATAGAAATGTAGTTGGTTTTGGATGCCATCCATCCACATTCGCTCAATTAATGATGAGACCAGGACAACATCGCCAAAACCATTTTGGCTTTGTGGAGAAAAGGCAGCGAGTGTTTTTCGCTCCTCGGCTGGAATAGCTGGACTCAAAGATGAATGACTGTGTTCTCGAGGAACTCGGAGGTTGATTTAATTGACTTGAATTAAACCTAAGAAAGGTAGAAATGGAGACAGAGAGAAAATCCATGCTGTTGATCTATTAAAGCCTCCAGGGCTCCGATTCGGATTACGTAGATTATTTTACTATCTGGTCACAGTCACACTTCTGTTTTATCCCTGGAGTTCATTCTATTTATTTATTGGTTGAGGAGGAGACGGTATGACCGTAACTGTCATTAGGGATGCAACGATACAGTTACAGTGGGGCAAATAAGTATTTAGTTAACAACTAATTGTGCAAGTTCTCCCACTTGAAAATATTAGAGAAGCCTGGAATTGTCAACATGGGTAAACCTCAACCATGAGAGACAGAATGTGGAAAAAAAAAAAAAAATGAAAATCACATTGTTTGATTTTTGAAGAATTTATTTGCAACTCATGGTGGGAAATAAGTATTTGGTCAATACCAAAAGTTCATCCCAATACTTTGTTATGTACCCTTTGTTGGCAATAACGGAGGCCAAACGTTTTCTGTAACCCTTCACAAGCTTTTCACACACTGTTGCTGGTATTTTTGGCCCATTCCTCCATGCAGATCTCCTCTAGAGCGGTAATGTTTTGGGGCTGCCGTTGGGCAACACGGACTTTCGACTCCCTCCACAGATTTTCTATGGGGTTGAGATCTGGAGATTGGCTAGGCCACTCCAGGATCATTGTCCTGCGGAAAGACCCAGCCACGTCTCATCTTCAATGCCCTTGCTGATGGAAGGAGATTTTCAATCAAAATCTCTCGATACAAGGCCCTATTCACAGTGGCGCCTCCAGAAAATTTTCATAGGGGTGGCCAGTTGGGGCCAATTAAAATCTTGGGATGGCACACCAAAACTAAAAGCCATAATTTCAGGTTTTCAATATATTATTGCAGTAAAAAGGTCAGGGGAAAACTATCAGAAAGACTTAAGGACACAGCTACTGATATACTTTGGTGTATTGTGTAATATTTGATGTTACTAATGATTTAATGTGCATAGTCTATTATTGTCCAGTCAACATTTTGAGTTCCACAACAATTCTGTTTTATTGCGTTATGTATATATTAGGCACAAGGTGTACATTTAACAAAACAAAATAAATGCATTCATTTGGGATGAAATGCATAACTGATGCTACAACAGTCTAACGATATATTGGCAAGTGGCCCCTGGTGGCGCCACTGCCCATTCATTCTTTCCTTTACACAGATCAGTCGTCCTGGTCCCTATGCAGAAAAACAGCCCCAAAGCCTGATGTTTCCATCCCCATGCTTCACAGTGGGTATGGTGTTCTTCGGATGCAATTCAGTATTCTTTCCCCTCCAAACACGAGAAGCTGTGTTTCTACCAAATAGTTCTATTTTGGTTTCCTCTGACTAGAACACATTCTCCCAGTCCTCTTCTGGATCATCCAAATGCTCTCTCGCAAACCGCAGACGGGCCTGGGCATGCACTGGCTTCAGCAGGGGGACACATCTGGCAGTGCAGGATTTGAGTCCCTGGGGGCGCATTGTGTTACTGATAGTAGCCTTTGTTACTGTGGTTCCTGTAGGTCATTCACTAGGTCCCCCCGTGTGGTTCTGGGATTTTTGCTCACCGTTCTTGTTATCATTTTGACGCTACGGGGTGAGATCTTGCACGGAGCCCCAGATCGAGGGAGATTATCAGTGGTCTTGTATGTCTTCCATTTTCTAATAATTGCTCCCACAGTTGATTTCTTTACACCAAGCGTTTTACCTATTGCAGTTTCAGTCTTCCCAGCCTGGTGCAGGTCTACAATTTTGTCTCTGGTGTCCTTCGACAGCTCTTTGGTCTTGGCCATAGTGGAGTTTGGTGTGTGACTGACTGAGGTTGTGGACAGGTGTCCTTTATACCGATAATGAGTTAAAACAGCTGCCATTAATACAGGTAACGAGTGGAGCCTCGTTAGACCTCGCTAGAAGAAGTTAGACCTCATTAGCCACGTATACATGCTGACTTTTATTCATACCGATTCAAATCATTCCGAATGGAAATTTCACATCAGCTGTTTACATGTCACTTCATCTATTCCGATCCAGCGTTTACATGTGTCTGCCTTTATTCCGAAAGGACGTTTGACAACTGCCGTCTGACATGCGTAGATTAATCAAAACAAAGCGTCACGTTGCAAAACATGGAGATCGATCGTCAGATCAGCTGCTGTTTTAACTTTTCGAGTGGAAACAAAACTTCAGAATGATACGCCGTTCATTTAAAAAGTTGTGTGGGTGCGCTGTGCGTGTGCTTGGAAGCCATGTTGCAAGTGACGTTACTTACGTCACCAAGTGACGTCACCAAGTCAGTACGGAGCATGTGCAGAAAGAACGCAACCAGACACCATTCCGCTTCCCTGTTTACATGATATAATTTTACTTATAATCGGTTTGGGAAAAGGAATATTCCACCCCTGTGAATCAGAATTGAAATTCCATTCGGTTTGGGCCTGTTCATTCCGAATGAGGTGTTTATATGGCACACATTTATTCGGTTTGAACAAATATTCCGATTGTAATTGGAATATTTGGCTCCATGTAAACGTGGCAAGTGACAGCCAGAAATCTTGCAGGTACCAAATACTTATTTTCCACTCTAATTTGGAAATAAATTCTTTAAAAATCAAACAATGTGATTTTCTGTTTTTTTTCCCCACATTCTGTCTCTCATGGTTGAGGTTTACCCATGTTGACAATTACAGGCCTCTCTAATCTTTTCAAGGAGGAGAACTTTCACAATTGGTGTTTGAATAAATACTTATTTGCCCCACTGTATATATAAAATATATCTTTTTGAGTCCAAAATGTTGATTATAATTGGTCATTAAAGAAGAAAACATGAGTTTAGACATGAAGGTGTCCTAAAAACAAAGGACCCAACCAGACCATTGTAAAATAATTTTTCTTTGAAATATAAAAGGTAACATCAAAGGCATGCAAATTTGAATAAAATAGGCTCAGGTGTTAAAGGGGAATGTGTATTTTTCAGCATCGAGTAGCTTTCCATGTTGCTTTTTTTGACCTTCTGGATGCTACTATTAAGATATGAGACAGGCAGTTGTAGAAAAAGCAATTGGCTATAAATTGACGGTAATAAACTTTGCTCAAGTGAGTTATCCTAGCCTTAACTATAGCACTGATCGTATGTAGTTCCCCGCAACAGCTTCCGCCACCCTTGAAGTGGATCAAAGTGTGGATAAATGCCTGCATTTGCGACATAACACCGGGTGCAATGTCCAGCGTGATTGACTGCCCGATGGCTGTTAACCGGGCGCTTTTTCCGTAAATCAATATGAAATAATTTGTCTCACGCTGTCCGTTTCTTAGCAGGGGTTTTCACGCCTGTGCTACGTGCTTTTGTTTACACATTTTTTAATCTTTGCAGCAGACTGTTTGTTGCTTATTTTGTGACAATGAAACCTGGAACAATTCCAAATGACTGACAAAACGCCGCCTCATTAATACGCTAGCTCTTCTCCGTCCGCCGCCGTGTCGACAGTGTAAACAGTGTGCAAAGGCGGGAAGCCCACCTGCCGGCGAATGATAATGTTTCAGCGCCATTGACGGTGATAGACGTCAATCCATTTTGAAGGGCTCAAAATGAATTGTACGTCTATCAGCGTCATTGGCAGCCAATTAGGATCAGTAAACTGTCACCCTGTATATACAGTAGTATATACTGTACATATTAGTGCTGCAACGATTAATCGATTAACTCGAGTATCCGATTAGAAAAAAAGATTCGAATTAAATTTGGCTGCTTCGAGTATTCGTTTAATTAAAGTGGCGTTGTAATGGTTTGTTTTGAAAGTGTTTGCATTTAGTTTTACTGATTTGGGTGGATACACGGCCCTCTGATCTACCTCCTTTCACATGGCTGAATCCATCTGCTCCCTGTTAAGACCGAGATAAGCTAAGTTTTTGTGTGAGCTAATGTATTTTTTAATGCATTCGTAATTTAGTTTATTGGTATCTTAAGCCATTTTTTGTGGGAATATGCGTCTGAACCATTCTTTAAGAGCATTGTAAAAAAAAAGTTAGCATTTTATAGCATTTAAGCTAGCGGATTTTTGCTATGCAAGTTAGCCAACTGTTCTTGTCGTACATAGATCCTCTTATATGTACCGTTTGAGGCTCAGCTCAAGTATTTTAATTTTTTACGGTCCTTATCCGATTACTCGATTATTCGAACTAAATAGTTAATTGATTAATCAACTACTAAAATATTCGATAGCTGCAGCCCTGGTACATATACATTCTGATATATTGGCGAACTCTAAAACCCTAGACCGCCAGATTAAGTCAAGTACGAGTCACTTGTAATCCAAAAGGCACTTTTCCCACAGACCAGATGGGCCTGTTTTTTTTTTAATGAATTACTGAAGAGTCGTGTTGATCTTTCATTTGTTCAAAAATTCAAAATGTGCTTAATTGTGACTAAAAAAAGGTGACCTGAAAGTAAGGCGGTAGATTGGAATTTTATGAGAATCATCTGTGTAAAAGACAATCTATCATGGCAGTCACATTTTTTATTCATTGGATTCATAGGACAACACTGCTCCATGCTTATGTACCTCAATTATTGATGGGGTTCATATTAGTCAAATGGTTCTATAGCATGAATGCAAATTATTGTTTGGGAACAAACGATTATGCTCAGCCACGAATCAACTCATCGGTTCATACAGTGCTGGCCAAAAGTATTGGCACCCCTGCAATGGCGTACCGCACGCATGCTATTTTTAGACCGTGACATCGCATCGTTAAGCGGAAGTAAAGCCGAAGTGGGATTATAGACCTGCCCTCGTGTAGAAACAACGTAATTTGTGCTACTTTTCTCCGGTAATCTTTTAAAAACGAACATGCCGATCACACATTGCTTTTTATGAACTTGTAAAAACGACTCTAGACATTACGACATATTAAGGATGTTTTCTTCATACGTTTCCGGAAACCAAAAATTTTTGTTGGGTTGGCATGGTCTTTCAGAGGACAAACAGGTAAGCCATTTTTATATTTTGAACGTATTTTTTAGCGTAACATTGTGCCGTACTGCTTCTGTCTGACAATGAATGACCTGAAAAGAATTACAATGGTATCTGACTGACTGTTATAATAAACAAATACAGTACTTATGTACAGTATGTTGAATGTATATATCCATCTTGTGTCTCATATTTCCATTCCAACAATAATTTACAGAAAAATATGGCATTTTTTATAGATGGTTTGATTTTCGATTAGTTGCGATTAATTATGATTAATTAATTTTTAAGCTGTATACAATGGCAATATACAGAAGTTGTTTTCTAACAGAGAAGGTCATTACAGTTTGAGAGGGGAGCTTCACTTACAGCATCAGAGAGTACGGACTACATTAAAAAGCTTTTGTGTTCCTGTTCGTGGAGTAAGGTTGTGGAATAAGTTAGATGAGGGGCTCAAGCAATGTCCAAGCATGACCCGGTTTCGGAAGTGGTACAAACACATGGTTTTCACAGAGTATAGGGAAGAGGAAGGGTTTTCACATATCTGTTATTGGCTGGTACTTTTTATTTCATTTTATTTTTATTTTGTCTTGCATCTTCTGTATATGGTTGCATTAATTCTTTGTTGATATGAGGCCTAATAAGGCGGACTGATATTATTGAGGGATAGAAAAGACTACTCCTTTTTGGACACAATGAATAAATTCTAATATTTATTATTGTTATTGTCTTAAATATTCTTGCTGTTATCTCAAGTATTATAATTGGTTTGTCTATTTTTTTTTGTTTTGTTTTGTTTGTTTGTTACTTTTATTTTCTCATGTCCAAAATAAAGCATTCTCATTCTGTAATTAACTAGATTAAAAAATTTTAATCGTTTGACACCCCTAGTTTTTAACTGTTAAAGTGATACTGAAATAGTAGTTTGTTTAGCCTGAGAGGATTTTTGAACAATTTTGGAACTAGTGTACTTGGGGAGGGGAATGGGGGGGTTGTGGTGCATCAGTAATCGATTTATAATCGAATCGGAGCCTCTGAATCGTAATCGAATCGTTAGGTGCCTAAAGATTCCCACCTCTAGTAATCGCAATCATTTTCTAAGAGAAATTGAGCATTATCTGACAGAATTGCAGGGGTGCCAATACTTTTGGCCAGCAGTAAATATTTTTTTTTCCTAGTTCCAAAAAGTAAAACAAAGGAAGCCATCATTTCTGTGGAGCTCATTACCTGCGGGTCAGTTTTCTCATCAAATGTGACCAATGACAATTGGCACTCACTACACTGCCCATCATTTGCTGCTCACCACACATCTGCGGCCCATCAGTTCAGACTCAAATTACCTTTGCTTCAATAAATAAAGTTGCAAGTTCACTCAGGTGTCAGATCGTAATATGATACAATTCCGCCACATTTGTCTGTTCTGACATTTAAATGGCACGGATGAGGGCTTTAGTTGCTCGTAGTGAGCGCAGCCTGTTTTTGTAGCGGCGACCGAGAATCGGAAGGACGGTTCGAGTGGACGTTCGTAGCCTTCAACGGTAGCCGCCGAGTGAAGCGTTCACTTAGCGCGGAGTAGTATTTAGACTGCTTAAGTAGAATGCGGCAGCGTGATATGTGCTGGCTAATTTTCCAAAGGGTTTGATGTGGACCATCTATCTGAATGTTCTGGTTGGGCGCGCGGCCTGATAGGATGGCACCCCATTAGCTCAGTCCGACTGCAGGGCCCCACTGTTAACATTACAATGTGTAGCGGAGCATAACAAAGTGGAGCAGGGCTTAATCTCGCTATATTCATGTTCTTTCCCGGCTTATTGTGGTCAAAGTGATGATAGCGTCGATACAAGTGCAAAATGCCTCGCAATTACAGCGAGGGGGGGTATTTGTAATTTCATAACATTATCAGTTCTATTCTTTATCAGGATTATTAATCAGCTGTTTCAAAGTCTTTAATTACAGCTACTTCATTTGATTGGATGCTTTACCTTATTGTTGCATCAATTATATTAAAGAGCCGTTTTCAAGAGGTTGCGATATAGGCTGAGTGACAGCGACTTCTTGGAGACTTAATTCCACATATACAGTCATAAATAGCAGCTAGCGCACACCGCGTGTAGCCACATTGCGAGCCGTAAGGTCTTTTGCATAATTGCAATAAAAACGTGTATTGGCCTGACTGATTGAATTCGGGCTTGGTAATTGCAGCATAAACAATGTGGTTGACTGTCACAGCTACAGTGCCACAAGGCTGTCAACAATTCAGATTTTTTTCTTCTTCTTCTAGAGTCTACTATCATATTAAGCGGATCCGCAGCCTACCGAGTAATCACTGTAATTATGTGGCGAGCATGTTACCTGTGGGCAAGCGTACGTAAAATAGGGCATCACCTGTCAGTCAAAAGTGTTGCTTCACGCCTTTTTTTTTTTCTTTTTTTAATTGATGGCTTTTAACAGCTTATCAAAAACATGTTTTATCTTGTCCAAACAAAAATGTCAATCTTTTAACACTACTAAGAGTGTGAGGCTGGGTCAAGTGACCCACAACCCGAAGAAAAAAAAAATCTGTTCAACTGAGTCAGACCCGTGCCGCCCATAAGGTAAGCTAGGCAAATGCCTAAGGGCATCCAAAAGGGCGTCAAGAACAATATTCAAATAATATTTGATGATAGCAATATTAAAAAAATATATATACAAAACAATAAAACAAAAGAACAACAAAACCATTCGTAATAAGACAAATAATGGAATCATTTTTCTAGTCTGCCTTCTGCCTGTTTCACTTTTTCCTGTGATGCGATAATTTCACCACAGAACCTAGTCTCACCACCCAGTAGATCAGCGAGCTACCTGAAGGTGCAATTTTTAGCCTCCGCTATGCGCGACGTTACGGTGACAAGTCAACTTCATGAAAAGACAAAAGCCCTCCGGGTCAGAAGAAAAAGAAAAAGACCATAAATGTGAAGAAAAACAGAGGTTTGTTGTGATGATTTTTTCAACAGCATAATCAGTATACTTAGCGCAACTGCAAGCTAGCGGTTATTTACATAGAGTTTATATGACTTAGTGCTAAAGCAAAATTATACTGTATCATTAGCCAGGCTGTTGTTTTAGAAATATTTTCAGTATTCAGCCAGCTGTGGATTAGTTTCAGTTAAATTTACTCCCCCTCCCATTTTAGAGAAATTTGGACAAAGTGAATGGGGGACTAAACGGCTACATTCATACGACAGGTCTTAATGCATGAATCTGATTTTTTTCGTGTTTTTCCGACTCGAGTGAGGCATTAACTTGACGGTCCAAACGTGACCAGTCGGTTGGATCAGTTCATACAAATCATTTTTGTAACCAGAGAAGGGTCATCTGACCCCAATCAGCATGTTATGTGAGCACTGTGGTCCTCATTAGTCATTCACACCTGGAAAACCACATGGTTGGATTGCTCCAATTAGCATCTTGTGTGTTTGCAGGGCAGGGCTGGCTTGGCTTTGTTGGACAGTGGACCAATCCCGGAGGAATTCTCTTCAAATTGGTCCCGTGAAAAATCATAAAAACTGGACACTTTAGTGAATTTAAAAAACCCGGCCGGATGACAAGGACATGGCGTGAAAGGTGGACATGTCCGGGCAAAAGAGGACGTTTGTTCACCTAGCCAAAACCCAGGACGACAGTGGACAGGACAGTTCCATGGAGTGGCCAGCCGTGGAATCTGCCTGAGGATCGACTACAGCGACTTGATACAACGCATTCACTCAGATAAGACATTACAAACTACCCGGGTAGTAGTAGTAGCAGTTAGGGAGTGCTAATGCTTTTAATGTTTTCGTGCATTAGTTACAAAAATTGTATAAAAAGCCTCTCAGGTTTAAATAAACGACTATTTCAGTATCAAGTTAACATTTTAAAACAGTAAATAAAATACTCAAGTCCCCATTCTGTATCAGCAGCTTTAAATTACATTAAATTCATTTAATTTTGCAAATCAACTGTTGAAGTTGTTAAAATTGCTCCCAATATTCCATAATTTCCCTTCTGTCTACTTTTGACATGTGAAAGTTTTATAACTGTTTGGAAGATAGATTCAAGTCAAGATTTTGCCGATTTAGGGGTATTTTAGATAAAAAGTTAATTAGGTTCGCTTGGAAGGTTCACAACAGCCTACTGGGGCTGTTAAGATGGCGGCTGTTTACTAACGCATCTGGTTTTCAATACTTCAATGTTGCTAACGCAGTCGAGTCTGTCGTTTGCATCTAGTTCTATATACATATGATATCTATTATCTCCAGTAAAACTACGTTGACGTAGTTTGTAGCGGCTGTCAGCAGCAGTCAGGTATTCTTGTGTTTTTTATCCAGCAGCATGAGTTGAGCTAAAGCCGTGAGTTGAGCATCGGCATTATCCGGGTCTATGACAAGCATTATGTTTACTTTCGGGATGCAATGCGGTGAGTTTCTCATTGCGTCCAGAAGACCGCACTGTGTATTAGTTCCGCTTTACTTGACATATTTCAATAATTGGAATTTGGATGTTTGTGAATCGTTCTCGAATCTTCCACGGCCGAATCGCTCAAGGATGTCATGACGGCTGGGCATGTTGTACCGTGGTTCTAAATGTTGGATGGTGCGTCTTTACTCACGAGAGATAATGGCTCGTCATCCAGAATGAATTCTTCGGCAATGACTCTTGTTATTCCCTGGGCTTTGGGACTGTCGAGTGCCAGTTTGTCACGCATAGCAAAGGTTTCTGCCAGTGTTAGTTGCGTAGGACCTTTCTTTTTGTCTTCGGTTTTCTTAACATACTCCTTGTATTGTTTGTGGTGGTATTTCGCTAAATGCTTGATTAGGTTGGTTGTATTAAAACTTCTTACAGCTTTACCACTACGCTTGACTTTATTGTGGCATATGTTGCACTCTGCCTCTTCGTCTTTGTCGTCCTTTAAGGTGAAATGATCCCACACAGCTGACATTTTTACCGATAAAGTCTCTCGGTAAATTGGGAGACGGTAATGTAAATGTAGTGTGTTGAAGGTGTGCCGTATAATGCGGACCGGATTTTAGGGAAACCGAAGCAAAAACTGGAATGGATCATGTAAATCCGTGCGCTGGAAAACCCGCACCGGACTTTAAAAAAAAAAATGGATCGGAAGTCTGGATCGGAATTTTTCCGTGTTGGCTGATCCGATACCGGTGCGCATCTTTTTGCCCATATCGGATCGGATCCGATCCAAATATCGGATCGGGACATCTCTAGTAGCAGTAACAGGAAAGACAATAACTCTTTTCACACGCACACACACGAAGGGAGATTTTTTTTTTTTTTAATTGAAAGAGCTCTGTTTTTGTGTTTATTGTTTTTGTCCAATTGTTGTTATAGTAAATGTTCTTGCTGTTCACCTTCCCGTATTTACATTTTTGAGGTAAAGTATCCTAAAATAGAAAGTTCCAGCTCTCCGAACCTAGATGAATGTTAGCATCAGTAGGTTGGAGTTTTTAACACCACTAAGGGCGCTACAGGTGCAAGGGCCCTCTTGATTTGGTTAAGTCAGGTGGCAAGCAGGTTGAAATGTGCATTACTGCCGCCTAGATGAATAGAAAGAAACGACAACAACAGGATCATATAGCTGAAGCTGTCAAATTGTGTCAGTCATTCTGCGCTCACTGTAATTGCAATTCAACATAATGTTGCCTTGCCACTGCCCAGGTCCTGTCACAAAGAATGTTTCTTCAAGTGTCCATCTATTCCAAGAGCCGTATTGTAAGCCCACCCCCTTATATTGACAGCACCTCCCTCCACTTTAGAGTCTTTCTTTCTCGCTTCACTTCCTCCTCCTCTCAAGCAGGAAAAGCGCCACATGCTACCAGAGCAAGTCGATGTACATCTCTTGTCTCCCTTGTGCGACCCATATCAAACATAGCGCTCCCATCCCTCACTGTTGATCCTTGCGCACATCATACCGGAGTTGTAAATAGAGAACAGTCGAAATGACGACAGTCATTCGTCCGGTGGGAGAAAGGCACCGATTTGTGCCAAAGACGGCTGGCAAAGATTAAATGTGAGGCTCTGGATCTAAATTCCACATGAATGCCTTTCCCTTTAGTGTGCATTATGACGGCAATGGACCATATCATAGTATTTGTTTTGCTTTAGAACTGTCCCTGGTGATTTATGTTCCCTGGGGACAAATATATCATGTCACTATACAAGCAATGTTTCTGTCACAGCCAACGCGGGGAGGCTTAATATGTGAGATTTGTGTACATCTGTGTGGCAGGGTGATGAGACACTTGTGGCAGTGCCAGTGTGTGACCGCTGGCCCCCCGACTAGGGAGCGGCGCCTGGAAAGGTTACCCAGCAGAACGGCTTTTGTATGCTAATGTGACCTCCAGCTCCCGAAGGAGCCGCGACACCCCCCGCCGAGCTCGCATCCCTGACACCTTAACCGTTTTCCCTGATAAGAACGTCACCGCGTCAGAGTAATCGCTGGGCGATGTTGTCACTTAGGAGTGAAAATGGAAGAGAAAGAGACCATTAAAGGGAACCACGGACAGAAAGACTTGTCGTTCTTTAAAAGCTAAATGTTAGCATTAGTGCTGTCAAACGATTAAAAAATTTAATCGAGTTAATCATGTCAACTGTGTGATTAATCATGATTAATCAAATTTCCCTAGGGATGAATAAAGTTGCTCTTCAGGAAAAAAAATTTAGGAAAATACTATAATTGACTTAAAATTTGTTTTAAGATGAAATTTATGATGTGTGAATGAATTAATACTTGACCAAATAGAGTTTTAAAATTATATTTAACAACTTGTATAAAATAAAAAAATAAAACAAATTGTATTATACAGCAAAGAGCTTTAACAGATTAAAGTGCCTCAGACTAACAATGTGGCTCAAGTACCGTTTGGCATATTACCCAAAATTAACAATTTAAAGAGCAGACAAGCACAATACAGTAACAATAGCTAGTGTTTCAAAAAATGTGTAAACAACTTGTTTGTTAAATTGAACATTTCACACAAATAAATGCAGCATTTGCAGTTTTACACTAAATGGCCTGAAAGCTGTGTGAGATATATATATATATATACAGTATATATAAAAAGTCAATTTTCACACACTTAACTGAAAAACATTAACTAAACTGTGTGTCAAGGTGTTTAGAAACACTGCTTAAGTTATCCAGTCATACTCTATATTTTTTTAACCAACTGCTCAGGCAAACTAGCTTGTTGACATTTTCAGATAACAGAGCAGACCTTTTCTTTTCAGAATGTGCCCTGTCAAAGAAAACAGTCTCTTGCAAGGAACGGTTGTGGCAGGTGTGACCAGATACTTTTTTTGCAAGGTGGGCCAGCTTACTGTGGGCACCACTGTGCGCAGATCACCACTGTAATGGACATAAGTCAATGCGGCCACTGCCTTGTACCTGTCTAGTAGTTTGTCATTGGTTGTTGTTGTTGTTGTTTGTTGTCATTTGATTTTCAAGGCCCTCGTCTTCGACTATGATAATGGTCTACATTCTACAGTCTCTGGCTACCCAAGTAGCAGTAATCAACCTAATTATTGTCTTTTTGTTGACAAGTCCGAGTCCGCATGCTGCCAGTGTAGCTTGATGACTGCGGCTTGTTCCCACAGTGTTAGCATCATTGCTAACACTAGCGAAGATATGCTTTACCCGAAGGTGGTACTTTAGGCTGGATGAGCTTCGATCGAAGGACAGTTCATTACAGCAGTATGTGCACACAACTTTGGTTTTATCCAGATTTTTTTAAAAAAAAATATTTATTTATTTATTTTTTTAGCGTAACGTTGTGCCGTACTGCTTCTGTCTGACAATTAATGACCTGAAAAGAATTACAATGGTATCTGACTGCCACTGTTACTGTTTCTGTTATATATATACGTATAAAAAAAAAACAACTTTAGTAAGGGGGAAGTGTAAATAAATTATAGGATTAAGATGTGTTATCAATGAAAAAAAATTAAAAGTGTTCGTTGGCTGTCACTGAGTAGCATTTGCGATCGCTCCACAAAGCTAACTAAATTACCCCCAAGAACGGTAAGAGACGTAGGACAACCAGAGGATATATAAGAAAGACAGGGCTGATGGTAAAGGATAGCTTTTTGAAACAGGAGAATGTCATTGTCAGTCGCGTCAATAAAAAAGCTAAAGCTATGCTTAGGTCGGCTCGTTTTTTTTCCGTCTTATTCAGCCTTTGACACTAAAGTCATCTCTTTAACTGAATATTTTTATGTTCTTCCACATCTTTGCCAGTCAATTTGGCACCAGGCACATCGTTTTCGGAGAGAATTGGTAGGTTTAGCTCTGTAAACATCCTCCTTCGTACACGATTTCCATTCATTTCCTATTAGGGACAAACGGTGCTTGTCCCTACTTAGCAACAGTAGCTAATGTCATGAATATTAATGAGCGGAAGTGACGTGTTGCTTGCGGTACTCCATTGTTGTACACGCTACACATTTGGAAACATCCCATTTACGTCATCACTGCGAGCCAGCAAAACATGGTGCCAACTATCGGTCAAAATATGTACTAAATATGATAAAATATTACCATTGATTCAACAGTTTATGTGTTTCTAACAACATATTTTAGTACAAGAGAACAATTGTGGTTTATTAGAGCCTACATGTATTTCAGGTAGTTGATCACTTTAAAGATATTTCAGGCAAAAAGGATGGACACATACAGTTGAATTAACAAACTGGACAAAGAATCAAGCTCGGGTTCAGCAATACCTCAGCCTCGCATACACTCGCGAGTAATTTGAGCGGCAGCTTCCTGTCCCCGAGGCAGCCCACCTACTGAACTAATTTCTCCTCCGTCCCCATGCTGAGCATCACTAACCCGGCCCTCTCGCGCGGTTGTGTTTTATGCATTAGCTTCACACCGACTATAGTTTTCCCCTCATTAACGTCACCCTTCACTTGTGTCATTAAATATGACTTTAAGTCCTATCCGTACGAGTCCTTAGCTACAATTTTGTGTATTTATTTATCCATTAAAAGTTAATTATGAATGAATGTCACTTTGAATAATTCATGCGCACCCCAGTGGTACGAATAAATGGCTGATACACCTCTGCTTCCTCCCCTTTCGTGTTCTTCAAACCCTTTTAGTAGTACAATGCACTACTGTAGGTTATTGGTCGTTCTCTCCCCCTGGAGGCTTCTCGTGCACTTAGTCCTTATTAAAATTCCTATAGCACATAAACACACAATGACATCTGCACGCACGCACAGGCCAAGGACCGTCTGTTGGTACAAACCATTTATTAAAGCTCCTGTGAAGGTCCTGGCAGTCAGCCAGAGGGAGACATGACTTTGGATCTCATTCATGTCCACATCAGCAGAGTGAAATATTTCTCGGCGTTGATCCACGGCGGCCATTATTGCAGCAATCCACTTTTATGGTTGTCAACCTTTACAAAAGCCAAAACGAGCCATTTTTTTCCCCGCGCCGCCGTCAATACCGTTCATCCCAAATCAAACAGCCGCACAGACAGTTTCTATAAAGCCACAAGAGAAGGAGCCTTTCTTAGATCGTATCTTCGCGCGGCCACGACCTCTGGGAGTTTGCCATCATATAAGAGGGAAGCGCAACCTTTAAATGGAGTTCATCTAAGGCAGGGGTCCCCAAACTACGGCCCGCCTCCATATTTGGTCCAGCCCCCTGTACATTTTTTTTTTTCAATAGTGTTATTTATTTCCTGGCTTTTTTCCGTAAGGAACCCAGAGAGGGTTATTCGGTTATTATCTATTTAATTAACAGTGTTATAATTATATTATATTATATACAATTATATTTTGGGCTGTCAAACGATTAAAATTTTTAATCGAGTTAATCACAGCTTAAAAATTAATTAATTAATAGTGTTATCATATTATATACAATTATATTATATACAATTATATTATATTATATTATATACAATTATATCATATTATGTTATATTTTGGGCTGTCAAACAATTAAAATTTTTAATCGAGTTAATCATAGCTTAAAAATTAATTAATTAATAGTGTTATTATATTGTATTATATTATATGCAATTATATTATATTTTGGGGTGTCAAAAGATTAAAATTTTTAATCGAGTTAATCACAGCTTAAAAATTAATTTCAATTCAAACAATTGCAATTGCAATTTAAACCATCTATAAAATATGACATTTTTCTGTAAATTTTTGTTGGAATGGAAAGATAAGACACAAGACAGATATAGACATTCAACATACTGTACATAAGTACTGTATTTGTTTATTATAACAATAAATCAACAAGATGGCATTAACATTATTAACATTCTGTTTAGGCGATCCATGAATAGAAAGACTTGTAGTTCTTAAAAGATAAATGTTAGTACAAGTTATAGAAATTTTATATTAAAACCCCTGTTAATGTTTTCGTTTTAATAAAATGTTAATAAATAAATTAAAAAAATAAAATTTACAATCAAAAAATGAACTAGTAGCTCGCCATTGTTGATGTCAATAATTACACGATGCTCACGGTGTTTAAACCCATAAAATTAGTCGCACTAAAGCGCCAGAAGGGGAAGACAAAAAACACAATGAACAAGTGGGCATAACACTGTGCTGTCATTTCAATCTGTTTGAGCGGGGCATGGGCGTTAATTGTGTCAAATATTATAACGTGATTAACAAAAAAAAATTAATTACCGCCCGTTAACGCGATAATTTTGACAGCCCCAAAATATATATATATTTTCAAAAGAAAAAAATCACATCAAAAATAAATAAAAGTTTTGAATGCGAAAAAATATTTGAGACTCAGAAATTTGCATTTGAACACTTAGTTTTTCATTTAAACTGTTTCTTTTGATTGAAGCAATCCTTTTTGTGTTCGGGCCATATTATGGGTAGGACATTTGTGTCTAAATCATTCAATCTCAGAAAAAGTTGTTTCATTCAAAAAAAAACTATTTTTTTCTATCCATGGATCACTTTAACAGAATGTTAATGGTAATGCCATCTTGCTGATTTATTGTTATGATTAACAAATACAGTACTTACGTACAGTATGTTGAATTATCCGTCTTGTGTCTTATCTTTCCATTCCAACAATAATTTACAGAAAAATATGGCATATTTTATAGATGGTTTGAATTGCGACTGATTACGATCAATTAAATTTTAAGCTGTGATTAACTCGATTAAAAATTTTAATCTTTTGACAGCCCTAATTTTTTTGTTTTGTTTGAAGCATCTTATTTTTTGATAAAATAATAAAGACACAAATGTAATTGTAAACAAAGGCTACTGTACCAAACATTGCCATTGATTTCTCAGGTTTTCAAATACGTATTTGCAGCAGTATACTACAAAAAAATTGTTTAAAATTAAAAAAACAAAAAAAAACAACAACAAAAAAAAAGTGATTTCTGGATTTTTTTCACAGTGTACAAGCACCCACCATGAAAATTTCAAACCCGCCCATCATTTCCAAGTGGGAGAACTTCACAGGGTGTTCAAATACTTATTTTCTCACTGTATATGAAAGTTCTGATAAGAACATTAAACCAGTCCTATTTAAGTACTGCACTCAGAAAATATGCAACCTTGGCCATTGCCCACATGCCACGCTGAAAAAAAAAAAGCTAAGTGGTTCCGAATTCCGCTGAGTCATCATCATATATTATTACAGTGGCTGACATCAGGTAATACCATCCATCAAATCTCTATTAACTGACAGTGACATATTACCTTTAATTTCACATAAAACAGAATGAATATGAAGCCAAAGAGTTCAGCGATCATTAGCGGGAAGGAAAACGGACAATCCCAATTTACAAATTAGCCCCATTTGGAGTGGAGGGAATAATATACAACACGGTGCTGCCTGTTTAAGCAGCTAAAGGAGATCTAACACATTTAGTAGAGGTTGATAATGGTGCTTCACTTTCATAGCGACCACTCACAGGGAATTACAGGGCTGCGGGGATGAGAATATCTGAATGCTTTAGTTAAACCCGGGGTAAATGCTATCTCATACTTACATACTCTTTGATCCATGGGTGCCGAGGTTGTCATGATTGCCTCGCCGCTTGGCCCATTTACATTTGCAATTGTCACAGTCACTCACTCCATATATTGGGCTTTACAGGAATCAATCCTTTACTAACAGTGCACCGGTCTCTGGCCCAGCCTCACCTGGGCTAAGTGATAGAGCAATCAAAAGGATTGGATGCACTAAAAACAGAGTAGTAGCAGTCTCGAGTTAAGATCATAAAGCCATGCATGTTTACCAGAGCCAGGTAGCAAATAAGTTCTGAGGAGCTGCTGTATTTTCCGTGCGATAAGTCAAAACCCCCATAGTTTGGCTAGGCCTGCAACTTATATACTGTACAGTGTAGAGGTGCACGATAATTATCGGTCCGATAATAGGAATTATGACGTCATCCCAATAAATACGATAACATAATATATTATCGGCCCTATTAATAATATTTTTGGCACGGTGTCGGATTGGGATTTGTTTCCACTCCTGTTTTTCCAGTATGCAAAGTTTTGTTACTGTCTTTGTTTTGTTCATTATAATAATCTTCATGTCATCATGAAAATTCTGGTTCGGTCAAAGGCAAATCTAAGCTGAATCAACCACTAGTATTTTTGACCTACAGGTGTTCAAAAACTCATGTGAATACACATTGAAAAATCTGATATTATCGGTTATCGTATCGGTATCGGCCCTGAGGAGCAGGAAGTTATCGATATCGGTATCGGTTTCAAAAAATGCATATCGTGCACCCCTAGTACAGTGGTACCTCTCAGAGGTGTGGCATCTTAGGCACCCCACGATTCGATTTGATTACGATTCAGGGTGCTACGATTCAATTATTGAACGATGATCACGGTATTAACGATGATGACGATTACCACGATTGTCGATGCATCATACATTACTAACTAATTAAGTAACCAAACAAGTTTATGTCCATTATTTATTTCAACTAGAAACTGCAATTTCTGGAGAAATTACTCTGGGTCTTTGCTGTGTGGAGATACAGATCTTAGCCCTGCCCAGGTTGGTTTGGGGGCATTTCGGGGACAATATCAGGTCACTTCCTGTTGATTTGGGGACATTTCAGGGGCGTGTCCTGGTCATATCAGGTCATTTGGGGGCGTGTCCTGGTCATATCAGGTCATTTGGGGGCGTGTCCTGGTCATATCAGGTCATTTGGGGACACGTCCTTTTGATATCTGGTCATTTCCTGTTGATTTTCGGGACATTTCTTTTTTTTTTTGCCATTGAAACTGAATGGGAAATTTGGATGCCCGTGGTCGTCAATGGCATCGATTTACATAGGCGCCGTTGACGTTTCTGGGTTATACTGTCCTATTGTGTTGGTCCTCATTATAATAGAGAAGACGGAGTAAATATAATCTACACAAAGAAACTGGAATCCGATCGACTCACAGCCCCGAAAAGCAAGGGTTACATTACGTCAGAAACTCGTTCGATACGCCTTCGTTCCGAACCGAGCACCACGTACCGAAACGGTTCAATACAAATACATGTACCGTTACACCCTTACAATTAAGCGATAGTTATGAGGTAGATGTCCATGACTTTTTTACAGATGCCATTTTTTTCATTGTGACATAATTTGTTTAAAAGTTTAAAATGTGTGAGCGAATAATTTTTAGTCGTTTTTTTTTTTTTTAAACAAAATATGAGACATCAATGATTCTAAGCTAAAAACGACAGACATTTTGAACAATAAATATAATACCTTCGTTTTATGACTGGGTTGAAACAAAAGCGGTTGCGCGATGTCTGTAAACGGGGGTTTTCAGGGTAAAACAGACAAATTAAAAATAGTTCGGGGGCTTCGTGCGCCATGAATCTGCTATGTCAGCATACAGACATATTGTTCTATCAAACACAACAGTTGTTTTGGCTTAAAATACAGCAATTTCTTTTAAAGAGGAGTGCAAGAGCAGAAACTGCTTTTTCAGTCTTGTCTGTGTTTTCCGCCATATACATTACAATACAGGAGTAGCTTTTTGATAACTGCTGTCTGTCACCTGACCTGATACAGTGCATTAGCCTTCAGTGACTAATTTATCAGTCAAACTAGGATTTTGGCTCATTTAAAGTGCAGGCTATTCTTTTTTTTATTGTTAGCAAAGCATACTTTCCAAAGACAACCCTCATAAAAGACACCTTGACCAGTCAGTTTCTTATTTGACAGTGACAACTACACACTAAACGAAAGAGAAAGCGAGCCAGTTTCCAACTGTCAGCATGGCACAGACTCAGCCGAGGCTGTTCATCACCCTCACATCGAAGGCTAAATTTGAGCACAAATATGAATATATGAATAACTGAACAAGCGGTTATTGTTATTCACCTGCGCTCACACTGCCAAGCCTGCAACGTCTTTTGTCTAGAGCCGGCAGTTGTGCTGAGTACGGGCTTTCTGACAGTACATCTTAAGTGGGGCAGAGGGGAGTGGGCACAGGTGTTTGCGAGTGGCTCTTTAACGGAGGGAGAATGACCTGTGTCGGAAAATGTCCCCTCTGTCTGTCTTCAGAGACTCCAGCCGTGCCCCCGCGCCCTCTTTCCTCAGCGGCTACCACGCTGGCATTAAAATAAATAAATAAAACTTCCAGTTGCCCAGATGGTAGACAGCAGGGGCCCCCTTAACACTTCCTTTGTCACTGAAGGCTTGGTCCCATGAGTGCGTCCAAGGAAGAGAATTTGTCCTTATGAGTGATTTCATCATACAGACACACTGCTAAAACATTACAGACGTTTGAATCAAAAGCACTCTTATCAACAAAACTGCATATCCTAACTAGAAACTGCAATTTCTGGAGAAATTGTGATGGGGCTTTGCTGTGGTTGATACAGATCTATCAGGTCATTTCCTGTTGATTTGGCGACATTTCGGGGACACGTCCTGCTGCATCGCTGTCAAAGGCTTAATCAGGCGCAATGGTAACTACACAGGTTTTTCCGCCATTGAAAATGAATGGGAAATTTGGACATACGTGGCCGTCAATGGCCCCAGTTGAATGTCAATGGGCTGTAATGGTAAGCGGTCAAAAATCACGTCTAAACATTGATGTTTATCAATATTTTGCGTTTCCATCAATTTGACTCGAACATGAATTAACCCAATTGTTTCAGATCGACATATTGTTAAGCTGCTAGACCAAAGTGGCAAATGTACACATTGTTCTGCCTGACAGGCACATTGTAGCTTATTCATAACCAGTGTTGTTACTAACGGCGTTATTTTTTTCAGTAATGAGTAATCTAATTAATTACTTTTCTAATCTTGGCAACGCCGTTGCCGTTACTGAGGCGGGAAAGGCGTGCGTTACTAAGTTGGTTGAATAAAAAAAGTCTGAGAGAAACGGACTCACGGAGACGAGAGAGCAGAGCAGGAGTGGGGAAAACGCCGTTGCAACCGCGATGCTAGGTGGCTCCAATAATACCTGACTGTAGCCGATAGCCGACAAACTACGCCCACATGACATGGTAGATATCATATTATAGAACTAGATGCAAATGACAGACACAGCTGCATTGGCAACATGTTTTAAGGACTACATGCGTTAGTAAACAGCCGCCATCTTAAAGCAGTAGACCTCTCAGGAAGGCTCCGATGTAGAGATCCTTCCTAGCGAACCTAAGTAACTTTTTTTTTTTTTTTTTTTCTTCCCTAAATCGGCAAAATCTGAACTTAAATCTATCTTTAAATGATGAAACAGTTTTAAAACTTACACACGTTTAAAGTAGACAGAAGGGAACTAATGCAATAACGGGAGCAATTTTAACAACTTTAACGGTTGATTCACAACTTTAAATAACTTCCACACATAGCAAAGGTTACTATCTAGTTATCGCAATACCCTTGTGTCTAGTTAAGTGGAGGTTAAAGAATTGGGCAAGGGCCAACTGTCCCCCAAACCCTTTAAACTTCACATTGCATGACCTGTTTTTTTTTTTGTTTTTGTTTTTTTTTTTAATCACTGTGGACCATCTACGGCGCGCCGGTGTTGTTGACGTGTGGGCGCTCCCGTCAGGAGTGACATTTCACGCGGGGCGACTATTTTTCGGCACAACGCCAGATATTTATAACGAAGTCCGCCAAAACATTGTTACCGACTTGGCTGCTACGAACAACCTCGCTTTGACAACGAACAGCTGAATGAAATTAAGAGCGCTGTGCTTCAAACTCGTCCTGTTTATGAAAGTCGATTGTCATATGCTGGTGTTGTGTAGTAATGAGCAGACGTGACTTCAGCGGCGCTTGCTAACTTTTTTAATGCGCGCACACACTAGATATCGTGAAATGGCAAATAGATGTGCTACGTCCCATGCCATTGGCTACGTGAGCCCAGAGTGATTATGGGACACGTAGTCCATATACTACATCGATGAATTCTAAACTGTCATGACTGAATGGAAGTTAAGAAGGCCAAATCAATCCATACCAGTGACTATAGATAATGTTGCAAATATTGTTACTCCAGTACGTGACACAGATGGATTCGGACCACAAATAGGATGTCTTGCTCATGTACTAAACCTAGCTGCTAAGAGAGTTGTAGCAATTAACAGTGTGCCCTGCCTCACTTTACAAACAGTAAAGATTGTTCTCAGCACTTTTATACAAATTTTTTTCAGATCAGTAAAAAGTAAGCACATAAATATTATGCACTAAAATGCATGTTTATATGATGGCAATTTAATTTTTGCTCATTAGAAAAAAAAAAGAAAAAAAACGATTTTACAGAGCATTAAATGTATTGAAAAGTTTTCATTTGCCTAAATGCTTAAGTTATTAAGTGCAATTTTTTTTTTTTAAACACAATAAATAAGTCCTACTTTCACGCAGTATCCTCGTTGTCCGGGCGGGTTTTATAAATTCATAAAAATGTCCGGTTTTTATGATTTTTTCTACGGGACCAACTTGAAGAGAATTCCTCCGGCCGCTAGGGGGCAGCGCTTGCCTGCGTTGACGTTGCTCCTACTAGTAGGGGCGGGAGAAGGAGTAGATCTTCTTCTTCTTTTTTGTTGGCAGTTCACCCTTTGTTTCATGGGGAATTACCACCATCTACTGACGGTTTGGCGAGAGCTCAGACTACAGTAAGGAGTTCAATAAGAAGTTCTAAAAGACGTGTCTCCATACACCTTTCTGTAAGTTTCTCCTGTTAATGTCGATCACATGTCTTCTGTTGTACATAGGGTTATATGTGTACACAGAGATGCCGTATATTGTATGAGTCTTGTAATTGTTCTGCGTTAGTTAGTGGTTAAATGCTAGTATAGCTAAATAGCTGTGTTGCTTATGAGTTTTTTTTACGATAAATACGTATATAATGGCAACTGTTGACTTCTGTCGGAGATTTGTACTGGTGTAATCTGTAAAATCCCGTTTTTTGTCGCATCTTTGCGCTGCCGATGGTAGTAAACTTTTATAGCAAAGTCTGATTTTGCCTCGGCTCCCGTATTCGCTAATAGGGTAGCAATCAGCGAGCTCAGCTGCGCTAGGCATTATGGGCAATGTAGTTTTGAATTTGAACTGCTGCGTTTGGAAACATGCTGGTTGAATCGCTTGTCAGTTTATTTCAGTTATTGTTTGCGTACAATTTAGAACATTGTATGAGAATAAAAATTGAGTGGGAATAACATTTTGTCAACGACAATTGTCATGATCGTAATTTTAAAAAAATGTTGAGTTGGCACATAGCCAACTGTGTGTGTGTATTAACTGGACTACATTTCCATGAGTCTGCATTATATTATTTTTTTAATAATTATTCTTTTTTAAAACATTTTATTGTTTGATTATTTTTTTTAGGAAGAATAAAGCCTGTTGAGTAAAAAAAAAGTGTGAGATATACGCATCTTTGAGTGATCTTCGGGTAAAATTCAAGTATCTCGAGGCCGGGCAGAGTGTCCTCTTTTTTGGAAATCAAAATATGGTCACCCTACTGTATTCTCACTGTGTTATTGTAAATTGGTAAAAAGAAAATTGGGGGGGGGGGGGGGGGGGGGCGCAATAATATCGCATTAATTTATGAGAATAATTATCGCACACTAAAAATTGTTATCGCGACAGGCCTAGCTGTCAGTGCTCATCTTCCAGTGCCACTGACAATGCTGGACGTTCATTCCATTTTGACTGGGATGGGTGAAAGAACAAATGTTCATTTGCCACCTCCTAGCCTCCCAGCCCTAAGCTAGAACCTATTGTTTCATGTTTAATCAACAAGATATGGGCATAATAGTGAATACCAGGTATGATTTTTCTTTTTCCACTAGCACTCAGTTTGGTCAACAGCACTGCCTGAAAAGATGGCATTATGCCTATTGGTAGACATTTGGCTCTGGAAGTTCATAATGTCAGACTGACATCAGGAGACAGGCAGTGCCAAGGGTGATACCCAGGAGCAAAGGGAAGGTCAGTGAATATTCGCTAGCGAAGTGGAGCTGATGCCACCGCGGCATGCGTGGCTCAAGTACTTGGCAATGCATCTTAACAACAAAATGTGACATTATTAGAAGCTGTCAAATTACAGTCTAAAAAGCAGGCTTGACTGGGGACCGAGCCAGAGCACCGCCGCAGGGCTTTCAATCTGCCCGTAATGGGAAAGATGGAAGAAGATAAGATTCCAATTCAGCCATTTCTGCACAGTCCAATGTAATCACACTGCAATCCGAGCAGGCATTGGGGGAGTTGAAAGAATTCTTAAAAAGACAGAAAATCTTCAAGTGTGGTTTCATACGCAAATCCCACCGCTGCTGCTAATTGTTCCACTCATTCAAAGTAAGACTGAACAAAGTGAGATGTAATCTAGCAGTTTAAAGGATTCTTTCCACTATCAAAGATCATACAGTCTACATGGAATACAAGGAAAGCAACAGCTTTGTGGGTTCACGTATCAAAACTGCCACCGAGGTGAAGCTTGGAAGCGATCCAAACACATAGGAAACGCTTTTAAAAGGGAATAGCGGTCAGAGCGCTGACCTCCGAACCAAATTTAACGAAATTTGACAAATACCTTCATCGTTTGATTTAAAGTGCGGATGACAGGATAAAAAAAAAAGTCTTAAATAGCATTATTATGTGAATTACAATTGTATTTTGAGACGATTCGAGTACATACAACAATTTGGCAAAGCGCAGATGACGAGAAATTTTTAATCTGCCGTTTAGCCACGCCTACCATTATAGGGATCTAGCATCCCTAACAGGAGGATGATGTCGCCAGGGTCATGGTTTAATTTGTTTTACTATTCAGCCCATTGAGGGGGAATTATTCAGAACGAGGAAACTGCGATAAGGAGAGCAAAATGTCATTTTTTAATCTCTCTACACCAATATTTTTACAGGATATTCTTTCTATCTAAGTATTTTTCCCCAATTGCTAAATAAATGGTAAGGTCATGACAAATAACAGTCTTGTGCTAAATGGAAATAGAAATATTATATAATTATACATATAGTATATATTATTATATAATAGGGCTGTCAAAATTATCGACGCAATTAACGTACATGCCCTGCTCAAACAGATTAAAATGACAGCACAGTGTCATGTCCACTTGTTACTTGTGTTTTTTGCGTGTTTTGTCGCCCTCTGCTGGCCCTTGAGTGCGACCGATTTTATGGGTTTCAGCACCATGAGCCCTGTGTAATTATTGACATCAGCAATGGCGAGCTACTAGTTTATTTTTTGATTGAAAATTTTAAACATTTTATTAAAACGAAAACACTAAGAGGGGTTTCAATTAGGGCTGTCAAACGATTGAAATTTTTAATCGAATTAATTACAGCTTAAAAATTAATTAATCGTAATTAATTGCAATTCAAACCATCTATAAAATATGCCATATTTTTCTGTAAATTATTGTTGGAATGTAAAGATGTCAGCCACAAAATGCAAGCCACCTCCGTATTAAAACGTGTGCCATGATCCCAGTATTTGACATAATACAAAACACGATGTTTACTCACTTCCTCGTAAGTCCAATGGTCCCACAGTTGTAGCACACCTGTTTTGGCTGATCTCGGGGTGAACGGGAACTTTCTGTAAACCAAAAAGGCTCACACACCTCTCCCGGGTGCAGCTACAAAAGCCTGCAGCCGTTTGGCTTGCGTGATACGAAAAATTCATTCATTCATTCATTTTCCATGCCGCTTTTCCTCACAAAACAACTAAATCCACAAAATCGGCTGAATCAGCAGTCCATCTGCATGCTATAAAGCAATGCTGTATTGTAAGATGCTGAACCGGGTGACGTCACATTCGCAATCGTCCTAAACCCGAGACTGGAGCACGAAGTAACTCATTTTCATGGTGCGGGATTCAAATATTGAATACATAAAACGATCGCTTCCACACAGATCCAAGCGGTCCATTTCATTCAGGAGCATAAAACACCGCGTGAAATACGAAATAAACATGCTTTTTGGTGTCATACGCACTTTCAATTAAACCTTTTGGCACACTTTTTAAAAATGCACTGTAGTCCTTGATGACAAAAGTTAGCCTATCCCTGATTTATGTAATAGAGCAACAACTGGTCAGGGGAAAAAGTCAGAGGTAATAAATAATAGATGAAATGTAAAGGGGTTTGTTCCAAGTGTCTTGACATGTCATGTCAGTTTCCACCATGTACACGAGTACTCACAGCGTGCACACCCGCCCATATGCAGATGGCAGGGCTTTGTAGCTGATAGTGATATATTGGTAACCACAACACAAGGGTCCCTGGGGTCTGCACACGGGTAACACGGCTGTCTGCTCTTTCCAAAGAGCGATTGACGCTCCGATTAGTACATTTTCAATGAGAGAGCGGCGCCTTGCTTGACAGGCGGCGGTAACCTACCGCCCCTTCAGCACCACATTCTCTATTCTTTCCACATAAAAAAAAAAAAAAAAATAGCAGACCATTCTGGCACTATCCAGTAGTCCACATTTAGTTAACTTTATTTATGGATGTCAGTATCAGCCCTTTTATATACAACCCCTACCAAAAAAGTAGGGAATCACCAGTCTCGGACGAGCACTCACTCAGACATTTTATCATGTAGAACAAACTCAGATAAAAAGCTTGAAAAAATAATGAATTCGTCCAAAAGTGCAACTCTTTAGCATTCAGAAACACTCAAATAAATTAGGGCTGCAGCTATCGATTATTTTATTAGTCGATTAATCAATGAACTAGTTAGTTCGAATAATCGAGTAATCGGATAAGGAACATAAAAATTTAACACACCTGAGCTGAGCCCTATACAGTTTACAAAATATATTAAATGAGGATCTATGTAGAACAAAAGAACAATTGGCTAACTTACATAGCAAAAGTCCGCTAGCTTAAATGCAATAAAATGCTAACGGTATTTTTTAATCATTTTTTTACAATGCTCTTAACAAATGGTTCAGACACATATTCGCACAAAAAACGTCTAAATATACCTATAAACTAAGTTACATTAAAAAACATTAGTATAACAAAAATATAGCTGATGTTGGTCTTAACAGGGAGCAGCTGGATTCAGCCAAGTAAAATGAGGCAGACCAGAGGGCAGTGTATCCACCCGAATCAAAAAACTAAATACAAACGCTTTCAAAACAAACCATTACAACACCACTTTAAACGAATACTCGAAGCAGCAACATTTAATTCGAATCTTATTTTCTAATTGAATACTCGAGTTATTCGATTAATCGTTGCAGCCCTAAAAGAAATGACTAAAAAACATTGTGGTGGTCAGTAAATGTTACTTTTATCGAGCAAGTGCAGGGAAATAAATATAGAATCACTCCATTTTGAGTAGAAAATACAGACACACCCAGTCAATTTGCGTTTCTTAATGAGGCCCCTGCCTCAGATTAGATCTGCTCATTAGTCAGCAGTTAAACACAGTGCAGTTATCACAACTTGGAGGGCTGCTGGATCAAGTGGATTCACAAGAATCATGGCTCCAACAAGAGACATGTCTCTTGAGACCAAGGAGAGGATTATCAAACTTCTTGAAGAAGGTAACACTACACGTATGGTTGCCAAACATGTGGGCTGTGGACAGTCAGCTGTATCAAAAATCTGGACCAAGCACAAACAGCATGGCAAGGTTGCTAAAGATCGTACTGGTAGACATCCAAACGTCATGACAAACAACTAAAGGCAATATGTCTTGAAAACAGAAGATGTACAACATTACAAATGAAGAAGAACTGGGATGAAACTGGAGTAGGCATGTGCCGGTATGAGATTTTGACGGTACGATAACCTTGAGGAAAAAATACAGCGGATTCACAGTATTGCAATTATAGCTCCAAAATGTGTTATTTTGAGATGTATGGGTTAAAAAAAAAAAAAAAAAATCCCAGATTTTTTTTTTTTTTCCCAGAAAATATTTGCAAATTGGAACATGAATATTAATGTTAAAATAAATAAATAAACCACCCCCCCAAAAAATCAATAGAACTTATAGACTACCTACAGCCACAGCTCAGGTTGCTCAAGATTAGAGCAAGAACAAAAATAATTGCTATGAAAAAGTAAAAACTAAAGTTGCACCGATACCGATACCAGTATAGGCAGGGGGCGCCGATCCGGCCCGAATTGGTGGTATCGGTATCGACGAGTACCAACATTTAGGGCGCCGATACCATCTACTGGCGCAAATGAACTGTCTTTCCCACGTGTGCTAACTTCCCAAATCTCGATGCATGACATCTGTATGTTTTTATCTCGAATTTACCAAACGAAATTATCATCTTCATTTTCAATATTCAGGATTTTCACTACAACGCATATCCGCGATGTTACGCTGCTTTTCTAACATGGCATTCACAAACAATTAGCATGCGTAAGCTAACCCCTGCTGTTGGAGCATCGATGGGATCAGAAAGGTTAAGACCGTGAGAGACTAAGCAAACTCATGGTTTCATGATGAACAATGAGTGGCAAATTAAGAGCCCCGTACTTCAAACTCGTCCTGTTTATGAAAGTCGATTCTCATATGCTGGTGTTGTGCAGTAATGAGCAGAAGTGACTTCTGTGGCCAGAAAACACTCAAGCGGCGCAGCGCGCACACTAGATATCATCAGATAGCAACCTAGATGTCCTATGTTGGATCCCATGCTACCTCTCGCCCGCACACACTAGATATCATCAAATAGCAACCTAGATGTGCTACATTAGATCCCATGCCATTAGCTGCGTGAGCCCAGAGCGACGCCATATTGTCCATTGATGAATTAGAAACCGCCATGACTGAATGGAAGTTAAGCAGGCCAAATCAATCCATACCAGTGACTATAGATAATGCTGCAAATACTGTTAATTCAGCACATGTTACAGATGGACTCGGACCACAAATAGGATGTTTTGCTTATATGGTAAATATAGCTGCTAAGAGAGCTGCAGCAATCAACAGTGTGCCCCACTTTACAAACAGTAAAGATTGTTCTCAGCACTTATATACAAAATTTCTTCAGATCAGTAAGAAGTTGGCACATAAATATTATGCACTCAAATGCTTGTTTATATGATGGCACTGTTATTTTTGCTTGTTAGCAAATAATAATAATAATAATAATAATAACTTGTATTTTCTGTTTCAGAGCATTAAATGTATTGAATTGTATCGAAAATCGTACCGAACTGTGACTTAACTGTATCGTTGCATCCCTTATACATAATTAAATATATATATATATACATATATCAATGTCAATCAGCAGACAGCTGCGTCTTGACAACGCAGGAGCCGGTAAGATCGCTTCCCTGTTGAGTTATGATATCAATGCTTCGCCTTTTTAACATCTAACATGAACTGTTGTAATTTTAGTTGAGCAGCTTCCGTTTTTGGGTTGATCTGCACGCCTCGGAGAGCGCAGTGAGGTATTTTACTTGTGTTTGGAATTGTTTGATAACATCACTGTGAAATATTAATTGTTTTGTATTAAATTTTAGTTTCACGGTGTCGTGAGGAGTGTTTGGAAAATAAAGAAACCTTGCACATCAGTCGATCTCACATCGTCATTCCGAGGGGCTGCTACAAGACATAAAAAATTCTTAAGTTACTAAGTTAAAAATGTAGAAGTTAGTTAAAATGTAAATATTGTTGTGTAAAGGTTTAATCTAAAAAAACATTGGAAGTGAGACCTCTCCTTGTCCAGCGAACGAGCATTTTTGCTTAGAGCAAGATCCTCTGTCGCGATTAGCGATCTTTGATGTTATCCCTTTTCCTTAAATTCCTTCATTCAAGCTTCTTTCTCAGTGGCTTTGAGATTTATAACCTCGACGAATTTGCTCTCCCTGCTAACAAATAGACCCTACCCACGTGACGTCACAACTCCTTCCTCCTGACTGGTGCCGCCCAATTGTCCGTCAACACATCATGTTTACCTGTTACGGCTACGTACATTCCTCCTATTTACGACGTGTTTTTCTGCTCGTTAACAGTAATAATCAAAATGGTGAAGGGGTGTGTGGCGGTCGGTTGCAATAACAGAGAAGATAGACTGAGAAGACGGAGAGACTTGAAGTTCTACCGGATTCCGAGAGACCCGGAGAGAAGAGAGCGAGATGGGCTGCTGCAATTCGACGAGAAAACTGGGCTCCAAACGATTACCACAGATTATGTAGTAGTCATTTTATATCTGGTAAGATGCATTTAATATATATTTAGAGGGTTTTGGGCTGACAACCACAATTAAGATCATTGCTAGGCTAATCGCCGACAACATACACGTATGTATGTAGTGAGAGTGCTATCGCTAAACCATTTCAACATTTAAAGCCCTAACTCCATTGACAAACGACATGAAATACATTAGACTTGACAGTGGATGTTAGCAATAACAAAAGATTTTGAATTGAAAATTTCGTAACTCACCTTTCCAAGCACAAGATAGATTCCTGCCGAATTTTCGTGGACGAGGACCTGTTTCACCCAACCAGCAACGAAGTATTCATAAGCCTCCAAGCTCTTAAAGTTTTTCAAACTTTCGTGAGAATAGGCTGATTTTGTGTGGACAAGATAGTTGTACACATCAGGCTAGCTAGCAGATGTCAGGCAAATACGGCGGAGACAGCGGGTCGAAAAACATCGATTTAGGCATCAAATATGGATCTGGCGAATGGATAAACTGAAGCTTTTCCACATAACTCCTTTTATGCAACGCATCAAGTGAGTTTACGGCATCCGAAAGCACCGGGTCTTCCATGAAATGCATTATAAATTGCTCGATCAATTGAGACCATTGATAATACAGACACAAAATGACGGACAAGGGGGCGGAACCATACAGCGAGCACGTGATTTTGTGACGTCGGTGGGTAGGGTCTATAGGCTAACATTCGTCTTTGTAAGTTTCTAGTTAGTTTGTATTTTGAATTTGAAAGGAAAATGTGTGTTTTATTTTTGGGGAACTTTCTCATGGTGTTTATGAATATGACTTCTTCACGTTCTGCTGTGTTTGTGCTAATGAAGCTACTCGCACATGTAATAAATACTATTGTACAACGTTTTAAATGTATTCATTTTGTATATTTCAGTTACCATGATTTGAGACGTCCATAAATTCAAGAAAAGTACACCTCGTGTTTGGAGTGTTTCTTTTTTTGGTTCGCTGGCTCTCTAGCAGAATAGCGTCACTGACACACATAGCAACAACCGGAGAGGGAGGGGTGAGCTCTGCCGCTCTAACACACTTCTGGCTGCACTTTTGGGACATGTAAAATAGCGAATACCGTACTACGGTATGACGGAAAATTTTAGTAGTTTTGAAACCGTGACGTTTTCTTACCACGGTAAACCCGGCACATGCCTACAAACAACTAAAGGCCACAGAAGATGTACAACAAAACAATGAAGAAGAAATGGGAGGAAGCTGGAGTCAAAGTATGTGATAGAACTGTGCAAATTCGCCTAAAGGAAATGGGATTTTAATACAGGAACGCTAAAAGGACACTTGAACAGAAAAGAACAAGACTGCAATGGGCTAAGGAGAGGCACTCATGGACTGTGAATGACTGGATGAAGGTTATTTTCAGTGATGAGTCAAGAATCTTCATTGGACAAGGTGACGATGCTGGCACTTTTGTTGGTGCCGTTCCAGTGAGATTTACCAAGATGACTGCCTGAAGACAACATCATGATTCTCTCAGTCCTTGATGATATGGGGCTGCATATCAGGCAAAGGCACTGGCGAGATTGCTACGGTCAAATCTTCAATAAATGCACAAGTTTACATTGAAATTTTAGACAGCTTTCTTATGCCTTCAACTGAAAATATGTTTGGGGATCATGAAATCATTTTCCAAGATGGCAATGCATCATGCCACAGAGCTAAAATTGTAAAAGCATTCCTTGGAGAAAGACTCATGCAGTCAATGTCATGGCCTGCAAATAGCCCAGATCTCAGCCCTATTGAAAACCTGTGGTGGTCCACAGCAAGGCTCTGACCTGCAAGGATGATCTGGCAACTGCAATCAAAGAGAGTTGGCACCACATAGATGAATAATCATCAAGTCCATGCCTCAGAGACTGCAAGCTGTCATAAAAGCCAGAGGTGGTGCAACTCAATACTAGAGATGTGTTTTGATTGTTATTTCTTTGTTTGTTTCTCATGATTCCGTATACTTTTCCTCAGAATGGAGTGATTCCATATACTGTATATTTCCCTGCACTTGCTTTGCAAAATTTACATTTACTGACCACAACAATGTTTTTTATTCATTTCTTTGAGTGTTTCTCAATGCTAAAGAGTTGCACTTTTGAACCAATTCATTCATTTTTCAAGCTTTTTATTGGAGTTTGTTCTACATAATAAAATGTCTGAGTGAGTGCTCGTCCGAGACTGGTGATTCCCTACTTTTTGCTAGGGGTTGTATATTAGTGAAGAGATCATCTGATTAAAGTTGACAGCTTCTACAGCACCATTTCAAACAGTGAAATCACTCAGTCAAAATATTGTCTTTTTTTCCCCCCCTCACAATAAAGGGCAATCATTTCCACTCGATTCAAAGATGTTACACTCTATTTGACTTAAGTACAAACTCAGAGTTGTGGGCTTGGTCTTAAAAGTTTCTTGTTCCTAAAAGAATGTTTTCTTTTTAAAGACCAAGCAAAGAAATTAGGAGGAATTTCTGCTCCGGGCCTTTTTAATTGGACTATATTTAACGTGTGGCAATTTAGGACACCCCAGAGGATGGGAGCATCCAAAAAAATACCTCTCTCCCCCCTCGGCCTAATTCTCCTTGACAAAATCAAGTTCAAATTAACATCAGTAAGGCTTTGTCGCAGTTTTCAATTCATCTCATGAGAAAGGCTTCATTTTGTTTGAGTTTGATCCTGATTTAAGATCCCAAATCTTATTTTTTTTCTTGCCTCACAAAGCTGATCTTTGTCAAATATAATTAGGTCTAGATCAGGGGTGTCGAATTAGAGGCACCTTGTAGCTCATACAGAGTCACATGCTTTTATTTTGACATTGGCGGCCTAAAACCGTAGCTTTGTGATTTGTGTGATTGAGTGCCTGCACTACTACGCTTGGCTCACTTTCGTGTCCGCAGTTACATTCGTTCATTCGCCCAGTTAACATTGATTGGACGTCGAGTGCGGTCAGTGGCAGCCAATGAGTTAATAAGGAAGTGAACCAAAACCAACAGGACGTGACAGCTAATCAACAGGAAGTCACCTGGAAAAGCCCGAAAAATCAACATGAAATGATCCGATATTAACAAGAGTAGTATCCTAAAATTAGGGCTGTCAAACGATTAAAATGTTTAATCGAGTTAATTACAGCTTAAAAATGAATTAATCGTAATTAATCGCAATTCAAACCATCTCTAAAATATGCCATATTTTTCTGTAAATTATTGTTGGAATGGAAAGATAAGACACAAGATGGATATATACATTCAACATACGGTACATAAGTACTGTCTTTGTTTATTCTAACAATAAATCAACAAGATGGCATTAACATTATTAACATTCTGTTAAAGCCATCCATGGATAGAAAGATTTGTAGTTCTTATAAGATAAATGTTAGTACAAGTTATAGAAATTTTATATTAAAACCCCTCTTAATGTTTTCGTTTTAATAAAATTTGTAAAATTTTCAATCAAAAAATAAAGTAGTAATCCGCCATTGTTGATGTCAATAATTACTTACACAATGCTCATGAGTGCTTAAGCCCATAAAATCAGTCGCACCCAAGCACCAGCAGAGGGCGAAAAAACTCCCAAAAACACAAGTAACAAGTTGGCATTGGACTGTGCTGTCATTTTAATCTGTTTGAGCGGGGCATGTGCGTTAACTGCGTCAAATATTTTGACGTGATTAATTTAAAAAATTCATTACCGCCTGTTAACGTGATAATTTTGACAGCCCTACTTAAATTAACAAAAATGGACTCATTGCCTGCCATTGACAACGATAGACGTCCAATTCACCTACAGTGTTTTACAAAAGTGAGTACACCCCTCGCATTTCTGCAACTATTTAAGTATATCTTTTCATGGGACAACACTGACAAAATGACACTTTGACACAATGAAAAGTAGGGCTGCAGCTATCGATTACTTTGGTAGTCGATTAATCGATGAACTAGTTAGTTCGAATAATCGAGTAATCGGAAAAGGAACACGAAAAATTAAAATACCTGGGATAAGCCTCAAACGGTATAAAAAATCAATAAATGAGGATCTATGTACAACAAAAGAACAATTGGCTAACGTACACAGCAAAAGTCAGCTAGCTTAAATGCTATAAAATTCTAAAATTTTTTTTTTAATCAATGCTCCTAACAAATGGTTCAGACTCATATTCCCACAAAAAAAAAAAAAACCCGACTAAATATACCTATAAACTAAATTACGAATGCATTAAAAAACATTTGCCCAAACAAAAACTTAGCTTACGTTGGTCTTCACAGGGAGCAGTTGGATTCAGCCATGTAAAATGAGGCAGACCAGAGGGCAATGTTCCCACCCTAATCTATAAAACTAAATGTAAACACTTTCAAAATAAACCATTACAATGCCACTTAAATTAAACGAATATTCGAAGCAACAAAATTTAATTCGAATATTTTTTTCTTATCGAATACTCGAGTTAATCGATTAATCGTTGCAGCACTAATGAAAAGTAGTCTGTGTGCAGCTTGTATAATAGAGTTCATTTATTTTCCCCTCAAAATATCTCAAAATATAGCCGTTAATATCTAAACCCATGGCAACAAAAGTGAGTACACCGCATGGGAACTACGTACATCCCTAAATGTCCAAATTGAGTACTGCTTGTCATTTTCCCACCAAAATGTCATGTGACTCATTTAGAGCTGAAACGAATACTCGAGGAACTCGAGTTTAAAAACTGATCCGTGTAATTTTATTCACCTCAAGGAATCGGTTAATTTTGCCAGCTCGAAGCATCACGTTTTGCCCGGGCTAATTTTAATGCGGGACAACGCGCTGATGTCACGTGCGTAGAGGAAGAAGCAATTAAAAAAAAAAAAAAACTAACTGCAGCCGACAGCTGAACTACTCCAACGTTGCTAAAAACTATGCCCGCATGATGCTAGTGTGGTAGCAGGTAGTGTCCGATGCGTCTCATAGATATCGCATGCATTTAGGACGAGATGCGAAATGACAGACACTGCCACGTCTGGGCAGCATTAGTAAACAGCCGCCATCTTTAAGCAGTAGACTTCTCATCGCTAATAAATATAACGTTACTGCCACTCGCTCACGTAACGTTAGCCCTTCGGAGGGCTGGGTTTTGATTGATTATGACCACTGTCGATGCGTGGCTAACGTGTCTTACATACAGGCTTTATTTAATCTGTAAAAACACAGCGCTGTCGAGAGCTGAGGGTGTAAAATTAAAACATAATAAAGCTAACTGTCAGTTTTAGCTCAGTAGTCATTGCTGAATAAAACACCAAGTAGCACTGGTCCCTAATGTGCTCCAATACAGCAGGTATCATGCATTTATTTTGAACACTGCAAAAACTCAAAATCCTATCAGTACTTACAGTTTAGACTAACTTAAAACTTAACTAGAACTTAAAAATAGCTTGACACAAATGGAAATTTAATTGAAACACGTGGGAAAAACACCTAACTTTTAAGTGATGTGTGTTATCAAGTGTAATGGCATTTTTAGGTAAGAATATATTTTTTATAAGATCTAAAAGTTTTTTTGAGTGAAAGAAATCTTAATCACTCATTGAAGTTCTGCGATTTCTGCATCGTGACCCTTGTCATATATTCCTCGTTAGAAGAAGTTAGACCTCTTTGACAGCCAGAAATCTTGCTTGTTTGTAGGTGACCAAATACTTATTTTCCACTCTAATTTGGAAATAAATTCTTTAAAAATCAAACAATGTGATTTTCTGTTTTTCTCCACAATTTGTCTCTCATGGTTGAGGTTTACCCATGTTGTGGCCTCTTTAATCTTTTCAAGTAGGAGAACTTGCACAAATGGTGGTTGACTAAATACTTATTTGCCCCACTGCACATGTACCATTACACCCTTACTTGTTACACATTAAACTTTAGCACAAGTGGTGTACGACGAGATAGGATGAGCCCGTAAGAAGGTAAGGTTTAGTAATATGAGACGAATAGGAGAGAATAAATTGCTATTTGTATGTGGCAGCAGCCTTTTGTCAACACTCGCTACCAAAGGATTTGCTTCCACGTTCTCTCTCTCAGCCCCTGTCAAACTGTCACCGAACCTTTCTGCAAAATCAAAGCAACTTTTCCCGCATCAACTCTCTCAATAGCACAGACAGGGTTCATCTTGAAAGAGGAACAGAAAGGAAAGTCCCAGGAGATTCCAAAGAAAGCAAAAAAAATGGACCCGCTTTCATTTTCCTGAACCTTTTCCACGAGGAAATCCCGTGATTGCGCTCTTTAGCTGTGAGAATTACAGACCCATGCTGACTAGTCCAATAAATAGCATCCATTTCACCGTCTCATTTATCTCCTCAAGTGTTGCTCAACCATTACTCAAGTAATGATGTGAGGGATAGCTTTATAAAAGTGAAGCCCTACAAAAGATCACATCCTCCTCTAATCTCCCTCTGACAGGACTGAGAAATCCAGCTCGACGTTGCGTTTGGCTGCTCTTTGTCGTGAGCGAAGGATCAGACAAGAACTTCTGAAAAGTAGAACTATGCAAG